>NC_135727.1:70049984-70349984 GCF_964656455.1 Halichoerus grypus | reverse complement strand
TTTTAATCAATTTGATTTGTTTTGATCAATTTGATTTGTTTCTTACTGAGGTAAAATTCGTAGATACCATTATGTAAGCTTCAGAGGTACAGTATTATAGATCGGTATTTATATACATTACAAAGTGATCACCACCATAAGTCTAGTTACCACCCATCACCATACAGTTTGTTTTTGCTTCTCTTAGGTTTGGGGCTCTTTTTTCCATTCTTGATTTAATTTATCAATATCCGTAATAGTCATTATGTTTTGAGGCACATTAGAAAAGGAAAATTTAGTGTCTTGATCCCATACAAAGGAAAGGAAGAAGGTGAATGGGCTTTTAATGATTGAGGGAAACTCAAACTAGTTTTTTTTTTCAAACCGGTTTTTCATTTCTTCCTTGTTTCTTCCATTGTAAGTTTAGCCTCGTAGCCCTTGAACCCTAAGGTAGAATGTTGGAGCTGGAAGGGTTCTTGAAATTCCGTTAGCCTAGTTCCCTTATCTTCCAAATAGGAAACTGAGGTGAAGTTGTGGCTTGCCTAGTTCTTTATTAATTTGGAGATCCTATGAGGCCTTGCCTGATCTGAGCCTTAGAATGTGGATGTCTGGCCTTTGGTTTGGCTTTTTCCTCCCCAGGCTCATGCTCAGGTACTTTGGACTTCTTCATTGTAATTGCTTTTTTTTCTGGGGACTAGAGATAGGGACTGCATGCTATGAAAGTGTTATTGATTACAGTGCAGATGAGGTTCGCAGAAAATCTCTGGTTCTCAAGTTCCCTAAACAGCAGCTTCCTCCCAAGAAGAAACGGCGAGTTGGAACCACTGTTCACTGTGACTACTTAAATGTGAGTATCTACGTTGCCTCTTTCTGACCAGATGGGGTTCTCATTGATTCCTCCAGCCCTCTAACCCATGGCTCTGGCACAGCCTTAGATTGTCCCTTTGGCCTTGCCCTGAAAATTATGTGTACTGTTCATGACAAGATTTCTAAGCTATAGCTAGAAAGTATTGTGTGTTTGTTTTTCTTATCTAAAGAAGCACTCTGATTTCTTGGTTCTCCCTAGAGACCTCATAAGTCCATCCACCGGCGCCGGACAGACCCAATGGTGACATTGTCCTCCATTTTGGAGTCTATCATCAATGACATGAGAGATCTTCCAAATGTGAGTTCATCGCATTCATATCTACAGTAGCAATGGCAAAGTCCTTTGTTCTGTCTGTGATTTCAGGTAGAGGGCAATAGAGTATACTTATAGGTGTGTGGAACTCCTCTGATTCTTTGGGATGTAGTTTTTTGGGTTTGTTTTATTTATTATTTATTTTTTAAAAAAGATTTTGTTTATTTGTCAGATAGAGAGCACAAGCAGGGGGAGCGGCAGGCAGAGGGAGAGGGAGAAGCAGGCTTCCCACTGAGCAGGGAGCCCGATGCGGGGCTCGATCCTAGGACCCCGGGATCATGACCTGAGCCGAAGGCAGACGCTTAACCATCTGAGCCACCCAGGCGTCCCTATTTTATTTTTTTTAAATAGTTTAGTAGACAAAACCAGACCTACCTGCTTCATCTAGAAAGATGCCTTTGAGAGTTGATGGCCAGGTAGACAGAGGTAAGATGTGAGAGTCTTCAGGAATTGGCTCTGACAAGTGTTCTTTGCTCATGGATAGTGCTGTCTCTTGTTTGCACAGACCTACCCTTTCCATACTCCAGTCAATGCAAAGGTTGTAAAGGACTACTACAAAATCATCACTCGACCAATGGACTTACAAACACTCCGTGAAAATGTGCGCAAACGCCTCTACCCATCTCGGGAAGAGTTCAGAGAGCATTTGGAGCTAATCGTGAAAAATAGTGCAACCTATAATGGTAAGAATCACCTGTCCCTTGACTGCAAAGGTCACCTTTCAGATCCTTATTGGTCTCTTATTAGTCCCAAATTCAGATGAGATTGGACTGACTGAAAGGATCTACAGTGTATGAGTGCATTTTGGGCTTAGGAAAATCAGATAGTGCACATTTTTGTCATTTAATGTTACTTCTTTTTAGTCCCACTTTTTAACGTATCCTCTGGAGAATTTGGAGTCTATCTGGTGAAATGAAACAGTTGCAGGGAGGTTAGTGGGAGGAAGAAGTGGGCCTGATTAAATAGAAGGGAGAGACAGTGTGGATGGAACCTATGCAGAGTGTGTGCATGTGACCATATTTGCTGTGTGTGAATCTTTGATGTGATCTACAGATTTGTTATAGGGGCTCTTACATGTTCACTTTGCTCCACATCTGGCAGGGGACGGAGAAAGAAATCTGCGTTCTGTGTCTTAAAAGGGTAGGGGGACACAGTACAGCTTCTGCATGTCAGGGATCAAGGTTTCTGATCTCCACTTGTATCCTTGAGTGCAGATTCGTGTATAAGTGTGGGGATTAAGGGTACAGGGAGAGAATGAATCCCGGCCTTGCCACTTACTGATTAAGTTACCTTAGACAACTTATCTTAGACAACCTCTCACAGCCTTCTCAGTTTTGTCATCTGTAAACGTGGCAGTACCTAGATTCCGAGACCTTTTATAGCAAGCCTGACCCACTTATCTAGTCTCCTGTCTGATACCTGGCTCCCATACCTACTAGAGACTCCTCCTGCCAGATTCAGCGTTGTATTTCGCAAAATAGCCTATGCCATTTCTTCATGCCCTTTGCAGTCTCTGCCCTGTCTGGAATGCCTTTTGCTCCCTTCCAGTGGGAACATGCCCTGTGAATTTCCTTTCATATTTCCAGACCAACTCATATCATCTCTTCATGAAGACTTATCCACACTGCCCAAAAGACCCATTTTTTAAATTTTCTGTTCTTCCTAGCAGAATTAAATCAATTTTTATGAGTCTTACTATGTTCTATGTAATGACTTATGTATCTGAATCTGGCATCACTTTGTGACCTCCTGGAGAGACTGTCTTACTCCTCTTTGTATTTTCAGGGCCTAGCAGAGTGCTAGACACACACAAGGGAAGAACACATTTGTTAGGCCCAACTGTCATTCAAGTTACAAGGATAAATACTTAAAAGTCAGATTGGAAGAGGAATGAGGTGTTAAGAGTCGACTTTGAAAGTACAGAGCCGAGGTACCTGTGGGTCGTTTAGGTGGAGATGTTAGAACAAAATGGAAAAGCTGAGTTACGACCTTGTCCCAGCCTTAAGCGCCCCCCGGCTCAGTCCTCCTCCTTCCTCCTACCCCCGGCTGATACCAGTAGCAGCGGCACTGCCGGTGGCTGCAAGGGTTTTAACTTGCACTGTCTTTCTGATCTCACCGTAAGAGGTCTCTGAAGTGGGCACTACTGTAATCCTCATTTTACAAATGAACAGATAAGCCTGTAGTGTTCAAATAACCTGACTGAGGTGGTCACACTGCTAAAAAGCGGCAGAGGTGTGAATCCATTCTCACCTCACAACCCTGAAGCGGTCTTCTGCAGAAGTGCTGGCAACCTCCTAATTGATGGATCAAGTGGCCACATTCCAGAAATCCCTGTTTATTTAAACAACTTCATCGAGATCTAATTCACATACTGTACAATGCACACATTTAAAGTGGTGAGCCTTAATGTGTATTACCCATGTGGGAGCATGTATCGGTACTTCATTTCCTTTTTATCGTCACATAATACTCCCCTGTATAGATACACCGCATTTTTAAAACGTGTTCATTGGTTTGTAGACATCTGCGTTATTTGTACTTTTTGGTTAGTACAGATAATGCTGCTGTGAATTGTGGATAAGCTTTTGTGTGGACATTTGTTTTCATTTCTCTTGGATGTATACCTAGGGGTGGAATTGCTGGTAACACATGGTATACGTTTAACTTTTTTGAGAAACTATCAAATTGTTTTCCAGAGCAACTGCAGCGTTTTTAATCCCATCAGCAGTGTGTAAGGGTTCTAATTTCTCCACATCCTTGTCAACACTTGTGTTATTGTCCATCTTTTTTATTCTAGCCATCTTGGTGGAGGTGAAGTGGTATTGTGGTTTTGATCTGCATTTCCCTGGTGTTCCAGGGAGTGGTGTTGAGCATCTTTTTTCCCAGTTTTACTGAGATAGAATTGATACACAGCACCGTAGAAGTTTAAGGGGTACAGCATAAGGGTTTGGCTTACTGTGGTGTGAAATGATTACCGCAGTCATTTTAATAAGCATCTATCATCTCATATAGACACAATAAGAAGAAAAAGAAAAAAAATTTCTTCCTTGTGATGAAAACTCTTAGGATTAACTCTCAGTAGCTTTACTGTCTGTCATCCAGCAGTGTTAACTGTAGTCCTCCTGCTGTACAAGTACTCACTTCTCTCATAATTTCAAGTTTCTACCTTGTGACCACCTTCCTCTGATTTCCCCCTACCTCTGGTAAGCATAAGTTTGATCTTTTTTTTCTACGAGTTTTGTTTTGTTTTGTTTGTTTGTTTTTAAAGATTCTCCGCATAAGTGAGATCATACAGTTTTTGTCTTTGATGTTGAACATCTTTGCATGTTCTTAGAAGTCTCTTGAACTCCAGTGTGTTTGACACTATGGACCACTTGTAGCTCCTCGATACTCTCTTCTCTCTTTTCTAGGAGTACTTTCTCTAATGATTTCCTATCTTTTTCATTCTCATGACTTCAGCTACCATGTATCCACTGATATCACTGTCTCCAGCCCCTACCTCTCTTCGGGACTCCATACTCGTGTTTCCGGTTGCCTGCCAGACATGTCCATTTTTCAGTGCCCTACTGGCAACTCTTTATCTGGTTGCCTTATTTAGACTGATGATATTACCATCTGGAAATGATGGCTGTCATTGGTTCCACCCTCTCTTCCCCACATTCATAGATCACTAAATCCCATAAATTGTAACCTCTACAATTTGCTGGAACACATCTCCTTCCTTTCAGTCTCTGTTGCTGCTTTCTTAGTTGAAGCCCTGTCCTTTCTTGTTGGACCCCTTGCAACAGCTTCCAAACTTTCCCTTTGCTGCTTGCCTTAATTCTTCACACTGTGTGATAGGGTAATTTTTTCCAAAACAAATTTGAAAAATTTTTCCAGCATAAAATCCTTAGTGGCTTTCTGTCACCTATGAGACCTTTATAATGTGGCCCTGCTGCCTTTCCAAGTTCCATTTCCTGTTTCTCCTCCACACATACCTGTATTGCAGTTGTACCAAACTGCTTGTGGTTCTTGTGAAATGTGGTGCCTCACGTTTCTGTTTATTTCCTTACTTTTGTATCTTTGTATACTTTTTCTTCCCTCTGGAATGTCTTTCTACCCTATTGTCTACCTGATGGACCTCTACTCTTCATTAATGACACTACTCAAATGTCACAGCAAGCCTTCCCTACCTCCCAGTATGCAGATTTAATTGTTGTAAAAACAGCTTACAACATGTTTTATATGCAGCCCTACCATATTTCCTAGCAACCAGTGTATCCCTCTATTTGCACTATACTCAGTTTTTTAAAACTTCATTATGGAACTTGTTAGGTATGTACAGAAGTAGAGAGAATAAACCTCAGCACACCTATTCATCTAGTTCAACAATTACCCTCATGGCCGATTCTTTGCTTATTGTTTAGTTGGTATTTCCAGACATCATATCATTTTATCCACTAAATACTTCAAGCACTCATATTCTGTCTTGGGAATGATTTATTTTCATGTCATTTTCTTTGACCCAAGAGCTAAGGTAGGAATTATGTCTTATTTTCTCCTTATTCATCATTGAACACATCGCAGACCATCATTAATCATCCGTTGAATGAATAAACAATGCTGAATTAATTGATTAGTTGAGAATAGAGTTGAGGTTTGGGGCCTGGGGAACAGTTATATGAATGGATAGACAGAGGAAGATAGTCAAGCAAAGGATACTGAAAGGAAATAGAATACTGTCTAGATGAAAATGTTTTAACTATCCCTATAATGAGCTAAAATCAGGGCAGCCGTAAGTGGGGACTGTAGGAAATAGTTCGAGGATTTTCTGAAGCTCCCATTATGGATTTCAAGGAAACTAAATAGTCTGAGATGGGATGGAGAGTCTTTTATGACAAAGGCTTTGGATTAGCCATATGTTGGGAGGACATCACAAACCATGAGTTGTGTAAAGAAAAATTGCAATCACAAATTTTATATGCTAGGTATGGCGAGATTATAAATCATGCCTTCATCTCCTCAGCCATCCTTAAACAAATTGTCATTCCCCATCCATGGTATTATTATTTTCAAGGTATTAAAGGCAGGAGTATCAATAGTAGTACTGTGGGATATATATAAATAAGGAAGAGACTTAAAATTAGTTTTTTCATCCATCCTGTATATCTGCCATGTTGTTTGTTAGCACTGAAAAATGGAGATAAGACTGGTATATCTGTCTAATCTAGCAGCTAGGCTGGTGTCTGGCACATATTAGGTGTTTAAGTAAATGTATTAAAAGTCTAGAAGAGGTATTGGCAGCTCTCGTCTCCCATTTTTAATGGTCTCATCTCTTATTGTTCCTCTATAAATTTAGGTCCAAAGCACTCATTGACCCAGATCTCTCAATCCATGCTGGATCTCTGTGATGAAAAACTCAAAGAGGTAAGATATTTAAAATGAGAGAAAGGCAGGGGCAACTGGCTGGCTCAGTCAGAAGAGTAGGCAACTCTTGATCCCGGGGTCATGAGTTTGAGCCCCATGTTCGGTGTAGAGATTACTTAAATAAATAAACATTTAAAAATGAATAAATAAAATGAGAAAAAGGCATGGAATTTGAGGGGAGCTGGTAGCAGGGTTGAGGAAGGAGGGACCGTAACAGAAAGAAGAGTAGAGAAATGTAGGAGTAGCAGATCTTTAGTGTGTTAGAGACTGGAAGGGACCTTTGAAATCTCATAATCCAATTCCTTCTTTTATAGGTGGAAAAACTGAGATCCGTAGAAGAAAATTACTTGCCCTGGGAATCATGGTTATTAAGGAGTGTGGCTAGGATTGAAATCTAGAACCCACATAACTTTAGAAAGGGCCAAGGAAAGTGAATTTCCAAGAAGTCAGCTAGAGCTAAGAGACTGTGTTTTGGCAGAGAGGAATTTTAATTTTTAAAAGATTGACTTTGGAGAGGGAGTGGGGAGAGGGGCAGAGGGAGAGGGAGAGAGAGAATCTTAAGCCCAGCACGGAGCCTGACATGGGGCTGGATCTCACAACCCTGAGATCATGACCTGAGCTGAAATCAAGAGTTGGACGCTTAACCGACCAACTGAGCCACCCAGGCGCCCCTGAAAGATTTTCTATATTTCATTTTCTTTTTTTTTAAGATTTTATTTATTCATTTATTTCGGGGGGGGGAGGAGCAGAGGGAAAGGGACAAGCAGACTCTGTGCCAAGCATGGAGCCTGACATTGGGCTCGATCTCAGGACCCTGAGATCGTGACCTGAGCCAAAATCAAGAGTCAGATGCTTAACAGACTGAGCCACCCAGGCACCCCTATATTCCATTTTCTTACCAAAAAAATGGCACCTTACAAACTTACAAAAAATGGAAGTATGATGATGATGTTAATATTAAAGTAGACATTTCATAAAAGAGGATAATCAGATGGCTGATAAACATGGAAAGATTCCTCAACTTGATCATTGGGGAAATGCAAATTTAAACCATGTTGAGGTACTACTACATGCCCACCAGAAAGGCTAAAATCTAAAAAGACTAAAAAATAATTTAAAAAACTGGTAGTACTAAGTATTTGTGAGGATGTGGAGCAATTGGAACACAAACTTATTCCTAGTATAGTCTGAAACGAATTTTTTTTAAAGATTTATTTATTTGACAGAGAGAGTACAAGTAGGGGGAGTGGCAGGGAGAGGGAGAAGCAGACTCCCCGCTGAGCAGGGAGCCCGATGCAGGGCTCGATCCCAGGACCCTGGGATCATGACCTGAGCTGAAGGCAGGTGCTTAACCAACTGAGCTACCCAGGCGCCCCGAAACAAATTTATTGGGTTAGATTCGCTTATGTAAAAGTCACTAATCAACAATATGTTGTGTTTTCAGCAATAGTTTACAGCAAAAACCGTGTAATATTAAAACTAACTTGGTAGAGATGTTTTTGTTGTAGGAGCTAGGTTATCAATTCCCAGGATGTGTATTTTTGGTGATCTACAAGAATAGAAGATAGAATACCTAAAGGAGTGGTTGGTACATCCCTTTCGATTCTTTAACGAGAATATCATTTCTCTTATTTAGACTTTTGCCTAGAACTGAAGTTGAGAATTCAAAGTTAGGCTTTTTTGGGCAAGGGCAGTAGACAACTGAACCGTAAATTATCCATAAGTTTCTGCAGTGTTACACCTCAGGGAAACCTCTGTTTTTCCATTGCTTTGTTTCGTATCAGAAAGAAGATAAATTGGCTCGTTTAGAAAAAGCTATCAACCCCTTGCTGGATGATGATGACCAAGTAGCATTTTCTTTCATTCTGGACAACATTGTCACCCAAAAAATGATGGCAGTTCCAGATGTAAGTAGTCTCTGTGCTAAATATTGTGAAGATAGTATAGGGGAAGGGAAAGGACAGTAAGATGTGCGTGTGTATGTATGCTGGGGAGTCTGGAGGGTAGTGTTTGTAAATTCAAACTGGTATATAATTTAAAAAACTGATCTTTTTGCCATAAGAGTGTTTGATCATTAAAATCAGAGGCCAGGAACCTGTGGATATAGAGCGATTTCTTTGTTCCTGTTGTTGAAAGCTCCTGAATAGCCCTAGAAAGAAATTAGGATGCCACCTAATGGGAGGCTTTGGATTGAGAGGTGCTTCTTGATAGGTGGCAGTTTATTTAATTATCCGGTGTTTGTTGTCTTTTTGATTTTTTTTTTTTTTTTTTTTTGTCTTTTATGTTATGGCAGGGCTACCAAGTTGACTGTATGTATCATGTTTTGGTAGTGATTCTCCCTTAGGAATGCTGAACTGAATTTCCTTTTGTGTTGTAGGCATATGTTATATATGTGTTAATGCTATAAAACTTCTGGATGGGACTGGGGAATAAGAAGTTTTAATTGTGAGTATAGAGCAGGGTTTTTTCCTTAAAGGAATCCATGAACCTCTTAAGTTATAGACAAAATCTTGTGTGATTATGTGTCTCTGGGAAAGGGGGTTCATAGCTTTTGTTGGAACCTTAGGAATATTTGTGACCCAATGAAGGTTGAGAATCTCCAGTATAAAGAATGGTTTCCATTTAATTTCTCATGTTTTCTGTTTTCTAGTCTTGGCCATTTCATCACCCAGTTAATAAGAAGTTTGTTCCAGATTATTACAAAGTGATTGTCAGTCCAATGGATTTAGAGACTATACGTAAGGTGAGTGATTTGATCTAAAATGTCTTTTTGGAAGCCAGTAAATTTGTACATGTATCTGAGTCCCCTGGTTCTTTTAATCACAGAATATCTCCAAGCACAAGTACCAGAGTCGGGAGAGCTTTCTAGATGATGTCAACCTTATTCTGGCCAACAGTGTTAAGTATAATGGTGGGTATTTCTCCTTTTTTTTTTCCTTTCCATCATTCTATTCATCCAGTTTTAGTTAGCATTATTAAAATTTAATTGCATGAAGTAGCTTTGAACAGTACTCTGCCTTTTTTTTTTTTAAGCGGGCACATATTTTAGTGTGTTTTGTAAAGTTTGCTAATAACTTTTAATGATGAAAAAGCAATGTACATTAATTTTTTTATACTTTAGAAAGCACAGAAAAATGAGAAGAGAATAAAAATCAAATGGATATTACTTTGGGCTTTGAGCCATCACTGCTTTCCGTGAGATGTGAAAATTCACCTGTGCTCCAGGCCCTTAGATGGAGCTTAAGGAAATGTGTGACTATAGACCATAGTGAGCTTCCTCAGAGCATGGAGTTTTGGCCGGTACATGAACCAATAATATACGCCAAGCTAGTTACTTAACTTCTGTGCTAACTACTTAATGTGTTGGTCGGAAAGACATAGTCACTCTGCCCACGTAATTCACAATCCAATTGATGGGGAGAGGCTGTTAGAATACAGCTTGACAAGGGCGTATTAGAAGGATGTACAAAGTGCACTAGAGGAGAAAAAGGAGCACCTTCACCTAAAGGTTAGGGAAGGCTTCACAAATAAGCTAATAAAGATCAGTTTTGAATGACTCACTTGTTAACTAAACATTGATTGAGCACCTAATATATGCTGGCTCTGATAGATGCTACAAATATAAAATCAACTTAGATATGATTCCTGCCCCCAGATTGGTTGTAGTTTATTTAGGAAAACAGAAAAGAAAATTTACAGAAATTGAATACTATGCTAGATGTATGCACAGAGTGCCAGAGGGACACAGAGACAGGCTATTTAAATCAGAGTGAAATTAGAGGAAACTTTCTGGAAGAGAGTTATCTTAAGCTGAGTTCTAAAGGATCAGGGGAGTTTGCTAGGCAAAGAACGTGGAGGAGAAAACGTTCTAGGCGGAGAAGAGCGAGTGGTATGTAAAGATACAGAGGCCTGAAATGACATTAAAGGCTTGAGAAACAAGTTGTTGGGGTTGCAGTTACGTGTACATCTTGGTGAATGACTGGTTATATGTAAAAGTCTCTAGGAGTCAAATCCTAGAGACCCTTGTGTGTGCCCTGGGTCATATTTAAGAGATTCTACTTTCTCCTAAGTGGAAAGACATTGAGGAATTAAGCAGTGAAATGGTGATCTCATATAATTCCTTAAGCAGAACAGAAGAGGGAGCTAAGGGCATTTGAGAGAATTGCCTAACATACTGAGGTCTCAACTAAAAAATCCACATGGTTGTATGACTTTTCTGCAGCAGTATTCAGCAGCCCGACTAGTGTGGCTGTACATTTGCTAGATAGAAGGGACAGAGAATTTGGAGGGAGGAGGTGAAGGAAGGGACAGCCAGAAAGACAGATGAGGAAATGGACAATCGAGAAGAGAATGTTTAATGCCACGGAGGAATGAAAGAACAGGGCAAGTTCAGAGAACGATACTTGACTAGAACTTTGTATATATCATTAAGGGAAGGTGGTAGGAGATGAGCCTTCCATTTTTCTTTCATCTGAGTTGGTTTAAAAGAATCTGCTTTCTCCCTTGTGCTCTTCTTATTGCTCATCGGAAATTAGAGAGTGGAGATGCCCTTTGTCAGGTCAGTTATCTCTCCATTATTGTCTCCTGAAAACACTTAAAGCTGATTAGCCAGAATTCTGGTAAAGGAAATGTTGAGAGGCTCACAGATGTCTAAAAATGATTTTAACAAGTTAATAAAGCAAGAGTGTTACAGAAAGCCCGCTTGGCCTTGGTGATGGCTGGCTTAAGATATAAGGCAGGTTTAAAAGGAGCTAATATAAGGCAATAAGAAAAACCCAGAAGATGCTAAGTGAAAAATGAGCAAAGGGCAGACAGGCAAATCACAGAAGGCCAAAATTAAATAGCTAATGAACATGAATAAATATTCAGTTGCACCCAGTAATGAAAGACATGCAAATTGAAACAAAGAGGTACCTTATTTCCCACCCATTAGACGAACTCAATTTTTTAATTTTTTTAAATTTTTTTATTTTTTTAAGATTTTATTTATTTATTTGACAGACACAGCGAGAGAGGGAACACAAGCAGGGGGAGTGGGAGAAGGAGAAGCAGGCTTCCTGCCGAGCAGGGAGCCTGATGTGGGACTCGATCCCAGGACCCTGGGATCATGACCTGAGCTGAAGGCAGATGCTTAATGACTGAGCCACCCAGGCGCCCCTCAATTTTTTTTTTAATGGAAGTATTCAATGCTCATGCTCTCACATTGCTGTGGGCAGTATAAACTTCTAAGACATTTCTGGAAACCTCTTTGGCACCCTTGGGAGACTTAAAATAGTTAAGTGAACAGACTTTATTTTTTTTTTAAAGATTTTATGTATTTATTTGATAGAGCGAGAGAGCACAAGCAGGGGGAACAGTAGAGGGAGAGGGAGAAGCAGGCTCCCCACTGAGCAGGGAGCCCGATGCGGGGCTCGATCCCAGGACCCTGGGATCATGACCTGAGCCGAAGGCAGACGCTTAACCATCTGAGCCACCCAGGCACCCCTAAGTGAACAGACTTTATAATCAAGTAGGCTTGAATTTGAATATTGGCCCCACCACTTAATAGCAGTGTGACTTTGGGCAGGTAACTTAGCCTTTGCTTTCCCGTCTGTAAAATGGGAATAATAATAGGACCCTCCTCATAGGGCTGTTGTGAGGATTAAGTAAAATAGTGCACACTAAGTGTTTAATATATGTGCATGGTATATACAACATGGTAGAATAATCTGCCCTAATCAGAGATGTAGACAAAGATATTCATGATAATGTAATTTATATTAATGAGAAATAACCTGAATGGTTAATGTAGAGGGAATGGTTATTGTGCCATCTGTATGATGGATTATTATATAAAGATCGAGCACTTTCTTAAAAAAAATTAATGACAAAAGTATTCACAATGTTAAGTGAGAAAAGCAGAACACAAAACTTAATTCATCTCAGTTAACACATTTTAAAAAAAGACGTGTATGCATAGAAAAAACTGGAAAGAAACACATCAATGTGATAACAAAATAGTGGTTATTTCTGAGATGTAGGGTTAGGGTTTTCTTTGTTTTCATCTTTTGTGTGTTTTCCAAGTTTCCTGCTAGTATGAGAGGCAGGAAGCTCTTCCTAGAGGTTTTTGAATTTTCAAGGATGGTGATTATAGTAGCTAATTCTATATTCAGTACCTTCATTGCCAAGCCGAGTAGTAAAGTAGAGAAGGGTGGGGAAGAAGTTCCAGGCAGAGAGCACAAACAGAAAAGTAGGTGAGAGTGCCTTGGATTGGGAAGTGCAAATAGTTGGTTTGGCTAGGGTGAAGAGTGGGGGCTACTTTTGGTGGTAAGAGATGAGTTTTTCAAGGTACCTAGGGTAGATCTCAAAAGGCCTACTATGTCACACTAAGCCTTTAAAAGGAAAGAGGATCATATCAGGTATTTTGGTAAGGTCATTCTGGAAGCTATGGATAGATCGGAGGGGAATTAGATATAGAGACCAATAGAGAAACTGTTGACAGTAGTCTAAGTTAAAAATACTGAGGGCTTGGGGCGCCTGGGTGGCTCAGTTGGTTAAGCGTCTGCCTTCGGCTCAGGATCCTGTGATCTAGCCCCGCGTCGGGCTCCCTGCTCACTGGGGAGTCTGCATCTCCCTCTCCCTCTGCCCCTCCTCTCCGCTTGTGCCCTTCTCTCTCAAATGAATAAGTAAAATCTTTAAAAAAAATACTGAGGGCTTGAGCCACGGTTAAGTAGCAGTAAGAATGGAAAGATGGGGACAGATTGTAGAGATACTGTGGAGGTAGAATTGATATTTTCATAAGTGGTTGGAAGTTGGTGTTGGGTCGAGGGTGGGGACAATTCAAGATGATGCAAAGCACTCATGCTCTTGGGTGAAAACGTAAATGGGTATAAACTTTCTAAAGGACTGTAAATGTTCATTACTTTTGATCAGTTTCACCTCTGCGGAATACTCCACATACGTGTGTAAAGGCATGTGTACAAATATACATGTTTATAATTGCAACGTCATACAGTTGACCCTTGAACAACATGGGTTTGAACTGTGCAGGTCCATTTATACACAGATTTTTTACAGTAGAGTACGGTAAATGTATTTTTTCTTCCTTAACTTTAATAGCATTTTCTTTCCTCTACAGTATATAATACATATAATATCCAAAATATGTGTTAATTGACTATTAATGTTATCAGCAAGGCTTCTGGTCAACAGAGTAGGATCTTTATTGGTAGTTAAATCTTTGGGGAATCAGAAGTTATACGTGGATTTTTGATTGCACAGGGTGTTGGTGCCCCTAACCCCTGTGTTCAAGAGTCAACTGTAATTGCAAAAACATGGGAGCACTTTGAATATCCAACAATAGGAAACTAAATAAATTATGGTACCTATATATGATGGAGTACTACTTAGCTGTCGAAATGATAATTAGGTAACAAATAAGGTATATTTGTATATGCTGATATGAAAATATTCAAGATGTATTGTTGAAAAATAGATTACTCGACAGTATGTACAGAAGGGGTTGCAAACTCAGATCTTATAAAGACCAGATAGGTATGAGTGAAATGGGCACAATAGGGACTGATGAACTGGAGAGCACATACCCATCTAAAGGAATCAGTCACTATTTAGCTCATTTGTTGCCATAGAATAGAATTACTAAAAGGAGAGATGGAGGATAATTTTCACTTTGTACTTGTTTGTGCTTGTTTGAATTTTTTTAATTGAGCACACAATACTTTCATAATTTAAAAAAATTCCACTTTCGGAAGGATGGATAAATCAGATGACCTCCAGAATTTTGACTTGGGTAACTGGTGGCGCCATTGACTAATACAGGAAATAGAGGAGGAGTGGTTTTGGAGAAAAAGTGGTCAGGTTCAGTTTGGGCTGTGTTGTATTGAGCCAAGTGAAGACTTAGTAGATAGTTGGCTATATACATGTTCTAAGCTCAGAAGAGAAGTCATTACTGTAAATATGGATATTTTTTCAGATCATCAGCATATAAAAGTAGAAGTAGATGAGCTCAAATAGGGACTAGGGGTATATTCCTTGAACCCCCGATGCTGTATGTAAAATATGGTTGTATATTTTTCCAGGTAGAAAGACCATAGTTTTATCAGATTACTAAAGTTGTATGTAACCCAAAAAAGTTAAGACCCATTGTTTAGTTGAGAGAGAATGTAGGAGGAGAATAGACTTGACAAATTCCAACATTTAAGGGATCAGGTGGAGAATACTGAGGAGTGGCCAGAATGAAAGACGGAAAAACTGAAGAGAATTAAGACCTGGAAACCAAGAGAAGAGGAAGGTAGCCAACAGGTCAAGTGCTACATAGAAAACGAGAGAGAATGGTTGTTAGAAGAGCTGTTGCAGTGAGGTGGTTAGAATCGAAAGCTGGATTGCAGGGGCGCCTGGGTGGCTCAGTCAGTGAAGTGTCCGACTCTTGATTTTGGTTCAGGTCATGATCTCAGGGTCATGGGATCAAGTCCCACATCGGGCTCCGCACTCAGTGCGGAGTCTGCTTGTCCCTCTCCCTCTGCTCCTCCCCCTGCTCACACTCTCTTCTCTCTCTCTCTCTCTCTCTCTCTCTCACATAAATAAATAAATAAATAAATAAATAAATAAAATCTTCAAAAACCAGACTGCAGAGGATATGAATGAATGGAAAGTGAAGAAGTAGAAACTGAAATTTGTCTGTGAAGGGAAGGAGGAAAACTGTAATCAACATATGGAAAGGGATGAAGGCATTTGGACAGGGGACCTTTTTATAGGTGAAAGAAGAGAAAATTAAGGTTATGAGGTGAGGTCCTTATGGAAGGTGGGAAGATAGGCGCTGAGAAAGTTTCTGCCCGGTAGCCTCTTATTTTCTCTCCAAAGTAGGAAATAGGGTCTTCTGCTGACAGTGGGTAGGGTGGTGGGAGAAGGAATTTGAAGAGAAATGCTGATAAGGGTTTGAATTATCTGTTGTAAGAAGTTTGAAAAGTAGCTGACCAGGGACATTTCAGAACTGTTGAGAAGCCTTTGAGGGTCCAGCTGATGTTGGAGACCATTCATTTTTTTAGCACCATCAATTGGCACAGTTGTTTAATTGTGAGGGAACTAAGAAAGCAGATGATAGAATTGATTCAGGATTGGGATCTTGTTTTCTGGGTGTGTTGGAAAGATTGGAAATTGAAGGTGTCAGCAAGGGAAAAAAAAAAGGTTGAAGTTTGAGCTTCTTAAATTTGTCACCAAAGAACCCTTTATAGCAGAGGATTGTAACTACATAGTCTCTGGTTTGGGGGATATCCCAAAGCAGCTCTACAAAGGCTTGAAATTTCTTGGCAATTTGTGTGTGTGTTTTTTTTAAGATTTATTTGTCAGAGAGAGGAAGAGCGCACATAAGCAGGGGGAGCAGCAGGCAGAGGGAGAAGCAGGCTCCCCACTGAGCAAGGAGCCCGATGTGGGACTTGATCCCAGGATGCTGGGATCATGACCTGAGACAAAGGCAGATGCTTAACCAACTGAGCCACCCAGGCATCCCTGGCAATTCGTGGTTTTTTTTTTGTTTTTTTTTTTTAAGATTTTATTTATGTAAGAGAGAGAGAGCATGAGAGGTGGGAGGGTCAGAGGGAGAAGCAGACTCCCTGCTGAGCAGGGAGCCTGATGTGGAACTCGATCCTGGGACCCCAGGATCATGACCTGAGCAGAAGGCAGTCGCTTAACCAACTGAGCCACCCAGGCGCCTGTAATTCATGTTTTATCTTTAAAAGTTAATCAGAGTTTGCATTTGACTTATCTTTGCTTTCACACACTTCACATTTCTTACCAAGTTATTTTCATTTTTAAAAAAGATTTTATTTATTGAGAGAGGGAGACAGAGCATGAGCTGGGGGAGAGGCGGAGGGAGAGGCACAAGCAGACTCCCCGCTCAGTGGGGAGCCCGACATGGGGCTTGATCCCAGGACCCTGAGATCATGACCTGAGCCAAAATCAAGAGTCGGATGCTTAATTGACTGAGCCACCCAGGTGCCCCCAAATTATTTTATATCATCCCCCAACCTCCATCTTCAAATACAATTGCTAATTGAAGGGAGATGTACCACACTATATATACATTACCTTACTTTTTAAAGCATGGGAGCTGATGAGGGACGAAACAAAAGCCAAGGGAGGCTTGATAGATTGGGAAATAGGAATTAATGGGCTTATAGGCTTGTAAATTTTCTTGAGGTCAGAGGGAATGAAAAAACTGGACAGGATACAAGGCTGTGATTAGGAAGTAGGATATATGGGGTGCCTGGGTGGCTCAGTTGTTAAGCATCTGCCTTCGGCTCAGGTCATGATCCCAGGATCCTGGGATCGAGCCCCGCATCGGGCTCCCTGCTCCACGGGAAGCCTGCTTCTCCCTCTCCCACTCCCCCTGCTTGTGTTCCCTCTCTTGCTGTCTCTCTCTTTCTCTCTGTCAAAATTAAATAAAATCTTGAAAAAAAAAAAGTAGGATATTGGAATTGAAACTTTCAGAAGTGAATTTGTTTTCAGTTAAGGACAGCATTCTGGATACAGCCTTGGATATGTTTGGCTAGAGTGGAGCTGCAAACCGTGGGCATGAAATTAGCAAGGATTTTGGATGGGTAGTACAGGTGAACATTAGAGTAACCCACCATGATGGGGAGGGATTTGGAGCAAGAGGGGAGACTCTGCCACGTGGATAGGTCCTTGGTGAATGTGAGTAGGTGTGTGATGGTGAGTAAGAGATGAAGAGCAGCGATCTCAAACTCAGGCGGCTTGCAGGGGCCAGGCAAGTAATGTAAATGAGTGAGGTGGGCCAGGTGTGGATTGTAGTAAATTAGAAGAGTATATACTCCATCTAAAGAGTCCTATACTTCATTTGATTGTTGTCCGGAGGAAATGAGTATAGTGTTGCTGGGTAGTCTTAATTTCTCAAGAGAAGCGGATAATGTGGATTTTTGTGTGTGACATTTCCCAATTTTTACATATTTGCAAATAACTTGAAATTTCTAAAAAATTCTGTGGGCCAATCAAAAACCTCTATCTGCAGGCTAAGTCTGGCTCCAAGGCAGCTGGTTTTCAACCTCTGGCACAGTAGAGAACAAGTCTCAAAATAGGGGAGATTTTTTTTCCCCAAGGGAGAGTAAATAATGATTTGGTAGCAGCAGTGGACAGCCTAGAAGGCTGACTTTTTCTCCTCTTAAACAAGTTGATGAGAGTATAAGAAACTTCTGACTAGGGCCGTAAGGGTTCGTAGTGTCCTATGATACAAAATGTGACATCTTTTGTACTAAAAAGGCATCAATCATGGAGTTGAAGGCCACATATGAGATGTTTCCTACTATGAGGTACCCATATACATAATAATACTTTTAAAATTTTGTTGATTTGGTCAGATTTGAACATGCCTCTGTTTTTAAATCATAGTAGTAGGGTCCAGAACAGTGTATCTAGTTAATATCGACTCTTGCCATTCTGATCCTTCACACATAGTATCACACTACATATAAGCATATTTCTGTATTATTTTATATAACTCCATCAAGTTACCCTGTATTATCACGTGTGTGTATGTGTATAGTATGTAGCCAGAATGCTAGCACTGAGGCTAGGCTCATTAGGCAGCAAGTGGAAGATAAGGAACACTCCATATACAAGTGCGCCTGGAAGGGTGCAGGACATGTCAGAGGACTGTCTTGTACTTAAGTGGTGGTGATGGGCTGCACACTCAAGAGTTGAACCCCTTATGCCTTCTAGCTACCGCATAGGTACCGAATCAATCTCAGAGCCTCTCTTTATGTTCACGTAGCATTTGAAAAGAGCATTAATAATCAGGGAAACCCAAAGCTTGGGATTGGAGCTATTTGCAGTAGTCTCAGAAGGCACATAACCTCTCATGTCTATAAAACAAGAGAGGCGTATAGATCAAGAAATCCCTTCTGAAAAACACAACCCAAACTTTTTGTCAGTCTTTACAAAACCATAAGGTCATAAGTTGTTGATAGAGGTAAGTTAGTACTTAATGTTTGGTTAAATTTGAAGTGAACTGTATCGTCTGTACCAGTAGGTGATGCCAAACTATTCATAATATTTCTTTTCCCAGAGAATTTCCTAGCAAGTTCCTCCTCTAGGCTCTACAAACCAAAAATTAACTCTGATGAGAAGCCATCTTCAGGGTAGGCCTAGGAGAGGTAGATCATGTGTCATTAAACCTGAGAGCCTGAACTTAAAGAATGCACAGTGGGACCCGACGATCGAGAGCAGATATAAAATAACTTTACAAAAAGAACAAAACAAAACACCCCAAAAAACTCCTGGGAGGGTTTTTTTTTTTTTTTTCCCCACTTTCGTTTGAGTAACTCTCAACCCTGTGTGAGCTCTGATAGTTGTTCTGCTTCTAGGACCCCTTGTGGAATCTCATTCTAAACATGTGCAGTTTAGTATTCAGCCAGAGACTCAAGGGAGCCTCTGCAGATCTTCAGTTATCTTTCTGTGGAGCTCCCTCCCCTCCAGTTCTCCCCTGCAGTTTCCAGCTCTCTTCGCCTCCGATTCCAGGATTTGTCTCTGTGGCTTTGTGGGACTGTGGTGCCTTGCTTGGGTTCAGTAGAAAGCTAAGGCCAATTGTAGAGCCCTCCTCCTTCATTTCCCTTCTCTCGGGGATCATAGTCCCACACTTCCTGTTGGTCAGTGTTTGAAAACAGCTGTTTCATAGCAGGCCGGTGGCAGTTACTCCATCCAGAAGGTCTCTTAATTTTATTTGTGGTGTTTTCTGACACAGAGAAACTTACTTTGTGAAGTGAAGTATAGTTACCATACAGTGTTATATGAGTTTCAGGTGTAAAATAGGATTCAAACAGTGCTCTCATCAGGACAAGTGCACTCCTTAATCCCCATCACCTACTCCACCCATGCCCAAACCCACCTCTCCTCTGGCAACCACCAGTTTGCTCTCTGTATTTAAGAGTCTGGGTTTTTTGTTTGTCTCTCTTTTTCTTTGTTCTTTTGTTTCTTAAGTTCTACATCTGAGTGAAATCATATGGTGTTTGTCTTTCTCTGACTGGCTTGTTTCACTTAGCATTATACTCTCTAGCTCCATCCATGCCATTGCAAATGGCAAGTTTTCATTCTTTTTTTATGGCTAAATAATATTCATCTGTGTGTGTGTGTGTGTGTGTGTGTCACATCTTTTTTATCCATTCATCTATGGATGGATACTTGGGCTGCTTCCATATCTTGGCTATTCTAAACAATGCTGCAATAAACATAGGGCTGCATATATCTTTTCAAATTCATGTTTTCATTTTCTTTGGGTCAGCAGACACATGAAAAGACATTACTGACCATCAGGGAAATGCAAATCAAAGCCACAATGAAGCATCGCCTTACACCTGTCAGAATATCTAAAATCAAAAACATAAACAACAAGTGTTGGTGAGGATGTGGAGGAAAAGGAACCTTTGTGCACTCTTGGTTGGTGGGAATGCAAATTGGTGTAGGCATTGTGGAAACAGTATGGAGCTTCCTCAACAAATAAAAATAGGAATACCATATGATCCAGTAATGCTGCTACTGGGTATGTACCCAGAGAAAATGAGAAACCTCATTTTTATGTAGTTATATTTATCAATCTTTTCCTTTATGATTTGTCTTTGGTATAATTGTTTAAAAGATCTCCCCTACCTCTAAGATATCCAGCTATGTTCTCTTCTAATACCTTTCATATTTTAAATATTTGAATGTTTATCGATTTTAAAAATAGATTTCTATGGTATAAGGTAAATATCTAACCTTTTTCCTCTTCCAAATGAGTAGCCAAAGTGTTCCAAGTTCTATTTATGGAATAATCTATCCTTTCCTACTAAATGAAATTATACCTTTATCATGTATTAAATTCTTATATATTCCTGAACCTATTTGGGGGTTTTCTATTCTCTTTTATTTATCTGTTTGTCTAATCTGCACTATTATCACCAGATAGTATCACTGCGATCATCACTCAGACTTTTTAATTTTAAATTCTTTGGCTTGCTTTGCTCAATTATTAAATAAACTCTGAGATCATTTTTGTTAGATTCTAACTTGTCCCCAAATAAATAGTATTGAAATCTTATTTAATGTATGGATTAATTTGGAGAGAGTGTATTTCTTTATAATATTACATTTCTCCATCTAGGAACTTAACGTTTTTTCATTTATTCACGTTTTCATTTACTCCCTCAATAAAGGCTACTAGTTTTCTTTGGATAACTTCTAGGTATCTTTAGTTTATTCCTACACATAGATTTTATAGTTTTTGTTGCTTTCGAGCATCTTTTTGTTGTTAAAGTTTATTCCTAGGCAGTTTAAAAGTTTGCTGCTATTATACGTGTGCTCTTTTTTTTCCCTAACTGGCTTATTAAATCTCAAGTTCTCAATCCATTTGCATATGAGTAGGTGATTCAGTATTATTCATAGGTAAATATAAAGCTTAAACTATTTCCATATATTGGTTTCTAAGTCTGTCTTATGAGACTACTCTGTTAAGTTGGGTCAGTATTCTACAATAAGGTTCTTTTTTTTAAATCTGTCAGTGACCTTCCTTAGATTGGGGCCAAGATACACATATTCTTATGTGAAGTTTCAGTCTCCATCTTGAAGAGAATAAAATCTCTCTCAGTCCGGCTTCAGCCTCTTGCTGCCATTCTTGTTCTTCCTCTTCTTCACAGCCAGACTTTTTTTTTTTTTTTAAATTCTGGTAAAATGTACACAACATAGAAATTTGCCTTTTTAACCATTTTTAAGTGTATAATTCAGTGGCATTAAGTACATTCAAAATGTTGTGCACCCATCACCGCCATCCATTTCCAGAACTTTTTCATCATCCCATAACAGAAACTCTATATCCATTAAACAATAATCCCATTTTCCCATTCCCCCCAGCCCTTGGCAATTTCTGTTCTACTCCCTGTCTGTAAATTTGCCTCTTCTAGGTACCTCATGTAAGTGGAATCAGAGTATACGGAATATTTGTCCTTTTGTGTCAGGCTTATTTCATTTAGCATAATGTTTTCAAGGTTCATCCATGTGGTAGCATGATCCGAATTTCTTTTTTTTTTAAGATGAGTACATAACATCTCTCTCTTGTTCTTTACCTGCCATTCATGCCTCATTTAGCCTTAATTTGGCTTCTACCTTGTCCAACACACCAAGCGAATAGGATCACGTAATTGCCAGATACGGTTGGCACTTTTCAGTCCTTATCTTGGCCTCACTCCGGTATTTGACATCACTGACCATTCCTTCCTTGAAACTGTATTATGATTGGCTTCATAACTTTTAGCTCTTATATTCCTCCTACCTGATAGATCATGGCTTTTCAGTCTCCTTTGCTGAATGTTCTTTTGCCTATTCCTCTAACTTAAGCAGCCACCTCTTTCCTGATAACTCTCAATTTGATTCTGAGCAAAGATCTATATCCCCATCCACCTGCTGAACATTTCCTGTTGGATGTCCCAGTGGAACTTCAAACATACCTCTCAAACTGAACGTTCTTCCGTCCTTCTCTATTCCAACTTTCCCCCTCCATCCTTTACTATTTCCCGTCTGGGTTTAATGGGGCACTGGTGTTACCCAGTAGCTATACCCAGAAACCTCAGAGTTATTTCTACTTCTTTCCCTTAAATAAATCTCCAACTTCCAGTATATCACTAAAGCCCTCGTTATATTTTGCCTGGATTATTACAGTAAATAGTCACCTGGCTAATGTTCCAGCCTCTGGACTAGTAACCTGTCATTCACATTCCTGTCAGGTAGAACCTCTTTTTTAAAAAATAAAGAAATTCATATTTCTTATAAAAAGGTCTAACAATATGGAAATATGTAAAATTAAAAATTAAACTTTCTGCCTCTCCTCCTACCCCCACCTCGCATAGTTTCATTCCCCAGAGGTAATGTAATATGTAATGTATCTTTTCCATGCTTTTTTCTGTACTTATATAAAACGGTTAATAATGACATGTGGTTTTTTAAAATTTATTTTTGCAAGAATTGCCATTTTTATAGATAATTATTCTGTAAGTTGCTCTTTGCTCGTGAGTATATCATGATTGTTTTTGAAATAATTTTAGACTCAAGAAATTACTAAAATAGTACAGAGAGTCCTTTTTACCCTTCACCCAGCTTTCTCCAGTGGTGACATCTTAACATAGCTATAGTTCAGTATCAAAACCAGGATAATTGATTTGGTACATTACCATTAACTAGATTACAGACCTTATTCAGTTTGCACTTTTTTAGAAAATCTGTATTCATTTGTGTGTGTGTGTACAATTTCATGCAGTTTACGCCATCATGTAGCCACCACTGCAATCAAGATTTAGAACTGTTCTGTCACCACAAAAGAACTCCCTGAGGCTAGCTCTCTGGATCCACATCCCCCCATGTGCACCTACCACTGTCTTGTCCCCTGGCAACCACTTACCTGTTCTTCATCTTTATAGTTTTGACATTTGAGTGTGGGGTTTTTTTGTTTTTTGTTTTTGTTTATTTTTAATTTTATTTACATTCAGTTAACATATAGTGTATTAATTGGTTTCAGGGGTAGAGTTCAGTGATTCATCAGTCTTGTATAACACCCAGTGCTCATTACATCATGTGCCCTCCTTAATGCCCATATCACCCAGTTACCCCATCCCCATCCCCCCACTCCTCTCCCCTCCAGCAACCCTCAGTTTGTTTTCCTAGAGTTAAGAGTCTCTTTTGGTTTGTCTCCTCTGATTTCATCTTATTTTTCTCTCCTTCCTCTGTGCTCCTCTGTTTTGTTTCTTAAATTCCACATATGAATGAAATCATATGGTATTTGTCTTTCTCTGACTTCTGTCACTTAGCATAATACCCTCTAGTTCATCCACGTTGTTGCAAATCACACACACACATATACACACACCACATCTTCCTTATCCATTCATCTGTCGATGGATATCTGGGCTCTTTCCATAGTTTGGCTATTGTGGACGTTGCTGCTATAAACATTCGGGTGCGGGTGCCCCTTCGGATCACTACATTTGTATCTTTGGGGTAAATACCTAGTAGTGTAATGGCTAGGTCGTAGGGTAACTCTCATTTTTAACTTTTTGAGGAATCTCCATACTGTTTTCCAGAGTGGCTGCACCAGCTTGCATTCCCACCAGCAGTGTAAAAGGGTTCCCCTCTCTCTCCACATCCTTGCCAACATTTGTCGTTTCCTGACTTAATTTTAGCCATTCTGACTGATGTGAGGTGGTTTTGATTTGTATTTCCCTGATGCCGATATATTAACATGCTCAGATGCTCAACATCACTCGGCATCTGAGCATGTTAATATAAATAATACTATTTTTGACATTCACTTTTTCACTAAGCATAATTGCTGTGAGATCTATTCAAATTGTTGTATCAATAGTTCATTTTTTCAGATGTTGAGTAGCGTTCCATTGTGCCAGAGTTTGTTCAGCCATTCACTCAGTGAAGGACTGTCAGGTTTCCAGTACTTGGTATTGTAAATAAAGCTGCTGTGAACATTTGTGTACAGGGTTTTGTATGAATATAAATTTTCATTTCCTAGGGATAAATGCCCAAGAGGATGATGGTAAACATATGCTTTGTAAGAAACTGCCAAACTCTTTTCCCGTGTGTCTACCATTTTACATTCCTACAAGCAGTATATGAATGATCCAGTTTGTCTTTAGTATTCAGTACTATCATTGTTTTTTTTTTTATTTTAATCATTCTTTAATCTCACTGTGGCTTTACTTTGCATTTCCTTAATGGCTGTTGATGTTAAACATCTTTTCTTACGCTTATGTGCCATCCATGTATTTCTTTGTTGAGGTGTCTGTTCATTTCTTTGCCCCAGTTTTAATTGTGCTGCTTTCTTTTTGTGTGTGTGCTGTTTTCTTACTAATGAGTTTTGAGGGTTCTTTATTTTAGGTACTTGTTCTTTATTATAGGTATGATTTTTAAAAATTTGCATTTTTAAAAATAAAGCCAAAACTTACTGAAATATAGTTGACATAGTGTTATATTAGTTTCAGGTTTAGAACATAGTGAACCGACAATTCTATACATTATGCTGTGCTCACCATGTAAGTGTAGTTACCACCTATCGTCATAGAACATTATTAAAATATTACTGACTATAATCCCAGTGCTATACTTTTTATCCCCATGACATTTATTTTATAACTGAGTGTTGGCAAGGATGTGGAGATAAAAGAACCCTCATGCACTATTAGTGGGAATGTAAATTGGTGCAGCCACTGTGGAAAACAGTAAGGAGGGTCCTCAAAAAGTTAAAAATAGAAATACCATACAATCCAGTAATTCCACTGCTAGTTATTTACCCAAAGAAAATGAAAACACTAATTTGAAAAGATAGATGGACCCCTATGTTTATTGCAGCATTATTTACTCTAGCCAAGAGATGGAAGAGATGGACTAGGTCAGGTAGGTGTATGATTTACAAAGGTTTTCTCCCAGTCTGTGTCTTCTCAGTCTCTTTGACAGTATCTTTGGAAGAACAGAAATGTTTAATTTTGATAAAAGTCCAATTTGTCAATTTTTTTTCTTTTATGGAGTGCACTTCTAGTATATCTCTAGGAAGTCTACTTAACCCCAGGTCACAAAGGTTTTTTTTTCTCTTACATATTTTTTTAAAAGTTTATAGTTTTAGGGGCGCCTGGGTGGCTCAGTCGTTAAGCATCTGCCTTCGGCTCGGGTCGTGATCCCGGGGTCCTGGGATCGAGCCCCGCATCGGGCTCCCTGCTTGGCGGGAAGCCTGCTTCTCCCTCTCCCACTCCCCCTGCTTGCGTTCCCTCTCTTGCTTGTCTCTCTGTTAAATAAATAAATCTTTTTTTTTTTTTAAAGATTTTATTTATTTATTTGACAGATAGCAAGAGCAGGAACACAAGCAGGGGGAGTGGGAGAGGGAGAAGCAGGCTTCCCGCCAAGCAGGGAGCCCGATGCGGGGCTCGATCCCAGGACCCCGGGATCACGACCCGAGCCGAAGGCAGATGCTTAACGACTGAGCCACCCAGGCGCCCCAATAAATAAATCTTTAAAAAAAAAAAAGTTTATAGTTTTAGTGTTTCACATTTAAATCCATAATCCATTGTGAATTAATTTTTGTATATGGTATGAGGTTTCGGTTGAGGTTCATTTTGTTTTGCCTGTGGATGTCCAGTTGTTCCATTTCATTTGTTGGGAAGGCTGTCCTTTCTCCATTGAACTGCTTTGAGCACCTTTGTCAAGAATCAGTTGAGTGTGTGCCTCTATTTCTGGGTTTATTTTGTTACACTGATCTATGTATCTATTCCTCTGCACAGTTCCACGATTATTGTAGCTATATAGTAAGTCTTGTCATCGGGTAGAGTGATTCCTCTCATTTTATTCTTTTTATAAATTGTTTTCTTATTCTTTTGCCTTTCCACTTAAATTTTAGAAGAGTATTTATATCTATAGAAAAGTCTTGCCGGGATTTTAGTAAGAATTGAGGTAAATGTGTAGATCAGTTTTGGGGAAAATTGACATAGTGATTGATTCTGTCTTATTAGTACATATTGCTCTCCTATTCTTTTTAATGTATTCCACAGCATAGATATATGTATCTTAATTTATTTAATTATCCCCCTGTTGGGTATTTAAAGTTTTTCTATAATGCTGGCTTGTGAACAGCTTTTCACGGTTTTTATATTTCATTGATATCATTGTGCACTTATAGGAGTATTTTTGTAGGAAATTTTGATCTGTGTTCTAAAATTGTGCTCTAAAAATCTGTACACCTATTTATAGTGAAAAACAACAGTGAGGAGAATGCCTGTGTCCCTACAACCTCTACAACATCGGGAATTATCAGTGTTTAAAAATCTTTGCCGATGAGATTATTTCTGTAAAATTCAAGTATATAACTTAAACTAAATTTTTCCATCTGAAAAAATTACATGCTCGTTTCAAAAAGAAACCACACATAATTGTATTAAGTGAAAAGGAAAATCTTCCTTTCTCCTTTTCCCATCCCATTCTCCAGGATGGCCACTGTTGGGTTTAGAGTGAAGCATTATGGACCTTTCTCTATACATACCATATATTTTTTCTTTTTTTGACAAAAGAGATCATATATTTACATTCCGTTCTACGGGTTTTTTTTTTTTCACTTGATAATGTGTTATGGACAATTTTTCATTCATGTATGTGATCTTGTTTAAAATCTGTTCATAGGTGACTCAAAAAAAGAGTTTAAAGGAATGTCATTATGAATGCTTCTGCAAAAAACATCTAGATTGGCTTTCCCCTTTAAAAAAAAAATACTGTGGGGGTGCCTGGGTGGCTCAGTCGGTTAAGTGGCTGCCTTCGGCTCAGGTCATGGTCCCAGGGTCCTGGGATCGAGCCCCGCATCGGGCTCCTTGCTCAGTGGGGCATCTGCTTCTCCCTCTCCCTCTGCCCACCGCTCTGCCTACTTGTGCTCTCTCTCTCTGTGTCAAATACATAAAATCTTTTTAAAAAATAAAAATAAAAAAATACTGTGGCTGAAGTAGAGGGAGATTGCTCAGTGGTAACTTGTTTGATTTTTCATTTTTATGAGAATACTGCTTTGTTCAAGAATTCAGTTTCTACTTATATTTGATAGGGAATAGACATATGATGTCCATAACTTGCTAGCGCTCTTCTCTTATGTGCTGTATTGAGTTAGTAGATAGTGATATAGCAACCTGGTATGAGGCAGCATCTCACTAAAAGTCTCGTACTTGTGACGAGTGAGATAGTATATCATGCCAATAATCAAATGTGCACCAGAATGTATTAAGGCTACAACAAAGTCCACGTTTAAAAGATACCATTGGGTAAAATAAAGGTTATTATTTGTTAAAAGAAAAAGGAGGGACGCCTGGGTGGCTCAGTTGCTTCAGCGACTGCCTCCAGCTCGGGTCATGATCCCAGGGTCCTGGGATCAGGCCCCACATCGGGCTCCCTGCTCAGCAGGGAGTCTCCTTCTCCCTCTCCAGAGCTCTGTGATCTCTCTCGCTTTCACTCTCTCTCAAATAAATGAATAAAATCTTGGGAAAAAAAAGAAAAGAAAAAGGAGACACAAGGAAAAAACAGGTCTTCTTTCAGCCCTGGAGTTTCTGTAATGTATTTTCAAGGCACCTCTGTGGTACCAGGGGAAACCAAACAAAACCTTACCATGAGGGATACAAATCAGTGTTAACCTTCTCCATATTTATTCTTTATAAGCCATTGTAGTTGGTATCATGTAGAGTTGGACCAATAGTATAGGAAGAAAAACGGCCACATGGAGACTTAGTGGCCTAAATCTAATAAGTGATTGCTGTAACCTTCATGAAGGCAGGAATAATGTCTGTCTTACAGCCTTAGTGCTTAGGGTAATGTTTGGCACATAGGAGACACTCAGTAAATATCTGTTGAATGAACTAATGGCCAAAGGTGGAGGTACAGTACCAGGAAGGAGTGGAGAGTGGTGCTCCAGAAGCCATGGGATTAGAGTTTTAAGGAACGACACAGGGCTTCTAACTAAGGTCAAGTACGAAAAATGTTCACCAGATTTGGCAGTTAGCATGTTGTTGACTGTTGACTTGATGAGAAAAGTTTTAATGAAGTGTTCTTTAACATGGATCTGTTCTCTGACACATTGCTACTTTCTCTATACCCCTTAGGACTTCGTATAGTATTGAAATTATGTTTGTATGATCTTCATGAGCCCATGAAAGGCATCAAGGACAAGGACCTGTTTGTTCTGTTCTGTTTTTTAATTTTTACCTTTGTATCACCAGAGCCTGGCAGTTTACTTGGCTCATAGTAAGTGCTTAAAAATGAAGAGTCAAGGCCTATTATGAATTTTACTCTATAGGAAAAGGTGTTTTGAAGTCGCTGTGTTGTTATTTTTCCAATGGTTGTAGAGATATGAGGTGACTCTGTTTAGCCAAGGCTGTGTATGTATTTTTTTAAGTTGCTGAATGGAATGGTGGGTCATTTGGGAAAGAAAAGCATTTTCGGGTTTTTTTTTTTTTAATTAACATATAGTGTATTACTAATTTGAGGTAGAATTTAGTGATTCCTCAGTTGCATATAACAGCCAGTGCTCATTCCATCAAGTGCCCTCCTTAATGCCCATCATCCAATTATCCCATCCCCCCACTCACCTCCCCTCCAGCAACCCTCAGTTTGTTTCCTGAGTTGAGAGTCTCTCATGGTTTGTCTCCCTCTCTCTCTGTTTTGGTCTTAGTTTTTCCTTCCCTTCCCCTACGTTCATCTGTTTTGTTTCTTAAATTCCATGTATGAGTGAAATCATATGGTATTTGTCTTTCTCTGACTTCTTTCACTTAGCATAATACCCTCTAGTTCCATCCTTGTTGTTGGAAATGGCAAGATTTCATTCTTTTTGATGGCTGAGTAATATTCCTGTGTGCACGTGTGCACACAAACACATACCACCTCTTTTTTTTTTTTTTTTTTAAAGATTTTATTTATTTATTTGAGAGAGAGAGAATGAGAGACAGAGAGCATGAGAGGGAGGAGGGTCAGAGGGAGAAGCAGACTCCCTGCCGAGCAGGGAGCCCGATGCGGGACTCGATCCCGGGACTCCAGGATCATGACCTGAGCCGAAGGCAGTCGCTTAACCAACTGAGCCACCCAGGCGCCCCACATACCACCTCTTTTATCCATTTATCTGTTGACGAACATCTGGGCTCTTTCCACTCTTTGGCTATTGAGGACATTGCTGCTATAAACATCAGGGTGCCTGTGCCCCTTAGATTTCACTATGTTTATATCCTTTGGATATATACCTAGTGCAATTCCTGGGTTGTAGGGTAGCTCTATTTTTAACTTTTTGAGGAGTCTCCATACTGTTTTCCAGAGTGGCTGCATTTTCAGATTCTTCAGGGCTTTTTGTCTGATAGGTCCTAAATGTAAATCCTACCCTTGTCCAGTGACATTTATTACCCCAGTTCCCTTCAGGATAGTTTCTAGCTTCTTGAGTTTCTAATCCAGATTCTGAGTGAGGTTCTGTTACTCTGGTTTGAGAGATCAGACCTCTTATCTTGGAAACCAAACATCTTAATTTGCATTTGATCCCATTCTACATAATGTAAAGAGCCTAGCTACAGTCTTAAAGATTAGATTTACTTCTCTTTTTACCTTTTCTAGACCTAGTTTGAGATAAATATCTAGGAATTGAGAGAGTTCAAGCTTAATGTCTTTGGGATCTGTGGACTATGTGTAGTTTCTTTAGGAATTAGCTGTGTGGATTTTTTTCCTCTTTTTCTCTTTTTAAATCTGGCACTGATTTTTTTTTTTTTTTAAAGAAGCTTTCTACTGCTGCTGGGGTTTGATTTGATTTTTTTTTTTTTTTAATTTTAATGATTCACATTGGAACACTCCCCCTGCACCATTCACTGTCAAGGTAATAACTTTATGCTTGTTTTGGCAGAGGACTCATTTTCTTTTCTTTTTTTTTTTCCACCAAAAACTTCAGTATTTATAACATTACCTGGAATTCAGCATTGTTTAGATTTTTTCTTTTGATGAAAAATTTTGCACAGTGAAAGGCACAGATCTTAAGTGCACATTTGCTAAGTTTTGGCAAACACATCAGAGGACTCATTTTCTTAGGAGGAAGGTTATTTTTAGTATTGGTGGAAAGATTCTCAAAGGAAATGTGAACTTAAGAGTGATCACAAACATCCTTCTCTCCTTGGTTGTGCAGGGCTGCTCACCAACTTGACTGTTATTTTTCACTGAAACCTTTCAGATAGCAGTAATACTTTCCCTCTCTCTAACTAGAACCATGAAGCCTGTAACTTTTTCTCACATCACTATAGAGGTAAATTAACTTAGAAACGACAAAAAGGATTTTCTTGATTTGGGTGGGAAATCAGCTTTCCAAAGGTACCTGGGAGGTTCAGTTGGTTAAGTGTCTGCCTTCAGCTCAGGTCATGATCCTGGGGTCTGGATCGAGTCCTGCATTGGGCTCCCTGCTCAGTGGGGAGCCTGCTTCTCCCTCTCCCTCTGCTGCTCCCTCTGCTTGTGCTCTCTTTCTCTCTGTCAAATAAAATCTTAAAAAAAAAAGGAATTACCACTATTTAAGGACATTTGGATTTGAATTCTATGTGATTCTATAGGTTACTACCAGTCCTTATTTGGAATGAGATGAAGTATAAATCTGTTGCCTTGACAAGACATTTACAGTTGCATTGCTATGATTTAATAAGAGAAAAAGCAAAGTATATTTGAAGAAATATTTCTTTTTGTAAATGGGTAGCTTATTCTCCTGTAGGGTACAGTAATACTTCATAGATGGTCTGATCTTTCATATTCATTTTTGTGTTGTTTTGGAAATTACTCTTTCAAAAGTTAATTTTGGTTTTCTGTGTGGAAGTGGTGTGGTTATAGACTCCTTTGAGAGTCTGAGGAAAACACCGTGGGTCTTCCACCCTGAAAACTAATACTACATACAAAATTTTGCTTACAGTTTCGGGACATTCGTGGATCTCTTTCTCTCATTACCACCCCATTCAAGAATTCCTGGGATAAGAGAACATCTGGGTATCTTATCCCTTTTGGGGGGGGGTGTACATTTGTTTATGTATTTATTGAAGTGTTTTGACATACAATGTTATATTACTTTCAGGTGTACATAGGGGTTCGACAATTCTATACATTGTACTATGCTCACCGCAATAGGTGTAGTCACCATCTGTCAGTATACGGTATTACAATATTATTGACTGTATTCCCTGTGCCGTACTTTTCATCTCTGTGACTTACTTATTTTATAACTGGAAGTTTGTACCTCTTCATCCCCTTCACGTATTTCACCCATGCTCCCACCCACCTCCCCTCTGGCAACCACCAGTTCATTCTCTGAATTTTAAGAGTCTGTTTGTTTTTTGTTTGCTTGTTCATTTGTTTTGTTTTTTAGGTTCCACATATAAGTGGCATTTGTCTTTCTCTGACTTATTTCATTTAGCGTTATTCCTTCCAGGTCTGTGTTGTCAAAGATGGCAAGATTTCATTCTTTTTAATGGCTGGGTAATTGCGCGCGTGTGTGGGTGCGCTGATACACCACATCTTTATCCATTCATCTCTTTTTTTTTTTTTTTAAGATTTTATTTATTTATTTGAGAGAAAGAGAGCATGCACAGGGGCAGAGGGAGAGAGAAGGGGAGAAGTGGACTCCCGGATGAGCAGGGAGCCCGATGCGGGGCTCCATCCCAGGACCCCGGGATCGTGACCTGAGCCGAAGGCAGAGGCTCAACCGACTGAGCCCCCTAGGCGCCCCTATCCACTCATCTCTTGATGACACTTGGGTTGCTTCCATATCTTGGTTACTATAAATAATGCTGCAGGAATCATAGGGGTGCATGTATCTTTTCAAATTAGTGTTTTCATTTTGGGGGGCAAATCTGGCATTTTACCCTTTTTTGGTCATGTTAACAGTGGTTTGCCAACTCCACCACCGTCTTCTTTCAAAAGTACTTCGAAACTACTTTGCCTGTAGTAGAGTAACAGAGTTAAATAGCCGAACCCTCTGTAATGCTTGAGAGCACACACTGTTAAAAACTGAGGACACAAACAACTAGTAATCCAAACACATGAACAGGTGTAGCAGCTTATGTAAATGAGTGTGTTTTTTAAAATATATTCTGGGGTTATTATTAGCGGGTGTTTCTCTAGAGTTGTGTGTTGCAAAGAAAATGGGGAAGGAAGAGGTCCCATCTTCAAAATGGTTAAGAGAGAAAATTGTGCAAATGTAGAAACCGAACCTTTCCCTGTGTTTTAGATGAGAGCAGTGAGATGTTAAGGGTTAGTTTAGGTTTAGGTTTCGAAACTGAAGTCGAGTAAGGTCTGAATTCTTCATTTATAGGCTGGAATTGTAGCCACAAGGCAAGTCCCCATAGGTAGAAGAATCACTGTACCGGAAGAAGCTGCTGTTGTATTGGCTCGATGATGAAGAAGGCCTGTAGACTATGTACAGAGCCCGTTTGCCCTAGCATCGCGCATTACTGTCAACATAACTTCTGCAGTCTGTCTCCATCTGTATTTTGAGGACCAGCCTACTGGTGGCTCTAGGAGATTAGAACTCTGGAAACTTAAGCTGCAGTCTTCCTATCACACAAACTGTTCTTGATGGTGAGCCAACTCTGGCTGTCTTTATATGTGTCCTAAATATGTTGACGGTCGACTTTGTTTTCCTTCTGGTTTATTTGTGTTTGGCACCGTCACCTTATGTGAGGATACCATTTTTATTACATCTTTGAAAAAACAGATGTCCTATCTGAGGTTTTAACTGAAAGAGACTTCTTTTGTTCATATAATAGCTTGTAATAATCAGAGTGGGTCTGGCATGAAAGTGGCGCATATACACGTTGTATATTTTTTATCCTTTGCCTCCTAATAAATAGTAGGTCTAATTCAGGGATCACCTCCTCTGTGAAACCTTTCCTAATTCCTTTTTCCCTCTTGCTTCCCAGAATTGGCCACTTCTTCCTCTGTGCCTCTACTAAACCCTGTATGAATTTTTCCATTTCATTATATTGCCCTATTTGTTTATAGTCTGTCTCACCAGACAAGACCATAAGCTTTGTGAGGATATGGTCTGTATCCTACTCCTTTCTGCCTGGCACATAGAAGGTACTCAAAAATGTTTTAAGAATGAATGAGTGGGTGAATGACCAGTATATTAAAGAATATTAAAGTCCGGGATTAAAAACTCACATGCCTTCAGGGTCCAGGCAAAAATGAGTTAAGCAGACCTGGTAGGGAGGGCGGTAGCCTGCAGAACACAGGCCTTATCTGAAAGGGGCGGCTGCCCCTCAGTCAGCTCCAGCCGTTCGGTGCTCTGTGGGGGTGACGACTCTGTTGTTACCACATCTTTTTTAAGAGAAGCCAGACATTGGGGTTTTTATATGAAATTTCTCAGTTATTAAATGTTGTCAACTAAGATTTCCCTAAAAAGTTTTTATTGAGGTAATTTACATACAAAAAAGTATATATGTTATGGGTGTACAGCTCAGTCTGTCTTCACAGACTGAAGTGATTTTTTTATGTGGGCCAAACAAAACCGGGTTGACTTGCAAGCCACCGGTCTGCAGCTTGTGACAAAGACCGTGTGGGGAACTGTATAGTCTAGTTAAGAATCACCTAGTAGGTAAAAGTGTCTCAAAGCGGTGTGTAGAATCTGTCTGGATTATCATTCAAAGAAATCAAATGTAAAAGAACCTTTATGAAACAATTGGCGAATTTAAATGTTGACTGGCTATTTAATAATATGAAAGAATTATTGTTAATTATTTCAGATGTAATATAGCTGGTTTGGTTTTATATATAGATAGATATAGATTTGATTTTTTAGAGCAGTTGAGTTGAGTGGAAGGTACAGAGTCCCCATATACCCCCCACCTCCACACATGCATAGGCTCTCCCATTATCAGTATCCCCTCCCATGGTGGTACATTTGTTACATTTGATGAATCTGCATTGACACATCGTAATCACCCAAAGCCCATAGTTTACATTAGGGCTCATTCTTGGTGTACATTCTGTGGGTTTTGACAAATGTATAATGATCCGTATCTACCATTATAATATGATATGTAGTTATTTTTTAGAAGGGTCCTCAGAGACACATATGTTTTAAAACAATTTATGGGTGAAATAAATGAATTGATGCTGGAACTTGCTTCAAAATAATTTGGGAGGAGTGTAAAAGTTGAGGTGTAAGTGAAACAGGATTGACCATGTATTGACAATCATTGAAGCTAGGTAATGGGTACATGGAAGTTCATCATATTAGTGTCTCTGTTTTTGTATGCGCTTGAACTTCTCCACCTCCAAAAGTAGAGCAAGAGTCCAAGATAAAGCTGGGGCATGGTTTTTCGGGTCTAGGATAACATGGGACACTACTGCTGGTGACAGAAGTAAATTTCTGGAACTGAAATCTGCAAAAGTCATGGCATTTTTCTTTTTTCTTTTGTAGGGCCTGAAAGTCAGTATACTAAGACTGCTCAGGAGATCGTAAATGTCTGTTACCAGACACTGACTGAGGTAGGTGGTAAAGAGGAGGTCTCCTTGGGATGTAGCATTCTGGAATACCTTTGTTCTCTTGGGTAGGGAGGTCTTCCCCGCCTATCTGATTTTCATATGTAACCTCCTACGCCACATCCCTCATTTCCTTTCCTGCTTTATTTTCCTACCTGGTCCTAAGTGTTTTTTTTAACAAACTATGTGATTATTTACTTCAGTTATCATGTGACCTGTCAGTAGAAGAAGCTCCATGAAGACAAGGATTTTTGTCTGCTTTGTTTACTTTTATTTTATTTTATTTATTAAGTAGGCTCCACACCCAACGTGGGGCTCAGACTCACAACCCTGAGATCAAGAGTCAGATGCTCGACCGACTGAGCCAGCCAGGCATCTTCAGTGCCTAAAACATATGTTCAATGAATTCACTAATTTTCTTTATTTCTCAGTATGATGAGCATTTGACTCAACTTGAGAAGGATATTTGTACAGCTAAAGAAGCAGCTTTGGAGGAAGCAGAATTAGAAAGCTTGGACCCAATGACCCCAGGGCCTTACACACCCCAGGTGAGTCTGAAGACTAGGAACTGCCTCTAAGAGTTTTCTTATTGGTTTGGGAAATTGGGAGCATGTTAACAGATATATTTACTGAGATACCCTTCTTCTCTGTCCTTCCTCTTCATATGCCTTTCGTGTGCTTTCTTGTCTTCTCAAAGGCTAAGGTGAGTGAGGGCCATGGGTCTTGGTGGCCTTGTTGAATCCAGAAGCAGCAGGTGTGGGATGAATGAGTGGGGTGGGGTCTTAGTTGTTTAGGCAGTATTTAGGAATACCAGATGCCTGACTGCTGTGGCCACAGGTATCATCTTGGGTCTCTGGAGTTCCTTTGCCCATGAATTGGGGTTCTAGGATATCCCTAGAGGATCGAATTCTCAATTATAGACATTGGCCACGTTGTTCCTGTGCCTCATAGATGCCCGATTACTCATTCCCTCGGAGGTATCTCAGTTAGCTCAGATGTCACCCATTTTCCTGGATTGACTCCCTCTCCCTGTAAATGAGGACAGGTAACATTTATAATGTTCTTAAAGTTACATGTCACAAGAGTAGGGAGCAAGATTAATAAGAAATTTTTAGTCTTTCTGTTTCTGTCCCTTGACTATATGTGAACATAAGCATATGTTTCCATATTTGAAGAGTAGGACTTATCAGAATATAGCTGGCGCTTGGTTTCGGTATTGAAGGCACTATGGTAAAGTGGGAAGTACGTGAATTTTGGCAATAAAACAGGCCTGGGTTTGAATCTTAGCTCTGCTCTTATCTAGCTTTGTGAACTTGGGAAGTTAGCTTAAGTCCTCTCAGTCTCCTTTTCTCTAAAATGTACTTTTTGAGATTATTAAAAACATTAAATGAGTTAATTTGGCTGGCACACAGGAGACATTCAGTAAATGTTTCCTTGTCTATATGAAAATTGTCTACAAAGTTCTCAGACTTCCTTTCAAATTTAACCAAATATTTTAATGCAAAATTCTCCTGATTCCCACTGGAAAACTTTTTTTCATTCTACTCTGAACTGATAACTGCGACCTGTATGATCTCTGTTGGATTATCGCTGTTTGTATTTCATGCACTCTCCCTATCTATCTTTTACTCTCTCTCACCCCAAAACCTAGGTTACTGAGGGGCCAAATATAAAGAGCCCTAAGATACTACTTCCAGGCCCAGAACAAGGAAAGGCTCTTGGAGTGTGTGGGCAGATTGGGTCCGGGGGGCTTGGGTGAGTGATGTTACCCAGGAAGGCCCTTTTTGCTTATAGGCCCACAGCTCCCACAAGGCCCTTTCTGGTAAGTTAAAGCCTGGGTTTTAGCCATCATTCCTCAGAAGAGTCTAGCCACTGAGCAGCACATGCTGAGCTCTCATCTCTGATAGCATAAACCTAGTCATTTGGTGAGTCAAAGCCTTAGACCCAAGGGTTATCTTCCTATCTTTCCTGCCCCTCCCACACTGTCTCAGGTGGCTGAGGAAAGCCTGGCAACCGTTCTCCCTTCTGAGCAGTAGCTGTTGTTCGGTACAGTGAGAGGGTCCCCTATGAAGAGTAGGGTGTAGATAGCACCTCTTCATTATTCCAGTTCACCCTCTCATCATTGCCTTCACTCATATGTACACATTGTAAAATAGTAAGCCCCATGTATTTTCTCTTAACCTGAGGAGGATGCACCTGAGCGATTGTCCTTACTCATTGCTACTTTCAAACCCAATGTTATTAAAGAGGGTTTGTGTAGGTTTAAGCTATCATAATTCTGGTTGTATGGAACCATAACAGCAATCATACTTTACTTCCAGCCCTAAATGGTGGCAGTCAACAATGTATTTTCACTCAGCAGTTTCCACCTAGCTTGAATTACATCATACACATTCAGCTTCACACTTTATCTAAAGTTGCTCACTTGCAGGTTCCCACTAGCCCCTCATTCCCTGATTTTCTCTTCTGTACAACCACTAGTTTACCTACTCTGTAATGCTTTAAATTCTGTGTTGCCTCTTTCTCCAAAACCCTCTTCAATCATCCTTCCTTGTTTGCTTAAAAAAAAAAAAAAACCCCACAAAGTAACACATATGTGGGGTTTTTTGTTGATAAAAGCAACATGTTCATTGGGAAATATAAAGGAGAAATAAGTTACCTAGAGTTAAGTCTACCATTCCGAAAGAACCAGCCACTGTGAACATTTTGGTGTGTTTCTTTCAAATCTGTGGTGTGCAGTGTGGTGTGGTGTGGTGTGTGTTTGTGTGTGTGTGTGCGCGCTCGTGCACACATGTGCACACCAGGGTATGTAGACCCTTTTAAAGTGAAATTGGTCAATACGGTTTTGTGTCTTACTGTTTGCACTTCACATTTTGTTATGAACATTTTATCTCATTAGTCTTTGAAAACATGATTTTCAAATAGCTACATAATATTTCTATCCTCCGAGTTTTAGAAAACGCTTTCCTACTTCTCCAGCCTGTTCTTTATCAGTTCTTCCTGCCCTCCTGTCACTGAAAAGTCCATTTGCTAAATCCCTCATCTCTTCAGGAGAGGGAAGGGATCTATAATTTATTGAATTATAAATTACCTTCATTCTCCCAATAACCTTGGGAGGCAGACATTGTTATCCGTGTTTTATAATTGAGGAAACCAAGGCTTAGAGTGATTAAATAATTTGTTAAAGTTACTCATCTAGCAAGTGGTGGAGCCAGGACTCAAACCCAAGGCATTTTGTTCCAAAACCCATGTTTGTTTGTTTTTTTTTGCCACACCATTTTGCCTCATAGCATCCTCTGATGAGCTCATAGACTGTTAACTCACTACACGCTCTTGTTGGAATGGGAATTCCTTTATGCGATTTCCTATTAGACGTCTCTAAACCAGTCAGTCAGAATTGTGCAGGTATGAAGCCTTAGGCCTGCCAACAATAAGACAAGGCTTAAGAAGACACTAGGTTATTGACCAGAAAGACTGTCAGGACGTAGAATTGTCCACAGCTTTGATGCTTTTCTGTTTCAGGCTTCTGATCGTGTACGTCAGATGCCTTTCTGCTAGAATGAGCAAGCATTTGTAGGATTCCCAAAAACCTGTCCATAAAGCTGTGTCAAACTGTTTCTCTTTAAATGGATTGCTCTGCATGACCTTTTTCTGCAGTGAATGCTCTAAAGGGGAGTTCTGGATTTCTTACTCCCTTTCCTAAATAGAAGCTAAGTTGTACATTTGTGCCACAGCCTCCTGATTTGTATGACACCAACACATCCCTCAGTATGTCTCGAGATGCCTCTGTATTTCAAGATGAGAGCAATATGTCTGTCCTGGATATTCCCACTGCCACTCCAGAAAAGCAGGTGACACAGGTAGGATGTTCTTTTTCTCTTTGTGGCATTGGTAATATGCTTTGGTGTGGGGAGTGGGGGAGTGATAGTGGTGATATGTGACATGTATCATGGATGATTGGGCCCCTTTGGCCTTGGGCATGGAGGCTTAGAAGTGGGATTTCAAGGTGGGCTGGTGGCAGGTCACATGACTGGCATTGTCTTCTGTCTGTCCCCATGGGCAGAGTCAGGCACAGCAGCACCTCAGGGAAGGCACAAGTATGAAAAGTATATGAGGCATCAGAGCAACCTCACAGGTGACTAGAAAGACCAACTGCATTCAGAGACAGAGTTCAAAATAATTGGCCCTGCTACTGTACTGTATGTATGCTGTAATCTAAATTAAAATTATTTATGAAATTAAATTAAATTTTAAAAATTGGCCTGTTCTAGAGGTATCTGAAGATGCTCCTGATCTGAAGCCAAAAATCCTATCAGCTGCTCTCAGTCAGGCTTCCACTGGAGAGTACAAAACCCAGGAGAGTTTTTCTATCCCGAAGAGTCCTAACAGAAGCTAAGGAAAGCTTGGGTTAGGAAGGAAGAGTCTCCTTGTGATGATACAGCAAGAGCAGACCCAAGGACCTTCCTATTCTTCGGGTTTTTGGTTTTTTGGTTGGTTGTTTTTTTTTTTTTTAACTCTACCAGTGATTTCCAAAGAATGAATGGGAAAAAGCACACATGCCTTGAGCTGTGTAAACAGCCCCCACTAGCTGTGGGGTTGGCTGGGATATCAGGGAGGAGCATCTGCCCTGGGTAAGAGCCCGTGGTTAACTCCTCCTACAGGCACGTCCCTCAATGATGTGCTATTTGTCTTCCTTACTCAGATGCACCAGGGCCGAGGTAGGCTGGGCGAGGAAGACTCTGATGTAGATATTGAAGGGTATGATGATGAGGAGGAGGATGGGAAACCTAAGACTCCAGCCCCAGTGAGTATGCTTACAGAAAGCTTATGGTTACGTTATACCCTTATATGATAGGAGCCCCGCTAGTACAGGGCAGGCCAAATCCCAAGGTGATATCAGAGAGTCCATAGTGAGGCCCAATCAGACTTTAATCCTTGGAAAATTAGCTAAACGAATTCATCCACCACAGTTACTTAACTTCTTGTGAGGCAGCAAGGGGGGTGCTGGTGGTGGCTTCTGGTCTCTTACTTGGTCAACTGATGGGACTTTGACCCCCACCGGTCTCATTCAGGAAGGCGAAGATGCAGATGGTGATCTTGCAGATGAAGAGGAAGGAACTGTGCAACAGCCTCAAGCCAGCGTCCTGTATGAGGATTTGCTCATGTCTGAAGGAGAAGATGATGAGGAAGATGCCGCGAGTGATGAAGAAGGAGACAATCCTTTCTCTGGTAAGTCTCGTTCCTTGGCTTCTATTCTAGGTGGCTCACCATAGCACCCTGAGGACTGGATAGGAAACTCTTGGCCACATATGCTACTACCAGAAGCTGCTCTTTTCTTTTTTTTTTTTTTTTTTTAAGATTTTATTTATTCATTTGACAGAGACACAGCGAGAGAGGGAACACAAGCAGGGGGAGTGGGAGAGGGAGAAGCAGGCTTCCCGCAGAGCAGGGAGCCCGGTGCGGGGCTCGATCCCAGGACCCCGGGATCATGACCTGAGCCGAAGGCAGACGCTTAACGACTGAGCCTCCCAGGCGTCCCAAAGCTGCTCTTTTCTTGAAGTCTCATTAATAGACTCAGAGTACTGAGCAGTCACGGGATGATGACATTCAGTAGCCTTTGAGGAGGTGAAGACACATAACATGGAAGTGCAGAAGATGACCGTGGGGCCGTGGGAGAGGCAGTGCCTAAGTAGCATCTTTGATTTGAATATTCGATCAAGATGAGAAAGAGGTGTTGTATTTGTAATAGGGAAGGGGGAGAAATAAGGAAATAAGTTCCTGCTTTACTCAGCCATAAGAAAGAATGAGATCTTGCCATTTGTGACAACATGGATGGACCTAGCGGGTATAACACTAAGTAAAACAAGTCAGAGAAAGACAAAATACCATAAGATTTCACTCATATGCGGGATCTAAACCAACCAACCAACCAACCAAAGCAGAAACAGACCCCTAAGTACAGAGAACAAACTGATGGTTGCCAGAGTGCATTGGGGTGGGGGGATGGGCAAATGGGTGTGAAGGGGGGAGGGAGATCCAGGCTTCCGGTTACGGAACGAATAAGTCACGGGAATAAAAAGCACAGCATATGGAATAGAGTCAATGATATTGTAATACTATTGCACGTGGACAGATGGCCGCTACACTTAGAGTGAGCATAGCATACCGTATGTATTGCCAAATCACTGTGTTGTAATCCTGAAACTAATAGAACATTGTATGTCAACTATACTTCAATTTAAAAAAAAAGATCCTACTTAGTTTATTTTGTCAATTAATGGCAATGGCAGGGAAAAGTACAGGAGATGATAGAGGGGAAAAAAAACAAGACTGGACTGAGACGAGAAAAGGAAGTGGTAATTTGGGTTCTGTTTCCAAACTGTGGTCTTGCCGACATTGGCCCGAGGCCCCCCTCCGAGGTGAGGAGTCCCGGCAGGGTGCCTGTGTCGATGGAGGGCAGGAACTGGTTTGGGAAGACCAAGCCAAAGGTGGTAATTCTGTCCAGCTTATTTCGGGACCGTCTTCTTTTCACAGCTATCCAGCTGAGTGAAAGTGGGAGCGACTCTGATGTGGGATCTGGTGGGCTAAGACCCAAACAGCCCCGCATGCTTCAGGAGAACACGAGGATGGGCATGGAAAATGAAGAAAGCATGATGTCCTATGAGGGAGACGGTGGGGAGGCTTCTCATGGTTTGGAGGACAGCAACATCAGGTAATTGGCAGCGCCATGCTACAGGGCTATGGCGTCAGTGCCCAGCTGCGGTGGCAGAGGGTCCGGCGTCAGATTACTTTCAACCATCAAACATTTCCAGAGCACCCTCTAGGGCCAGGTACTGTGCTCGGCCCTTGGGGAGACCCAGAGAAGCAAGCCATATCCTGCCCTCGAGGAGCTCACAGTCTAGCGGAAGAGACTGATAACAGACAAGATCCTTACAAATACAGCGTGATAAGTACAAAGTGCCAAGTCACCACTGAGGAGGCAGTGTCTCACTCTACTTGGAGTGATCAGGGAAGGCTTTGCAGACGAGGGGACATTCGAACTGGGCCTGGCAGTAAGGCTGACTAGGAGTCGGCTAAGTAGGAAAGTGGCAGGAGGTGAGGAGACCCTTAGAGACGGACCAGTAGGTTCAAAGGCACAGAAATACACCAAAGGATGTTCCAGAGTGAAGAGAGGGTTGTGGGGAGGTGTGGCTGCAGAAGCAGCAAGGGATTATTATTGTAGAGGACCTTACATGGCATGTTAAGACACTTGGGAATCATCACTCCAAGGAAAAGGAAGTAACATCGGATTTTTGTGTTAAATAACTCCAGGGCAATGATAAGGATTTCAGCTGGGATCTGTTAGAAGTAGGGGGAAGGAAGGGACATATTTAAGAGCTGTTTAGAGGATAGATCAGTTGGACTTAGGACGTAGGGAGATCAGATACATAATAAATGGGAATGTCACTGAGATAGGTAAGTGGAAAGCGCAGGTTTTCGATGAGGTGGGAAAGGAAAAAAATGCATTTGTCTTTGGACGCATTAGATTTAAGGTACATCGGATACATCTAGCCAGAGGTGTCCAGCAAGCAGTTAGAGTCTTTATTTACTCATTAGGCAAATATTTATCACAAGTGCAAAAGCAACTAGGATGTGGTCCCTTCCATCAAGGAGTTCAGTCTAGTGGGAAACCTAGAACAGGTTAAGAGACGATCGTGGTGTGACATGGAAAGTGCTGTGATAGGCACCCGCAGGGTTTTTCTGGGACTTGGGCAGGAGTGGGGTAGGGGAGCCGCTTAGAGAAGGAAACTGAGCTCACTCAGACGAGGAATTAGCTAGACGAAGAAGAAAGCAAAGGGCACTTCAGAGAGCAAGAACAGCGTATGAGGAAACAGTTCCAGAGCATGCAAGCAGCTTGGTGTGGCCGGAGTTTTTGATCCATGATCCGTGTGATAGAGACGATTTACACAGGTAGGTAAGGACCAAATCATGAGGGCCTGAAAGTTCGGGGTAAACATTGAATGAGAGGTATGAGCAGATCTACATTTTGTAAAGAGTGCCCTGTACCCCAAAAGAAATGCACATGGCCAATAAATATATGAAAAATAATTTCCCTAAGAATCAAAGGAAGGCAATAAAACAACGACATGCGGTATTTTACGTTTAAGATGGCCAAAGACTAAAATGAATGCTAATGCCCGGAGGTGGGGAGGTGTGAGGAAAAAGACCTTCTCCAATGACTGCTGGTAATGTGAAATGATAAAAATGGGGTGGGTGGGAGAGAGGTACAGCAATTTATCATTATAAACCAAAAACTTAAAAAATGGGAATCACCCTTGACCCCCAAAATTCCATGTGTAGGCAGTTATTCTGGCAGTAATAAAACACCCTCATCAAGACATTTGAATGGGAGTTTAATCGCGATACTGTTTTTCATAGCGGGAATGTTGGAGACAGCTTCAGTGTGCCAGTGAGAGACGATTATAGCAATCGTGTGGCAGCCATGTAGTGGAGTACCAGACAGCAATCAAAAGGATGCTATAGATGTATGTTTATTGACATAGAAAGACATTCATTATAATCATAGTGAAAACAGCAGATTCCTGAAGAGTATGTAGAGTATTCCAACTTCGTAAAAAGAAAAAATGTTTAAGCATCTAAGTTAAGTGCATAGAAGAAAAATTGGGAAGGTTCTATACCAAGAGATTATTTCTGGGTGGTGGAGTTATTGGTGATTTCTTTCCTTTTTTTTTTTTTTTTCTGGCATATACTTTATTTTTTTAAAAACCAATGAACACGCATGGCTTGTGTGGTGTTTTTTAAGTAAAATTAAGAATAAACAACAAAGAGCATGGTGGCAGAAGCGTGAAGAATGAATTGGAGGAGAGCAAGATGGAGGCACGAAGACTGATTTCAGCAGTGCAGGCCAGAGCGAGCAGAGGACTAAGCTAAGGCAGGCAGAGTAGAGATGGGAAGGAGGGGACAGAGACAAGATCTCCTGAGGAAGTAGAATCTTCAGGACCATTGACTGATGGGTTCTGTGGAGGAGTGAAGCTGTAAGCAGGAGATGAGACCCGAGGCTGCCCGAGCGCTTACGGTCGTGGCCGCTGTTAACCGTGTGATGGCAGGCGTAGGGGAGTGTCTTCCATTCGGGTTCTTGTCACTATGAAGCTGGCAGGTTGATGTTTTGAACAGGATCATTTTTCTCTTGGGGACCTATATAGAACAGTCCAGAATGAGTCATTCTAGCGCCCAGGGGCGGTGAGATGGGCTGATCCCTCGGCGGCACTGAGAACGGGACTGGTCGGCTAGAGGATGGTGCCCGAGCTTGAGAGATGACCTGTTTCTCTTCTCAGTTATGGGAGCTATGAGGAGCCTGATCCCAAGTCAAACACCCAAGACACGAGCTTCAGCAGCATCGGTGGGTATGAGGTATCGGAGGAGGAAGAAGATGAGGAGGAAGAGCAGCGCTCTGGGCCGAGCGTACTAAGCCAGGTCCACCTGTCAGAGGATGAGGAGGACAGTGAGGATTTCCACTCCATTGCTGGGGACAGTGACTTGGACTCTGATGAATGAGGCTTCCTTTGGGCCTCCCTGGTTAGCCTTCCCTGTTCTCCAGCCTGGGTGGCTCACCTTCCCTAATTTGTTCATAATTGTATAGTGTCTGATCCCGAAATCACTAGATTGACTAACACCTCAGCCTTTAAGAAGTAGTATATAAATGGTAATAAGTCACCTCTTCTGATCTTCCTGGGACGGTGTCACACTTTGATTTAAAAACAAGCAACCCCTTTTCCCCTTCCACTAACAAAAGTGCCCTCCTTTAGCTCCACTTAACTGCCCTTGGTATCACTTTTCCCTCAGGAAGGAGGAGAAATGAAAGGACTAACGATTTTCCGTCCTCTTGGTGTATTAGACATTTTCCAAGCATGGTGGTATCTCAGTTTTCTGATTTGCAGGCTGGAACAGGTGACAGCCCCTTGCTGGGACAGAGAACTGGGTTCTGGTCGACTCCGTGCCCCAGTAAACACATAAACCTATTGGACGAACTGCCCATTACCTTACTATTTTTTTGATTATACAATGCCTTGTCCCTAAATGGATTTTTGAGGCAAATGACTGTCAATCTTTGAAACAGCCTATACGTCAGAAATGATAATGTTGCCATGTGAATGTGTTCTGTGCCCCTCATTCCCAGGCGACAGGGTAGGAAAATAATAAGGTCTTTGGGCAAAGACTGTATGTCTTCTTGTGTTTCTTTTCATGCCTAGGATACGGTTCTGTGCATAGTAGGTACTCAGTAAATGTTGCTACAATCATAACATCCTCGAAAGACTTGTTTTTGACCATCTGCTCCGCGATAAGCACTCTGTCAGATCCTTGGGATGCAAAGGCAAATAAATAAGACACATTGCTTTTAGCTAAAGAGCTCGCCCTCAAGTTGGGGGAAGGGGAGTGGAATTCAAAACTCGTTTCTTAAATACATTACGATGGTGCTTGAGCTAAGTGCAGTGAAGAAGCTAGATGTAAAGCAGAGGGGAAAACAGAGGCATGACCATGTATGAAAAAGTCAGGGAAGTCTTCCTAGAAGTAATTTATAAGCTGACTGCTGAAAAACGAGTAGGAGCTTCCAAGATGGAAAACTCCAGGCAGTGTGTAACCTGCCATCTCTACTAGAGATAGCAGAGTGTGTTCCTGATTTGTTCATTTGTTTGTGCCTGCCTGCCTGCCTTGTTCCAGAAAGGATTGAAGGTGGTTTGTGCTCTAGTCCTTTAATGCTGGAGTGGCTAGAGATGAGACTGAAAGACTGGCAGGAAGTATATCCTTGATGCTAACAGGTGTGAACTGTATATTATAGGAAATGAGCGCTAGTAGAATGATTGCATCAGATTTGTGTTTTAGAAGTTTTCTGTATGATGAATGAAAGAAATTGAAGAATTCTATGTAATGGACAAGTTTGACCCCACTTTTGTAAAAGACAAAACCACGTGTGTATATTTATGTGTGTATATACTTATATACGCAGAGGAAAAGGTCTGAAAGGATATACGCTGAACTGTTCACAGCAATAACCTCTGGGGAATGGGATCGGAGGGGAGGGCGCTATATGGTTGTGTGTATACTGGGAGTGTATTGTGCTTTTATTCCTGTATCGTTTGAGTTTTTTTTTACAAGTATGTACTATTTTTGTAATAAAATTTTTTTAAAAAATACGCAGCAGTAGTGTGGAAAATGGCTTGGAGGGGAGCAAATCTAGTTCAAGTAAGGGGTAATGGAGCCCAATCCAGGGCTGTGGCATTAAGATGGGGAGGGGCACGAATTTGAGAGATCTTCAGGGGGTAGAATCAACAGGCCTTGATGACCCATTGGCGTTCGGAGGTGGAAAAGGAGGAATGGAATGGAAGGTGGCTTTCAGAATTTTGGTTTGGGAGATTGGGCGGGTACATGGTATTCATTCATTTGTTCATTCAACATTTATCAAGCAGTCTGCTGGATGCTGATATAAAAGTAAGATCTAGTTTCTGATCGCAGGGAACTTTAAGGGCTAGAAAGAGAGAGACGTGTAAATAAATTGAATAAAACATGATCATTGCAATAAATACTTAACGGGGATCTGTGGCGAGAGGGAGTTACCAACTCTGCTTATGGAGTAAGGACGGGAAGGTTTCACAGGGGTGGCCTTTGAGATGGATCATGAAAAGTAGGTAGGAGTTTGCCAGACGGGGGAGGGGAGGGAGGGGGGCATTCTTGGCAGAGGGCATGAAATTACATGGCCCGTTCGTGGAACGAGCAGTTCTGGATGGGTGGAAATAGAGGGAACATAACATAGGATGGTGATGACCATGTTCAGGAACAAATGCTCGTTTTAGAGAGATCGCGCCTGCTGTGCTTCAAGAACGGACGGACTGGAGGGAGAGGGTGATGCCAGAAGAGAGGATGGAGACTCAAGCTGGCCGAGGTGTGGGCAGTAGGGACGTGATGAGCGGTACGCTTTGGTGACTGACTGGATGATGGAAGGTGGAAGAGTGGACCCTAGGTTTCTGACTTAGGTGACTGGGTCAGTGGTGATGCTGTTCACAGGCTGTGGGTGGAAGGTAGGAGAAAGAGCTACGTTTGCTTGGAAGCACGGAAATCGAAAGGATGATAGGTGGAAAGCCTAGGATTCGTGCAACCTCGGGAGCAGGTGAGATCACCCGGGAAATGTGTAGTCAGAAGAGCAAGGAGGACAGAATCCTGGTGAAGACCGATATTTGAGGGTGGCTAGAAATAGAAACAAAACCGGAAGAGTGGTATTTTCTCAAACCAAAGAAGGAGTTTTAAGACCAACAACAACAACAACAACAAAAAATACCACGTGAATGCCACGGAGAGGTAAAGTAAAAGGAAGCGTGAGCGAGAGAGCACCTAGGAGGTCCCTGGTGACCTTAGCCAGCAGAAGCAGTTGTAGAGTAGTGAGATTGGAAGCCAGCCCGCAGCAGGGTCCAAGGAGCAGATGGAAGAGGAGGAAAGCGACCACAGAGATCACCGACTATTCTCGAGAAGCGAGGCTGTGAGGCATAAAAGGGGGAGAGTCGTAAAAGGGAAGATAAGTAACCATGCTTACGTGAGCTTAGGGGAGAAAGCAAGACAGAAAGAAGAATTGGATAAAACAAAAGCCCCCAAAAAGGGTAACTGTGGGGAAGCCCTGTGTGGGAACAGGTGGGAATGTCAGCATAGCTAGCGTGCACGCCGGCAGGAGATGTCCTTTCCCCCCGAGACCCCAAACGGATGGGTGTAGTCCCAGATCAGTGTGTAGACAAGGGCGGTGGGGAGCTGCAAGAGTTCCCGCGTCACAGCTTCAGTTCCGTCTGGGAAAGAGGGAAGAAGGTCCTTGCGAGAAAAGTGAAAATGGGATGGGAGCTTGAATAAATGTGGAGCTCCCGAGGGAGGTCATGAAAAACGACACTAGCGAGGTGTCCCGTCAGTGGAGAGGTCGAATTATGGCACATCCATTCAGTGGAAAAGCATGCAGCTGTTAAGAATGAGGAAGATGAGTGTGTACTAATATGGAAAGGTGTTCTTGAAAAGAATGAGAGAATAGGCAGTGATGTGTGATTTCATTTGTTTGGGGGACAAGGGCGACATGAATCCCTATTTGCATACTCACAGAAAGGAGGGCAGTGATGTGTGATTTCATTTGTTTGGGGGACAAGGGGGACATAAATCCATGTTTGCATACTCACAGAAAGGAGGTGGCAAGGTGCACTTCGAGCTGTTAACACCTCTAGGAGTGAAGTAGAGCGGGTAGGGGAGGGGAGGAGGGCCCATCCTTTTCACCCCAACCCCTCTATTCACGTTTAAGTGTTTCTCTTTGGTTTGGTCTTGGGTTTTGGTTTTTTAATGGTCCCTGAAGAAAATGGGAGCTGGAGCTGACAGGATCCAAAAAAAGGATTGCTGGGTGTTGAACACACAAATGAGGTTACAGACGTTAATTTAATATGGTACCAATCGGGGCGCCTGGGTGGCTCAGTCGGTTGAGTGCCTGACTCTTGGATCTCAGCTCAGGTCTTGATCTCAGGGTCATGAGTTCAAGCCCTGCGTTGGGCTCCATGCACACCCACCTACTTATAAATAAATACATACAAATATATATACATACATACATTAAATCAATTTACTTTATTGTGTGATTTTTCTCCAAAGGTACTTAGCAATACTGCTGTCGGGGTGTAGAACCAAAGGTAAGCAGCTTGGGGTGAAGACCCAAATGTAAGAGAGAAATTGGTGGGATTCCTTTCGATCACTATTTCTTGACTACTCTGGACTAAGACCTTGCTGGGTTGTTGTCATTGGCAGATAGACATGCGTGTGTTACTTTGATAACGTTAAGGTATTTTTTAAAAAATCTGGAAAGGTCAGCAACGAAAGAACCACAAAAGATGCTTGGAAAGACTGGCCAGAGAAGTATGCAGAAAACAGGATATACCGTTTTTAGGGAAGCCAAAGGAGAATTTGAGGTCAGCGATATCTAGTACTTGCAGAAAGGTCAATCAGATAAGGACTGAAATTTGTCCTTTGGACTTGGCAATCGGTGAATTTCCTTGGAATGGTGGGTGCAGAAACCAGATGGCAAGTGGGTTGAAGAATTGAATGTGAGGAAGTAGACACAGAGCTTGATTTAAGTAATAGCCATCATTCACTGTGCCAGCCTCCATGCAGAGAGCCCGTCTTACCCGACCTCATTCAATCCAGAACCATCTATGAGATAGGTATTATTCTCATTTTACAAATGAGGGAACGCATTCAGAGGTACAAAGGGTAGAGGGATTAGTCTTGGACTGGAGACGGACCCCCCCCCTTTTTTTTTAAACATTTATTTATTTTAGAGAGAGAGCATGAGTGGGGGAAGTGGGGCAGATGCAGAGGGAGAGAATCTCAAGCAGACTCCCCACCGAGCGTGGAGCCGGACACGGGGCTCAATCTCACAATCTGGAGATCATGGCCCAACGCTCAACTGCCTGAGCCACCCAGGTGCCCCAGAAGGACTCCCTTTAAATGAAGACCAGAAGAACGAGTGTTGGATATTACCTAAGCCGTAGGAAGGGGGCAAACCATGCCTCTGGGCACGGCAGACCCTAATAAGGAGTTTTGTCTTTATCCGAACAGTAGTGAGACGCTTCTCGCTGGGAGAGGAGTGGAGCTGGAGAAGGTAGTCTCAGCTTTGTGTTTCCAAAACTCCAAACCCTTAGCAGTGTAAAAATAGCCAATTTCTTTCTTATTGGTAGTTTAAGTTTCTCTCCCAATTCCAGGGTCTTAGGTATCACAGTACAGTGTTTGCCTAAATACAGTAATCTAACTTGTTTCCCCCTGACTTTGGGTGTGCTTGTTAAAAACCTTGGTTCCTGGGCCCCAGTGCAGCCCTCTTGAGTCCGAATGTCTAGGGAAGAGGACTGGTGTTCTGTGTATTTTACAGATGGCCCAGGTAATTCTTACCTGAGAGGTTTGGGAAACTGATCCAGCAACATTCCCAAATTAATGCTAGCCTCTGTATCAGCTATTCTTTTTATTTGTTTATTATCTTTTAAAGATTTTATTTATTTGAGAGAGAACAAGCGCACGAGCGGGGGGAAGAGCAGAGGGAGAGGGACAAGTAGACTCCGCGCTGAGCATGGGGCCCAACGCTGGACCCAGAGATTGTGACCTGAGCCGAAATCAAGAGTTGGACACTCAACCGACTGAGCCACCCAGGCGCCCCCAGCTATTCTTAAACTGCTATACATCCAAGTGGCAGTAGGGGTCACTTGTAAATTCAAATTCCTGGGCTGGGAATGTGCATTTTTAATATGCATACCTTAATGTAAGAATAGCAACAATAGTAATAATAGTCTTTTGGTAACTGTAAGTGCTTTAGAAGAAATACACAATCACAGTTTTTTTAATTATTGGGTAAATAATGCAAATTTATCTTTTGCCTTTTGGTTCATAAAAAATAGTCAAAGATTTTAAAAATAAGAAGTTACCTTTATTTTTTTAAGATTTTATTTGAGAGAGAGAGAACACTGGTGGGGGGAAGAGGGGCAGAGGGAAAGGGAGAAGCAGGCTCCCCGCTGAGCAGGGAGCCCGATGTGGGGCTCAATCCCACGACCCCGGGATCATGACCTGAGCTGAAGGCAGATGCTTAACCAACTGAGCCATCCGGTGCCCCTAAGTTACCTTTAATATTATGCATCACACCTATTATTTATATATATATTTTAAAGATTTTATTTATTTATTTGGCAGAGACACAGGGAGAGAGGGAACACAAGCAGGGGGAGTGGGAGAGGGAGAAGCAGGCTTCCCACTGAGCAGGGAGCCCGATGCGGGGCTCGATCCCAGGGCCCTGGGATCATGACCTGAGCCGAAGGCAGATGCTTAATGACTGAGCACCCAGGTGCCCCTCACCTATTATTTATAAATAATGCGGAAACTGTGACAGTTTAAATTACATATAAATTATAAATTCTGCAAGTTGGTTTAAATAGGTGTAAGAGTTTCAAAATCATTTCTCTTGAATTTTACTTATATAGGTTTGGATTTCCTGCATTTTGGGGACTTGGAATCCAGTGTTTTCAGTCAACTCCATATTACAGCTTTTCAAATTTTTAAAATACCCATTTATCCTGAATTTACAACAAAATAAAAATGTATGCTTATATCCTGTATTTGTGACTCTCTCACTTCTATAGTACAAATAAGACCTTCTATCGACCAAAAATTTGACTGTGTTATCTATAATATGTGTAAGAAATGCTCACGTAACAGAGGAAGCAGAATTAAATTACATTTTAGTAGGCGGAAAGTAAGTAATACCAGTGATCACAAAACTGTTCACTCTTCCCTTTGTTTTCTTCTTATTTATGAAATCAGGAATATTTTCAGAGGAGGAAATGGCTATATTGGAAAACTGGGAGCAAATGTTCTAAAGTAGAGAAATAGTTAAATAATTAGGAAGGAGAAAGAATTTGCAAATGAGAAATGGAGACTGCTAGGATGCCAGGTACATTTTGCTTCAGTTTCCCCAACTGTGTATCAGAAGAAAGTATATCGGTAGTAAGTGTATTAGATGCTGTTATTTTAAGATTTCTTTATTTATTGGAGAGAGAGCGCGTGCCCACACTAGTAGGAGGGGGAGGGGCAGAGGGAGAGAGAGAATCTTTTTTTTTTTTTTTAAAGATTTTATTTATTTGAGAGAGAAAGAATGAGACAGAGAGAGAGCATGAGATGGGGGAGGGTCAGAGGGAGAAGCAGACTCCCTGCCGAGCAGGGAGCCTGATGCGGGACTCGATCCCGGGACTCCAGGATCATGACCTGAGCTGAAGGCAGTCGCTTAAGCAACTGAGCCACCCAGGCACCGAGAGAGAGAATCTTAAGCAGGCTCCACTCCCAGCGCAGAGCCGGACACAGGGCTGGATCTCAACAACCCTGAGGTCATGACCTGAGCTGAAATCAAGAGTCGGATGCTTAACCGACTGAGCCACCCAGGTACCCTTGGGAGGAGGATGATTATTTTTTATTATTATTAACACATAATATATTATTTGTTTCAGGGGTCTGTGATTCATCAGTCTTACACAATACACAGCGCTCACCACAACACATACCCTCCCCAGTGTCCATCACCCAGCACCCCATCCCTCCCACCCCCCTCCACTCCAGCAACCTTCCGTTTGTTTCCTGAGATTAAGAGTCTCTTATGGTTTGTCTCCCTCTCTGGTTTCTTCTTGTTTCATTTCTGGGGAGGAGGATTATTTTTAAAGCCTCCCAAGTAGTAGGGAGGTCTGTCCGCCTCTTTCCCAATCCCTGATTTAGACAATTTGACGAAGTTTCTCCAATATTGCGAAAATTCTTAGGCCTCGGTACTTAAATTCAGAACCAACTGATTCCTTATCAATAAGGAATTTTCAGCTTTTACCTTTGTTCTACTTTATCAAGCAGCTTTCAGTCTGTCAAACAGTGGTTAAAATAATGAATCTTTTTTTTTAAAGATTTTTATTTATTTATTTGACAGAGAACAAGCATGGGGGAGGGGCGGCAGCAGAGGGAGAGGGAGAAGCAGACTCCCTGGCGAGCAGGGAGCCCGACGTGGGGCTTGATCCCAAGACGTGGGATCATGACCTGACCCGAAGGCAGACGCTTAACTGACTGAGCCACCCAGGCACCCCTAAAATAATGAATCTTAACCTGTTTGGGGGGTATGGGCAATTTTGAAAATACGGTAAAAGGGCACCTGGGTGGCTCAGTCGGTTAAGCATCCGACTGGTGATTTCAGCTCAGGTCATGATCTCAGGGTCATGGCACGGAGCCCCATGTCGGGCTCCATGCTGGGTGTGGAGCCTGCTTGGGATTCTCACCCTCTCCCACTGCCTTTCACCCCCTCTCCCTCTCAAGGGGGAAAAAAAAAGAAAATGTGGTGGAAGCTGTGAACTCTTCCTCCAGAAAAAAATGTAAATGTGTACATAAGGTTCTGTATACAGTATCAGATGTTTCCTGGAATCCTGGTTAAGAAGCTAATTTAAAGGGAGTGTGGCCTGAGGTCTAAAGAAATTTGCTTTCCAAAGGTGTCTAAATCTCAAACAATAGAGCATAATTTAAATACTCCTAAACCCTAAGCAAGTTACAGGCTGGATTTCCATCTTACAAGAGAAAGAAGAGTTGGGACAACATATTTTCATTCTCTTGAGGTAAGTTTACAAATCATTCCATTTTCTCCAGCCTTCTACATGCTAGCTGTAACTGCAGATTCCGATAGAATCTCTCTGATAAGGAGCAAACAGCATTCCAACAAAAGCCCTCATTTCAGATCCAAAGGTCTTGGAAACAATGTAGTCTGGTGGTTTGAAATACAGGCTTAAATGTCACACTTGTGGCTTCCAGCATTTACTAGCTGTGTGACCTGGAGCAGTTAGCTAAAGGTCAGTTTCCTCTGCTGTCTGACAGGGCTGTAGAGAACATTACAGGAGCTAAGGCAAGTGCTCAGCACGGTGCGGGCCACCTAGTACGCACTCAGCAAACAGTAGCTGTGGTTTATCACATATTCTAAGTAAACAAGTGTTCAAACATTTAGACCAATGTAAGTAATCCTAACTCCTTAAAGTGAAATCTTAAAATTCCAAACACCACGTAGTCTTAGGGTATTCCAGACTACGTAGGAATCCTCAAGAAAGGATGGTTTGTCAGAAATACCCGAGAGGAGTTTTCAAACTCCCATTCTCCCATGAATCTTCCCCACATTCAGATTTGCTTCCATCACCACCCTGAGTTGTATTATGCCCTTGGCTGAAAATCAGTGCCTGGGTGAGCCACTGTTAGCGAGGAAAATATGTAAAGGTAGGGGGAAGCTGAAAAGCTTCAGAACCGCATACTGACTTCATCTCCCATTCTGGCAGGGTCAGAAAATTGACCTGTTCTGGGGCGCCTGGGTGGCTCAGTTGGTTAAGCGACTGCCTTCGGCTCAGGTCATGATCCTGGAGTCCCTGGATCGAGTCCCGCATCGGGCTCCCTGCTCGGCGGGGAGTCTGCTTCTCCCTCTGACCCTCCCCCCTCTCATGTGCTCTCTCTCTCTCATTCTCTCTCTCTCAAATAAAAAAAAAAAAAAGAAAATTGACCTGTTCAATTTACTTGACTCCCCTTTATTGCAAATTAACTCTTGGGGCACCTGGGTGGCTCAGTCAGTTAAGCATCTGCCTTTAGCTCAGGTCATGATCCCAGGGTCCTGGGATCGAGCCCCGCATTGGGCTCCTTGCTCATCAGGGGAGTCTGCTTCTCCTTCTTCCTCTGCCCCTCCCCTGGCTCATTCTCTCTCTCTCTCTCTCAAATGAATAAAATCTTTAAAAAAAAGGAAAATGAACTCTTTATGACACAAAATGAAAACACAAATACTTGAAGGCTCTAGATATTTCCAAGTACTATAATACAGCCAAACTGTTGTAGATGTGAAAAAGGCACAAGATTTTCTTCACCACTAAGTTTTGTTTATTCATTTCTTGTAAAATTTTTCTTTTAAGTAGGCTCCGTGCCCAACGTAGGGCTTGAGCTCACAACCCTGAGATCAAGAGTGGCACGCTCCACTGACTGAGCCAGACAGGTGCCTCTTTATTTATCTACTTACTTAATTTTTACTTTCAGTAGGTTCACCACTAACTTTTGTAATTTAAATTTCATTTTAGCTTTTTTCCAAGTTTCTTGATGTGTTTCCAGAATCCAAGTTTAGGATAAAAATTGGGGGGTTTATTTATTTATTTATTTTTAAAGATTCTATTTATTTGACAGAGAGAGACACAGCGAGAGAGGGAACACAAGCAGGAGTGGGAGAGGGAGAAGCAGGCTTCCTGCGGAGCGGGGAGCCTGATGTGGGGCTTGATCCCAGGATCCTGAGATCGTGACCTGAGCTGAAGGCAGACGCTTAACGACTGAGCCACCCAGGCGCCCCCCAAAATTGGGGGTTTTAAAAGGTTTGCTTCTTGTTTCCTCTTCTTATGATTCCATTTTTTTTAACTTTAGAATCAAATTATAAGTTATCAGATTTAACTCTCAGCTCACCAAATAAGTATGGCTTCCCCTAACTTTGAGCAATAAATATCAGACTGGACAGAATGTATTTACCAGAAAATGTAATATAATTCTTAAAAAGGTAAGATGAGGAGATTTTCTTATAATTAAACCAGAAGTTGTTCCCTTTAACTGCATCCTAGCACAATGTCTTTTTTTTAAAAGATTTATTTATTTGAGAAAGAGAGAGCGCATCTATGCAAGCGGGGGGATGGGCAGAGGGAGACAGAGAGTGAGAGAGAGAATCCTCAAGTAGACTCCCTGCTGAGTGCAGAGCCTGACACAGGGCTCGATCTCAGGGCCCTGAGATCATGACCTGAGCCGAAATCAAGAGTCGGATGCTTAACTGATTGAGCCACCCAGGTGCCCCACATGATGACTTTTTAAATCGTTATTTAGAAGTGATTACATAGTCATACATCCGCTTGATTAATACACATTTTATATCCCAGTTTAGTCTATTGACTTCTAGTTTCAAGAGCTCTTCATCTTATATAAAGTCTAGGTTTTTCCACGAAAACCTCTAATTATTAACAATAAAGCACGTAAACTGCTTTGGATGTTGGTTGGGGCCGGGTGACAAGGACTGCCTGGAGCTTTCTCTAGGTGTCAAGTCTTAGAGCCCCAAGACTGAGAAGATAGTCTCTAAATATATAGGCTGCCCTGTCCCCTCCCCCCAGTACTCATTACAAAAGAATAACTGACTTTCCATGAACTGTACTGTCCTCCAATGCATGCTATGCTTACGCATTTTGTCAGGAACGGATTTACCTGCCCAGTCTGTGATATCCTGCTTCAGAGCCTCGAGGCAGCTCAGAGATGCTCATGTGCATGATTTACAAAATAACTAGACGAGAGGACTTCTGACATCGTTTTCAAATTAAGATAATACATTACGCACCTAAGAACATGGCTTTGAAGTCAAACTCTTGCGCTCAAACTCTGGCTCTCAAGGCAAGTCTCCCGGGCCTTAGTTTCCTCTTCTGTAAACGTTGGATTATCATAAAGATGAAATGAAATAACATAGAGTGAATTGCTTAGAATGATGTCTGGCACATAGTAAGGCCTCAGTATGTGTTAACTGGTATTTTACTACTTCCTATTTGACTATTTCAATAACAATAATGAGATGGGGCGCCCAGGTGGCTCCGTCGTTAAGCGTCTGCCTCCGGCTCAGGTCATGATCCCAGGGTCCTGGGATCGAGCCCCGCATCGGGCTCCCTGCTCAGCGGGAAGCCTGCTTCTCCCTCTCCCACTCCCCCTGCTTGTGTTCCCTCTCTCGCCATGTCTCTCTCTGTCAAATAAATAAATAAAGTCTTTAAAAAAAAATAACAATAATGGTGAGGGGAAGGGAGATGGACCTTCCTTTGTTCTGACTCAGTAGCTGATCGATTCCTAAATCACAACCTACCAGTGTTTAAGTTCAAGTAGAAAAGCAAGGCATGCTGGTAAAGCAGTGAATGCCAAACTACTGAGAGGTAGTCGGTTTACTCAGTGACAACCAGTTCGCCATCCAGTTAGTTGACCATTGGTAGCATACATCCCAGCCCATGACCTTAGTCTCACCAATCGGATGCTATGTCCAAACCTGAAAGCAATGTACGAACACCCAAATTATTAATCAGCAGCGAGAAATGTAACAGAGAGGCAAGGATTCGTATTTGCTCATCAAGTACATTCTCTACTAAATGACAAATCTAGATGAGAAGACATTGCAATCATATGCATTGATTGCTGTATAAAGGCAGTAAGAAAATTTAAAGGTTTTTGTCTGTTATATATGATCCCTGATGTGTTTTCTTTGATACTTACTTCAGTTTCCCATTGTCTACAGTTTAGGAATACTGAAAAGAGGTCACCCTTAATAAAACAGTGTTACAAAAAAAAAAAAAAAAAGACTGTTGCTCAGTGAGGAGAAAATCAGAACCAGGACAGTAAGTTGGATTTTACTTCTAACTTTTCACTATGGAAAATTTTAAACATATTTAAAAATAGAAGAATATAATGAACCCTCATGAAGCCTGCATCTGACTTTAATGATTATCAACAGTTTTTGAGTCTCTGTTCATCTACCCTCCCCCCCCCCACCCTTTGGGAGGACTGCTGTAGTATTTTTTTTTAAAGATTTTATTTATTTGGCAGAGAGAGAACACGAGCAGGGGGAGGAGGGGCAGAGGGAGAGGGAGAAGCAGGCTCCCCACTGAGCCAAGAGCCCAACGCGGGGCTCAATCCCAGGACCCCAGGATCATGATCTGAGCAGAAGGCAGACGCTTAACCGACTGAGCCACCCAGGCGTCCCTGCTGTAGTATTTTTTTTTAAATCCCAGACAACATATTCGCCAATAAAGTATTCAGTATGTACCTCTTAAGGATAAAAACTTTAAAAAATTAATAGCTATCTTCATCACATACCATAAATAACATAATCTCTAATACTATTATCAATCTATGTTCAAATTTCTCACATTGTCTCAAAAAATGTTTACATTTGGCTTGTTGAAATCAGGAATAAAACTGCAGTTGGTTCATTATTTTTTTTTAAGATTTTATTTATTTGACAGAGAGAGAGAGACAGCGAGAACAGGAACACAAGCAGGCGGAGAGAGAGGGAGAAGCAGGCTTCCCGCCGAGCAGGGAGCCCGATGCAGGGCTGGATCCCAGGACCCTGGGATCATGATCTGAGCCGAAGGCAGATGCTTAACTGACTGAGCCTCCCAGGCGCCCCTGGTTCATCTTTTTTTTTTTTAAGTTTTTATTTTAATCACCTGGAGCTCATCATGACAAACGTACTCCCTATGCCCCTCACATTTTCATCCATTCCCCTCCCCCACCTCCCCTCTGGTAACCATCAGTTTGTTCTCTATAGTTAAGAGTCTTTTTCTTGGGTTTTCTCTCTCTCTCCCTCTCTCTCTTTCTTTTTCCCCTTTGCTCATTTGTTTCTTAAATTCCACATATGAGTGAAATCATATGGTATTTGTCTTTCTCTGACTGGCTTATTTCACTTAGCATTATACTCTAGCTCCATCCATGTTGTTGCAAATGGCAAGATTTCGTTCTTCTTTATGGCTGAATAACATTCCATTTTATATATATATATATATATATATATCTCCCATCTTTATCCATTCATCAATCTATGGACACTTGGGCTGCTTCCATATTTGGCTACTGTAAATAATGCTGCTATAAACACAGGGGTGCACGTGTCCCTTTGAATTAGTGTTTTTGTATTCTTTGGGTAAATACCTAGTAGTGCGATTGCTAGAGCATAAGGTAATTTTATTTTTTAACTTTTTGAGGAACCTCCATATTGTTTTCCAGAGTAGCTGCACTAGTTTGCATTCCCAGCAACAGTGCAAGAAGGTTCCTTTTTCTCCGCATCCTTGCCAACACCTGTTGTTTCTTGTGTTGTTGATTTTAGCCTTTCTGACAGGTGTGAGGTAGTTTTGGTTTGCATTGCCCTGATGGTAAGTGATGATGAGCATCTTTCCATGTGTCTCTTGGCCATCTGGATGTCTTCTTGGGAGAAATGTTCCATGTCTTCTGCCCAGTTTTTAATTGGATTATTCATTTTTGGGGTGGTCAGTTTTATAAGTTCTTTATATATTTTGGATACTAACCCTTTATCAGATATGTCATTTGCAAATATCTTCTCCCATTCCGTAGGTTGCCTTTTAGTTTTGTTGATTGTTTCCTTTGCTGTGCAGAAGCTTTTTGTTTTGATGTAGTCCCAATAGTTTATTTTTGCTTTTTTCCCCCTTGCCTCAAAGGACCTATCTAGCAAAAAGTTGCTACAGCCAATGTCAGAGAAGTTACTGCCTGTGCTCTATTCTAGGATTTTTATGATTTCAGGTTTCACAAGGAGATCTTTCATCCATTTTGAATTTAATTGTGTATATGGTGTAAGAAAGTGGTCCAGTTTCGTTCTTTTGCATGTAGCTATCCAGTTTTCCCAACACCATTTGTTGAAGAGACTGTCTTTTTCTTAAAGATTTATTTATTCATTTTAGAGAGGGACAGGGAGAGAGTCCCCGCACACATGAGCAGTGGGGAGGGGCTGAGGAAGAGGGAGAGGGAGAGGATCCCAAGCACACTCAATGCCGAGCGCAGAGCCCAACACAGGGGCCCGATCTCACGACCCCAAAATCACAACCCGAGCCGAAATCAAGAGTCAGATGCCCAACCATCTGAGCCACCAAGATGCCCTGAAGAGACTTTTTCTGATTGGATATTCTTTCCTGCTTTGTTGAAGATTAATTGACCATATACTTGTGGATTTATTTCTGGGTTTTCTATTTTGTTCCATTGATCTATGTGTCTATTTTTGTGCCTGTACCATACTGTTTTGATTAATACAGCTTTGTGATATAGCTTGAAGTCCAGAATTGTGATGCCTTCAGCTTTGCTTTTCTTTTTCAAGGTTGCTTTGACTATTCAGGGTCTTTTGTGGTTCCATAAAAATTTTAGGATTTTTGGTCTAGTTCTGTGCAAAATGCCATTGGTATTTTGATAGGGATTCCATTAAATCTGTACATTGCTTCAGGTAGCATAGACATGTTAACAATATTTGTTCTTCCAATCCATGAGCATGGAATGTCTTTCCATTTTTTGTGTCTTTTTCACTTTCTTTCATCAACGTTTTGTAGTTTCCCAGTCCAGGTCTTTCACCTCTTTGGTTAGGTTTTTTCCTAGGTATCTTATTATTTTTGGTGCAGTTGTAAATGGAATCAATTCCTTAATTTCTCTTTCTGCTGCTTCATTATTGGTTAGAGAAATACAGCAGATTTCTGTATGTTGATTTTGTATCTTGTGAATTTACTGAATTCGTGTATCAGTTCTAGCAGTTTTTTGGTGGTATCTTTTGGGATTTCTATATAGAGTATCATGTCCTCTGCAGATAGTGAAAGTTTTACTTCTTCCTTACAGATTTGGATGCCTTTTGTTGTTGTTGTTGTTGTTATTGTTGTCTGAATGCTGTGGCTAGGACTTCCAGTACTATGTTGAACAAAAGTGGTGAGAGTGGATATCATTGTTCCTGACCTTAGGGGAAGAGTTCTCAGTTTTTCCAAACTGAGGATGATGTTAGCTGTGGGTTTTTCATATATGGCCTTTATTATGTTGAAGTATGTTCCCTCTAAACCTACTTTTTGAGGGTTTTTATCAAGAAGGGATGTGGTACTGTGTTCAGTGCTTTTTCTGCATCTATTGAAATGATCACGTGGTTCTTATCATTTGTGTTATTGATCTGATGTATCATGTTGATTAATTTGCAGATATTGAACCACGCTTGCAAGCCAAGAATAAATCCCACTTGATCATGGTGAGTGTTTTTTTTTTTAATGTATTGTTGGATCCAGTTTGCAAGTATTTTGTTCAGAATTTTTGCATCCACGTTCATCAGAGATATTGACCTGTTCTATTTTTTCATGGTGTCTTTATCTGGTTTTGATTTCAGGGTAGTGCTGGCCTCATAGAGTGAATTTGGAAGTTTTATTTCCTCTTCTATCTTTTGGAATAGTTTGAGAAGAATAGGTATTAACTCTTCTTTAAATGTTTGGTAGGGTTTGCCTGTGAAGCCTTCTGCTCCTGAACTTTTGTTCACTGGGAATTTTTTGATCACTGATTCAGTATATTTGCTAGTAATTGATCTGTTCAAATTTTCTATTTCTTCCTGTTTCAATTTTGGTAGTTTATGTGTTTCTAAGGAATTTATTCATTTCATCTAGGTTGTCAAATTTGTTGGCATATTGTTTTTCATAGTATTATAATTGTTTATATTTCTGTGGTAGTTATTCTTCTCTCATTTGTGATTTTATTTGGGTCATTTCTCTTTTTTTCTTGATAAATCTGGCTGGAGGTTTATCAATTTTTTGATCTTTTCAAAAAACCAGCCCCTGGCTCACTGTTGTGTTCTATTGTTTGTTTGTTTTTTTTAATTTCTCTGTAATTTATTTCTGCTCTAGTCTTTGTTATTTCCTTCCTTCTGTTGGTTTGGGGTTTTGTTTGTTGTTCTTTTTCTAACTCCTTTCGGTTTAAGGTTAGGTTGTTTATTTGAGATCTTTCTTGCTTCTTGAGATAGGCCCCTTTGCTATAAACTTCTCTCTTTGAACCACTTTTGCTGCATCCCAGAAGTTTTGGACCATTGTGTTTTCATTTCATTTCCATTCATTTCCATGTACTTCTTTTTTTTTTTAGATTTTATTTATTTGAGAGAGGCAGAGAGCTGGAGAGAGAGCACAAGCAGGGTGAAGGGCAGAGGGAGAAGCAGGCTCCCCACTGAGCAGAGAGCTTGATGCGGGGCTCGATCCCGGGACTCTGGGATAATGACCTGAGCCGAAGGCAGACGTTTAACTGACTGAGCCACCCAGGCACCCTTCCATGTACTTTTTTATTTCTTCTTTTTATCTCCTGGTTGACCCATTCATTGTTTAGTAACATGTTGTTTAACCTCCATGTATTTGTGGTCTTTCTAGATTTTTTCTTGTGGTTTGAGACTTCAGGTTTCATAGCGTTGTGGTCAGAAAACATATATAGTATGACTTCGAACTTTCTGTTATTTGTTGAGGCTTGTTTTGTGGCCTACTAATGTGATCTATTCTGGAGAACATTTCATGTGCACTTGAGAAGAATGTGTACTCTGCTGTTTTAGGGTGGAATGTTCTGAATATATCTGTTAAATCCATCTTTTCCAGTGTGTCATTCAGACATTGTTTCTGGGACACCTGGGTGGCTCAGTCGTTAAGTGTCTGCCTTCTGCTCAGGTCATGATCCCGGGTCCTGGGATTGAGCCCCGCATCGGGCTCCCTGCTCAGCGGGAAGTCTGATTCTCTTTCTGTTTCCCTCTCTCACTCTCCCTTTCTCTCTCGAATAAATAAATAAAATCTTTAAAAAGAAAAGAAAGACATTGTTTCCTTGTTGATTTTCTGTTTGGATGATCTGTCTATTGATGTAAGTGGGGTTTTAAAGTCCCCTACTATTATCGTATTATTATTTATTAGTTCCTTTATGTTTGTTATTTACTGTTTTATGTATTTGGGTACTCCTATGTTGGGTGCATAAATATTTACAATTGCTATGTCTTCTTGCTGGATTGTCCCCTTTATTATTACATAGTGTCCTTCTTTGTCTCTTGTTACAGTCTTTGTTTCAATGTCTATATTGTCCCATATAAGTATTGCTACTCTGGCTTTCTTTTGATATCATTTGCATGATAGATGTTTCTCCATCTCCTCACTTTCAATCTGCAGGTGTCTTTAGGTCTGAAATGAGTCTCTTGTAGGCAGCATACAGGTGGGACTTGTTTTCTTATCCATTCTGACACCCTATGTCTTTTGATTGGAGCATTTAGTCCATTTACATTCAAAGTAATTATTGATGGATCTGTATTTATTGCCATTTTGTTACTTGTTTTGTGGTTCTTTCTGAAGATTTTCTCTGATCCTTTCTTGTCTTTCTCTCTCTCATGGTTTTCTGATTTTCTTTAGTGATATATTTGGATTTCTTTCTCTTTATTCTCTGCATATCTATTAGTGGTTTTTGATTTCTGGTTACCATTAGGTTTGTATATAACATCTTCTGCATATAGCAGTCTATATTAAGTTGATGATCATTTAAGTTTGAACTTATTCTTTACTCCTCTCCTCTCCATGTTTTAGGTATATTGTGCCATAGTTTATATCCTTTAATTTTGTGAGTTCCTTGACAGACTTTTTACAGAAATATTCATTTTTACCTCTTTTGTGTTTCCTACCTTCATAGTGTCACTTTTGTTCTCTCCTTTCCACTCAAAGAGTTCCCTTCAATATCTCTTGCAGGGCTGGTTTAGTGCTCATGAGCTCCTTTAGCTTATGGAATGATAGCCTCACTGGATAGACTCTTCTTGGCTGCAGGTTTTTCCCATTCAGCACTTTGAATATATTATGCCACTCCTTTCTGTCTTGGAAATTTTCTGCTGAACAATCCACTGATAACCTTATGGAGTTCCCTTGTATATAGCTGTCTTCTTTTGTCTTGCTGCTTTTAATATTTTTTCTTTATCACTATATTTTGCCATTTTAAAAAAGATTTTATTTATTCATTTGTCAGAGAGAGAGAGAGAGCACAAGCAGGGGGGAGCGGCAGGCAGAGGGAGAATCAGGCTCCCCGCTGAGCAGGGAGCCCAACGCTGGGCTCGATCCCAGGACCCTGGGATCATGATCTGAGCCGAATGCAGATGCTTAACTGACTGAGCCACCAGGCATCCCTATTTTGCCATTTTAATCATAATATGTCTTGGTGTGGATCTGCTTTTGTTGATTTTGATAGGAGTTCTCTGTGCCTCTGTTTCCTTCCCCAGATTAGGGAAGGTTTCAGCTTATTTCTTCAAACAAATACTCTGCCCCCTTTTCTCTCTCTTCTTCTTCTTCTGGGACTCCTAGAATCCGAATGTTATTACTTTTGTTGGAGTCACTGAGTTCCCTAAGTCTATTCTTGTTTTGCATAATTCTGTTTTCTCTCTTTTGTTCAGCTTGATTACTTTCCATTACTCTGTCTTCTGGGTCATGAATTCTTCTTCTGTTTCTTCCAGCCCGCTGTTCATTCCATCAGGCGTGTTTCTCATTTCATTTATTGAACTCTTTATCTCTGCTATGTTATTCTTTATCTCTATGTTAAGGGTCTCGCTGATGTCTCTCTTTTCTCAAGTCCAGGGAGTATCCTTATGATCATTGCTTTAAATTTAAAATCTGTGTCAACCATGTTACTTATATCTGTTTTGCTTAGATCTCTGTCTATAGCTTTGTCCTGTTCTTTCGTCTGGGACAAATTCCTCTGCTTTCTCACTTTGTGTAAGTCTCCGTGCCTGTTTCTCTGTGTTAGGAAAGTCAGCCACATCTCCTGTTCTTGAATGTAATGGCTTTATAAAGAAGAGGTCTTGTGGTGCCTGCAGTGTGGGTTTCCCTGTTTCCCAGGGCCTGGCATTTCCAGGAGTGTCTCCAGTTTGTGTGGCATACACTCTGCTATTTTGTGATGGCTGTTTTATCCCTTAAGCCAGTCATCTGCCAAGGCTCTCTTTGTTTGTTGTGGGCAGTGTTTGGTCCCTGGCCTGAATGTGGTGAGTTTCAACTAGGTGTGCTGTGGTCTGCTTGTGAAATGAGACCTGTTGCTACTTCCGCCAGAACCAAAGCCCTGCAAAGCTCCTGGGGTGGAAGACAGACTGTGGGCATGGTTTGGGCCAGGCTTCTGAGGTAGGGGGCCAGCCACACTGGGACTGAGTCAAGCGTGACTAGCAAGGGCAGTTCTTCTGAAGTGTGGGGGGTGGGGTGGGGTGGGGTGGGACTAAGCAAGTTAGGTAGCAAGTGTGGGCACTGCACCGGTTCCCTTAGGTGGCCCTGTGCTTATGCTAAGGGGCAGGAGAGGGAAATGGTGCCTGTCAGTTCCTTTGTTTCCAGAAGGGTCTCTCCATGAATGCTGTCTCTCTGGGAGGCCCTCCAAGATAAACAAATAACCTCCCCACTTTGTGCCCCAGGGGCTGTTCGGATCACTGTTTCCACACTGTATATTCCTGGGCTGTCTGCCTGCCTTTTCTCCAAGAGCAGCCCACTGTCCTCCAAGCTCTCCCAGAGCCAAACATGCTGACCTTTCAAACTCCAGGCTTTAAGCCTCACTGGTTGCAAGAACTTACAAAATTCAGGCCCTCTCGCTTTTCAAGCCCATTGCTATAGGGATTCATTTTCTCCCGCACTCGCTTGTGTGCTAGTCTATTTCTTGCGCTTCTCCATGACTGCGACTCCCTCCCCACTGCAGGAGCCATGATCTGTTTCTCTCCCAAGCCATGTCTCTGCACGTCTGACCTTCTTCAATGGTCTCTTCTCTGCCTTTAGTCGTGGAGTTTGTTCTTCCTGTCTTCGGATTGATTTCTGGGGTATTTAGGATGATATGATAGTTATTTAGTTGTATTCATGGGATGAGGTGAACCTAGGGTCTTCCTACTCCACCACCATCCTAAAGTCTCTGGTTCACCTGTCTTTTAAGTCCTTTGTAATCTTTAACAGTTCCATCTCTCTCTCTCTTTATAGGATTTTCTTGGGGAAACCAGATCGCTTTGACTTTCTCACAGTATAGCTGATTGCATCCCCAATATTCTGTCCCCTGTATATCCTACAAATTGGCAGTTAGACCAGGATGCTTGATTGGGTTCAGTTTAAAAAGTTTTTTGTTAGGGAGAGAAGGGAACAAGATGCTTCCTGAGTGATGGGTGTGTGTCCTTTGCATCACATCAAGAGGCGCGTGGCATCTGTTTGTTACACTGGCCGATTTCAATGGCTGGTGTCATCAAACTGTGATAACCTCATGTACCCATCTTCTCTATAGGGATGGATCTGATACTACAACTCCTCACCACTAGACAGTGCTGGTGAATACTGATGAATTTGGCTTCTACTGTTGACTGTCTGATGTCTTACAGACTACCCTTATTCTGTTAATATATCATTTTTATCAGATGAAGCTCATTATAATTGCTGAAACCAAAGCTTCTTTTGTACTGGAACAATCCATCCTGGGCTTATCTTATCTCAAATCAACTTAATTGAATTTGGAGTATTAAAAATTTCATAGATCCCTTCCACCGATGGCTTAGTTTACATCCCTTACATTTTTTCCTTTATTGTCTTTTAATTATGAAATAGTTCATGTGTATAAATGAATATAATGGATATACTAGATGTAAAGGAGAATAAAACCATGAGGGCGCCTGGGTGGCTCAGTGGGTTAAGCGTCTGCCTTCGGCTCAGGTCATGATCCCAGGGTCCTGGGATCGAGTCCCACATCGGGCTCTCTGCTCGGCGGGAAGCCTGCTTCTCCCTCTCCCACTCCCCCTGCTTGTGTTCCCTCTCTCACTGTCTCTCTCTCTCTGTCAAATAAATAAATAAAATCTTTTAAAAAAATAAAAAATAAAAAATAAATAAAATAAAACAAAACAAAACAAAAAAAACCATGAAATGTGCCTACCACCTAATTTAAGAAATTACATTTTTTTCTTCAGTAATTGTATTTTGAAGTGATTTTGGATTTACAGAAGAGTTTCAAATATAGTGCAGAGAGTTCCTGTATACCCTTACCTGGCTTCCCCTGATGTTAACATCTTATCATGGTATATTTATCAAAACTAAAAAATTCGCACTATACAATTCTATTAACCAAACTACAGACACATTTTCCCAATTGGACTAGTTTTTTTCACTTATGTCTGTTTTCTGCTCCAAGATTCAATCAAGGATACCATGTTGCATTTAGTCCTTATGTTTCTTTAGGCTCCTCCAGTCTGTGGAAGTTTCTTGGTCTTTCCTTGTCTTTCATGACCTTCATGCTTATTGAAGAGTACTGGACAGTATTTTATAGAATGTCCCTCAATTTGGGTTTGTCTGATATTTTTCTCATTAGACTGGTATTATGCATTTTGGGGAAGAATACCACAGAAGTGAAGTGTCTTTCTCATGGCATCACATCAGGTGGTACACACAATGTCAACGTGACTTATTACTGATGATGTTAACCTTGATCCTTTGGTTAAAGTTGCTGGCTGCCAGGCTTCTCCACTACAAAATTACTATTCTCCCTTTTGCATATACTGTTCCTTAGAAGCAAGTCATTAAGTCTAGTCCACACTCAAGGTGAGAGGAAATTAAGTTCCATCTCCTACAGGGAGAAGTAGCAAAGAGGGTGTGGACATTAATAATTAATGTGTAATTAATAATTAATCAATGTGTAATTAATACACTTTTATTTTTGCTTCTTTTTATAATTTTTATTATGTTATGTTATTAATAAACTTTTAATATATCCCTTACATTTTTTAAAAAAGATTTTTATTTATTTATTTGACAGAAAGAGCGAGAGAACACAAGCAGGGGGGCAGGAGAAGGAGAGAGAGAAACAGGCTCCCTACTGAGCAGGGATGCGGGGCTCGATCCCAGGACTCTGGGATCATGACCTGAGCCGAAGGCAGATGCTTAACCATCTGAGCCACCCAGGCGCCCAGATCCCTTACATTTTGACTCTTCCTAATTTTATGATCATTACCAATATTGCCGCACTACCCATCAACCACTTCATATTTCTTTATCCATCAGTTTATTATGAATTTGTCATTGCCCCCTTGAAAGCTATGGTTGTTTGTACAGCAATTTCCCAGACTTGTCTGATTATCATCATCACCTGGGGCACTTGTTTAACTATAGGCTTCTAAGCTCATCCTCTACAAAATAATTCAGCTTGTCTGGGGTGTGGGCTTGGAAAAGAACTTTACAGCATTGCAGATGATTCTTATTAGGGGAACAAATTTGAGAAACACTGGCTTATAGCATTTCTTTCTTCTCCCTCTTTTCTAGTTAAACATGGACACAGAACTTATTTTTCTATGGGGCACCTACGTGGCTCAGCCAGTTAAGCATCCGACTCTTGATTTCGGCTCAGGTCATGATCTCAGGGTCCTGGGATCGAGCCCGCATCAGGCCCCACGCTCAGTGGGGAGTCTGCCTGAGGATTCTCTCTCCCTCTGCCCCCACCCCCGTTCGCACGCTCTCTCTCTTTGTTAAATAAATAAATAAATCTTTTTTAAAAAACTTACTCTATAGTTTATGTTTATAGTTTCCTTATTTATATAGCTTGTAGTTTCCTTCTTTCCCTTTTTGAAATTCATGAAATTTGTACTTTGCCATTCTTCCACAAAATAAGGGCATTTGAATGTAAACTACAAGAGATATTTCCAATTGGGGAAGGGCTGGTGGTCTCCCAACTCTTTTCCCTGTAGTTTTGGTCTTTTCCCTTTAGAGCTTTGGTCTTTCTCCTTTTATACTTGAAGCCTCTACTGCTTTTCTAAAAATGCCAGAGGGTTTTCTTTAAGAGTTTCTCTCTGCTTATTTTCTTCTAAGTTTTGGGGGTTTCTGTAGGGATGCCATTAATTTCTTTTATCCTGCTTCCATAATAATTTCAATAGCTACCATTTATTTGACCATGTAATATGCCAGATATCATGCTTTATGTATTAGGTTGAACCATATGGAAAACATTTTTGTAGATCAAAGTGATTGAATGGTGACAATTTCATATGGTTCAACCCCATACATTATCTTCTTTAATCCCCACAATAACCCTGGGGGTAGGTGGTAGTATGTCCATTTTTACAGACAAGAAAACTGAAGATCAGAATAATTAAATAACTTTCCTAAAGTCACACATTTATAAATGGTAGAGCCAGGATTTGGATATAGGGCTGTTTCTGAAGCCCATGTTTTTAAACACAATACTGCTTTAAAGAACCTGTTAGGATGACAATGTAAGAAACAGGCACTGATACCCTATGTGTGGGAGTGGAAGTTGGTACAACTGTGCTGAAAGCCATTTGACACTTGCCTCAAGAGCCTTAAGAACTTTCATACCTTTGCATCTAGTAACTCCATTTCTAAAAAATTATCCTAAGGGAATATTCAGAGATGAACATGAAGATTTATGTAAAATATGCTTATCAAAGTATTATATTTTTAATATTAAAAATTGGAAACAATGATTTTCAACAATAAGGGATTAAATTAAGCTACAGCCACAAGATGGACATGGGACATGGGCAAATGTTCATGACGCAATGTCCAGTAGACAAGCAATATACAAGATTAAGTATGACCACATATTTTGTTAAAAAAATAAGTATAGAAAAAGTCTGGGGGCACCTGGGTGGCTCAGTCGGTTAAGCATCCAACTCTTGATTTCACCTCAGGTCATGATCTCAGGGTGGTGAGATCAAGCCCTGCATCGGCCTCCTCACACTGGGTGTGGAGCCTGCTTAAGATTCTCTCTCTCCCTCTGCCCCTCCCTGCTCATGCTCTCTCGCTCTTAAAAAAAATAGGGGAATATTTCTATAACATTGGTATAGGAAAGGATTTCTTGGACAAAATATAAAGCGCATTAACTAACTGGAATTTAAATTAAAACTTGGGGAAAAAATAATAAGAGAAAAAATATATATAAAGAACAAACCATAAAAGTTTTATATATTTGACTACATTTTAAAAACCAACTTCTGTTTATCAAAAGACATTATTTAAAAAGGCTACAGTGTCTGGCAAAAGATATTTGCAATTTACATAACTAATAAAGAATAACTATCATATATATGTATGTGTGTGTATATATATATTTAAAATATATATCAATAAGGAAAAGACAAGCCACCCAATAGAAAATTGACCAAAAGACATGAATAGGTATTTCACAGAAAACAGGAATGACCAATAAACAATGAAAAGATGAGCTACCTCACTGGTAATCAGGGAAATGCAAAGTATCACCATAATGAGATTAATTTTATATTAATCAGACTGACAAATATTAATAAGTCTAATAATACCAGTGTTGTCAAGGAGGTTGTGCTATGGAAATCCTGCTAGCAGAAATGTAATTTGGTACAATCACTTTGTTCTGTTTTTTTTTTTTCTTAGAGAGAGAGAGGAGAGGGAGAGAGAGTGGGGGGGATGGGCAGAGGGAGAGAGAGAATCTTAAGCAGGCTCAATGCTCGGTGTGGAGCCCAACGCAAGGCTCAGTCCCATAACCCTAAGATCATGACCTGAGCTGAAATCAAGAGTTGGACGCTTAACTGACTGAGCCACCCAGGCGCCCCATAATCACTTTGAATACATTTTGACATTTAATAAATCTAAACATGGTTATACTGTATGATTCAGCAGTTCTACCCCTAGAATATATACTACAAAAAATATTGCATAAATGTACAAGAAAATATGTACAAGAATTCAAGTGTGGGGGCGCCTGGGTGGCTCAGTCTGTTGAGCGCCCGACTCTTGATTTCGGCTAAGGTTGTGAGATCAAGCCCCTTCTTGGGCTCTGCACTGAGCGTGGAACCTGTTTACGATTCTCTTTCCCTCTCTTTCTGCCCCACACCCCCACTCTCTCTCTCTAAAAAAAAGGGGGGGGCGCCTGGGTGGCTCAGTCGTTAAGCGTCTGCCTTCAGCTCAGGTCATGATCCCAGGGTCCTGGGATGGAGCCCCGCATTGGGCTCCCTGCTCCACAGGGAGCCTGCTTCTCCCTCTCCCACTCCCCTTGCTTGTGTTCCTGTTCTCGCTGTGTCTCTCTCTCTCAAATAAATAAATAAAATCTTTAAAGAAAAAAAAAGAATTCAAGTGTGTTCATAGCAGCATTGATCTTAATAGCAAAAAGCCAGAAATAGCCCAAATGTCCTTCAGTAGGACATTTGACATAATAAATTGTGGTGTAATCATCAAATGGAAAGCTACACATTGGTGAAAATAGATACCTACAGTTACAAATATCAATGTGATGAATCCCACAAATGTAATGGAGAGAGAGAGCAAATTCAGGGGGAAAAAATCATATGTTATGATTCTATGATGTAAAGCTCAAAAACACAAGCAAGAAAGCAATAAAGAAAAGCAGAATTCCTGATAGCAGTTATATCTTGTGGAAAAGGAGAGGAATGCAATTCAGAAGGGCATATAGATGGTTTCAGAGGCTCTGGTAATGTTCTGTTTCTCAAGCTGAGTGGTGGCTATGCAGGTGTTCACTTTATTATTCTTTAATTCACATATACATTTATGATTGTGTTATTCTTTACATATATATGGTTTAAAGAATTAAATCTTAAGAGTATATACGTATATACTCTTTTGTATTTGTGATACATTTTCTAAAAGTTCTTACGCTAAAAAGTAGTAATTGGAAGGTGTGGACATCTGGGGGAAGATCATTCCAGGTAGAGAGAATAAGGACGCTGAGACGGTAAAGGTGTTTGATGTATTAGAGGAATAGCAAGGAGGGCATTTTGTCTGGTGCAGTGGAAACAATGGGAGAGTGGTAGGAGATGAGGTCATAGAGGTTTCCAGGGGCCAGATTACATAATTCCTTGTGGCATGGGAAGCCATTAGAAGGTTGTAAGCATGGAGTGCATGGAGTGACATAATTTTATTTATGTTTTATAAAGGATCACTTAGGCTTTGTGGTAAATACTAGAGGGCAATGGTTTTGTAAAATGTTACCATTTAGAGAAACTAGGCAAAGTGTACAAAGGATGTCTATTATTTCTTACAATTATTATCTCAATAAAAATTTCAGTTAGAAGAGAATGAAGGATGTGTGTGTGGAAAGGGAGAGACATACACAGTATATTAAGTGCAAAAAGAAAGTTGCAAACAAACAAACAAAAAACAGAAAAAGAGCCATAAATATAGAGAACAAACTGGTGGTTGCCAGAGGGGAGGGAGGTGGGGGGAAAGGGGAAAAGGGGTGATGGGGAGTGGGAGGTACTGGCTTCCAGTTATGGAATGAATAAATCATGGGGATGAAAGGTACCACACAGAGAATACAGTCAAAGATGTTGTAATCATGTTGTATGGTGACAGATGGTAGCTACACTTGTGAGCGTAACATAATGTATAGAATTGTGGAATCGCTATGTTGCATACTGGAAACTAATGTAACATTGTGTCAACTATAATTCAATTAAATCAATCAATCAATAAAACAAAAAGGGGCAACACATGAAGGCATAGAAAGAAAATCAGAAGGAACATGACACTTCTGATTTTTAAAAAAAGTTGCAGAGTAATATCTACACTATGACCTCCACAAATTCCTATCATATTCTGTCCTGTGTATTTATGGGTCTGTTTCTGCCTTTTTCTTTGTTTGCAAAACTATAGCATAATATAACGAGGATGCTGTCATCAATCTTTATTCAGATTTCCCCTCATTTTTATTTATTTTTTTTAGAGACGGAGACGGTGGGGAGGGGCAATGGGAGAGGAAGAGAGAGAATCTTAAGCAGGCTCCACGCCCAGTATGGAGCCCCACTCGGGGCTCAATCTCACAACGCTGAGATCATGACCTGAGCCAAAATCAAGAGTCGGATGCTTAACCGACTGAGCCACCCAGGCGCCCCACCCCCTCATTACTTTTTAACATCCTACTGACGGAATTTAATTTTTCAATTTTTTGCTCTTAACAGTGCTTGAGTCTCCCAGCTTCCATTCAGTTCTGTTAATCTTTTTGTTTATTTCTAGACCAGTCTAAAACTGTTTCAGTTACTATGCATTTAATTACATCTGGTGGGTCAAATGCCCATGTTATTCATCTTTAAAGTATTTTCTTTGGCTACTGTGGTAAACATATGGCCTCCAATGACTCCCACCTCCTGGCATTCATACCTCTGTATAATCCCCTCCTCTTGAGTCCACAGTGGACTGGATCTAGTGACCTAACAAATAGAATATAGTGAAGGTGATGGGATGTTGCTTCCAAGACCGTTCCAAGACTGTTGTTTCCAACTTACAAAAGACCATGCCTTCCATCTTGATGGCACTCTCTTGCTCTCTCTTGCTTGCTCACTCTGAGGAAACCAGCGGCCATGTTGTGAGCTGTCCTGTGGAGAGGCCAAGATGGCAACTAACTGAGACCTTCAGTCTAATGGTCCACAAGGACCTGAATCCTGCTAACAAACACAGAGTGAATGGGAAAGCAAATCTTGCTCTAGATGAACCTTAAAATGAATGCAGTCCTGAGTGACCCCACTTTGCAGCCTCGTGAGAGAACCTGAGCTGTAGGAGTTAGGTTAGCAGTGCTCAGTTTCCTGACCCATAGGCACAACGAGATAATAAACATATGGTTTTGTTTTAACTTTTTGTTTTGAGATAACTGTAGATGCACAAAGAGTTGTAAAAAAAATACATACGGAGATCCCAATACCCTTCACCCAGTTTCCCTCAACGGTGAAAACTTGCAGAACTATGGCAAACCTTCCAACCAGGAAACTGACATCGATGCAATCCACAGACCTTATTCAGATGTCACCAGCTTTATATACACTCATTTGTGTGTGTGTGTTTGTGTATGCGTTTAGTTCTACACGATTTTATCACATGTGTAGATTTGTGCAATGACCACCGCAGTCAAAATCCAGAGCAGTTCTCACAGGGTGGCTTGTGCTACCCTTTTGTAGCCACGGAGCATAGAAGTCTAGGTTGGCGGAGGGTTTTTTCCTTTTGGTACTTTACTTTTTAAAGATTTTATTTATTTATTTGAGAGAGAGAGGGAGCGTGCACAAGCTGGGGCGGGGGGGCAGAGGGAGAGGGAGAAGCAGGCTCCCTGCTCAGCAGGGAGCCCAAGGTGGGGCTCGATCCCAGAACCCTAAGATCATGACCTGAGCTGAAGGCAGACGCTTAACCCACTGAGCCACCCAGGCGCCCCTCTTTCAGTACTTTAAAGCTGTTGCTACACTGACTTCTGGTTTGCGTTGTTCCTGATGAGACTCTGCTGTCGTTCTGACCTTCATGCCTGTGTACATGGCATATCTTTGTTCTCTGGCTGCCTTTAAGATATTCTCTTTACCAATGAGAAAGATTGATTGTAAGCACTGTGATTATGATGCACTCTGTTTTTTAAAGCATGTGGTAAATATATATATATACATTAAATGTGATATTTTAGCCATTGTTAAGTGTATCATTCACTGGCATTGAATTACATTCATAAAGTTGGGCAACCATCACCACTATCTATTTCCAATACCCTTTATCACCCCAAACAGAAACTCTGTACCCATTAAGCAATAACTCCCCATTTCCCCTACCTCCAGGTCCTAGTAACCACCATTCTAATTTTTGTCTCTATGAATTTCACTATACCTCATGAGTGGACTCATGCCGTATCTGTCTTGTTTCACTTAGCGTGATGTCTTCAAGGTTCATCCATGTTGTAACACTGCTATGATTTTTTTCAAGTATCTATGTTTCAAGTTTCCATTTTTACAAGTATCTATTTGATTCTCTGTTTTCAATCCACTTGGGTGTATACCTAGGTGTGGAATTGCCAGATAATATGGTAATTCTACATTAAACTTTTTTAGGAACTGCCAAACTGTTTTCCACAGCAGCTGCACCATTCTACATTTCCATCAGCAAAGCACAAGGGGTCTAATTTTTCCACATCCCTGCCAACATTTGTTATTTTCCTTTATTTTTATTTTTATTTTTTCCTTTTATTTTATAATAACCTTCCTAGTGGCTATAAAGTGCTATCTCATTGTGGTTTAGATTTACCTTTCTTCATGGGTAATGATGTTCAGCATCATTTCATGTGTTTTCTGGCCATTTATATATCTTTGGAGAAATGTCTACTCAAGTCCTTTACCCATTTTTGAACTTCCTGTTGTTGAGTTGTAGGAGTTCTGTATATATTCTCGCTATTAATCCCTTTTCAGGTATATGATTTGCAAATATTTTCTCTTATTCTGTGGGTTGTCTTTTCACTCTCTTGATAGTGTCCTTTGATGCGTAAAATTTTTTAATTTTTATGAAGCTCCATTTATCTATTTCTCTTTTGTCGTCTGTGCTTTCAGTGTCATATCCAAGAAATCATTGCCAAATCAAATGTTGTGAATGTCCCTATGTTTTCTCCTAAAGAATTTTATAGCTTTAGATCTTACATTTATGTGTTTGATCCATTTTGAGTTGATTTTTATGTATGGTATAAGGTAAGGGTCTAACTTACTTAATTGTTTTGCATGTGGACATCCAGTTGTTCCAATGCCATTTCTTACAGAGACTGTCCTTTCCCAAAGATTGGTCTTGGCATCCTTGTCAAAAATCAACTGGCCATATATGCAAGAGTTTATTTCTGGGCTCTCTATTCTGTTCTATTGGTCTATGTCCTTATACCAGTATCACACTGTTTTGAAGACTGTAGCTTTTTTTGATTTAATTTTTATTTTTATAAAGATTTTATTTATTTGTCAGAGAGAGAGAGAGAGCAAGTGAGCACAAGCAGAGGGAGTGGCAGGCAGAGGGAGAAGCAGGCTCCCTGCTGAGCAAGGAGCCCAATGCAGGACTCGATCCCAGGACCCCGGGATCATGACCTGAGCTGAAGGCAGACACTTAACCGACTGAGCCACCCAGGCACCCCGGTAGTTCATTTACCCACATTCACTAACCAGTACTCAGCTGAAGACTCCAGGGGGATCCTCTGCAGATCTCCAGAGATTTATCTCTCTGCAGTTCTTTTCTCTCCAATACTCTGTCCTGTGAACTTTAGCTACCTTGGCCCCCATGGACTCCCATTTTTGTCTTCTCAGCTCAGAGATACTGCTAGGCTTTGTTTACCTCTCTATATTGTGGCCTAGAAACTCTCTCCAAACAGTATGCTAAGGCAATCGTAAGACTCAGCTTGTTTGTTTCTCCTCTTTCTGTGATCGATGTAGTGAAGTGCCTGATGCCCAATGTTTAAAAACTGTGTTTCATTAGTTTGTCCATTTGTTGTTGTTTCAGGCAGGAGGGTAAATTATTCAATCTTGACCACAAGTGGAAGTCCCCTCTGGATTTTTGTGAGTGGGGCTTAAGATTTCAGAAGTCACATTTTTCTAGGCAATGAGGAAGCCCAGGACATGGCTTTGAGAATGGAAGCTGAAGTAGAACGGAGACCAAAGTTCCTAGACTAAAGGCAGAATAAGAAGTGGAAGGCTAGATTGTAAAATGAGTCATTCCTATGGATGTTCAACAAGCAAACTACGTGGGGGTGGAATGGCATTACAGACAGAGGGATGAGGATGGCAAAGGGCTTGGAGGAATAAATTAGCTGTGGCCTTGGAGAACTGTGAAGCATTTCTTATAGCTGGAATATAAAGTACCTAAGAAGCCATGTCAGAGAATAAAGTACATCAGTGACTATATTTGAAGAATGCTGTCTGTCAGCTAAGGAATTTTGATATTTTCTTGAAGGCAATTGAGAAAGTAAGGAATTGAGAAACCAGGAAGTCAGATGGTCAACCAGATTAATTCTGGTGTCTTCTAGCTGATAATAAGACCAGGGGTAGAAAAGAAAACTGACAGCTCGATTCAAAAATTTTTACAGAAAAATGAGGCTGGAATGAGGGCTTTTTTAAGATTTATTTATTTATTTGAGAGAGAGAGAGAGAGCGGGGGGTGGGGAGGGACAGAGAGAGGGAGAAAGAGAATCTTAAACAGACTCCCCGCTGAGTGGGGAGCCCGATGAGGGGCTTGATCCCACAACCCTGAGATCATGACCTGAGCTGAAATCAAGAGTCAGACCCTTAACCGAATGAGCCACCCAGGTGCTCCTGGAATGAGTTTGGTTTTTTTTAATCCAGTTAGTTAACATATACTGTTATATTAGTTTCAGGTGTACAATATAGTGATTCAACACTTCCGTACATCACCCTGTGCTCATCACAACAAGTGAACTCCATAATCCCCATCACCAATTTAATCCAACCCCCACTCACCTCCCCTCTGGTAACCATCAGTTTGTTCTCTATAATTAAGAGTCTGTTTCTTGACTTCTCTCTCTTCTCCCTTTGCTCCTTTGTTTTGTTTCTTAAATTCCACATATCAGTGAAATCATGTATTTGTTTTTCTCTAACTTGTTTCACTTAGTATTATACTCTCTGCTCCATCCATGTCATTGTAATTGGCAAGGTTATGTTCCTTTTTATGTCTAATATTCCATCGTATGTATATATCACATCTTCTTTAGCCATTTGTCTATTGATGGACACTTGGACTACTTCCATAACTTGGCTATTGTAAATAATGCTGCTATAAACATAAGGGTGCATGTATACCTTTGAATTAGTGTTTTTGTATTCTTTAGGTAAATACCCAATAGTGTGATTGCTGGATTGTAGGGTAGTTTTATTTTTAACTTTTTGAGGAAACTCCATACTGTTTTCCAGAGTTTTCCAGAAAGCTGCACCAGTTTGCATTCCCACCAGCAGTGCAAGAGGGTCCCTTTTTCTCTACATCCTCACCAACCCCTGCTGTTTCTTGTGTTTTTTATTTTAGCCATTATGACAGGGGTGAAGTGATACCTCATTGTAGTTTTGATTTGTATTTCCCCGATGATGAGTGATGTTGAGCATCTTTTCATGTGTCTGTTGGCCTTCTGTATGTCTTCTTTGGAGAAACATTTATTCATGTCTTCTGCCCAGTTTTTTTTTTTTTTTAAGATTTTATTTATTTGCGAGAGAGAGAATGAGAGACAGAGAGCATGAGAGGGAGGAGGGTCAGAGGGAGAAGCAGACTCCCTGCTGAGCAGGGAGCCTGATGCGGGACTCGATCCCGGGACTCCAGGATCATGACCTGAGCCGAAGGCAGTCGCTTAACCAACTGAGCCACCCAGGCGCCCCTTCTGCCCAGTTTTTAATTGGATTATTCATTTTGGGGGTGGTTAGTTTTATAAGTTCTTTATATATTTTGGGTACTAACCCTTTATCAGATATGTCATTTGCAAGTATCTTCTCCCATTCCGTAGGTTGCCTTTTAGTTTTGTTGATTGTTTCCTTTGCTGTGCAGAAGCTTTTTGTTTTGATGTGGTCCCAATAGTTTATTTTTGCTTCCCCCCCCCTTTTTTTAATTTTTATTATTTATTTGACAGAGAGACACACAGCGAGAGAGGGAACACAAGCAGGGGGAGTGGGAGAGGGAGAAGCAGGCTTCCCGCTGAGCAGGGAGCCCGAAGCAGGGCTCGATCCCTTGATCCTGGGATCATGACCTGAGCCGAAGGCAGATGCTTAACGACTGAGCCACCCAGGCGCCCCTGCTTTTTTCTCCTTGCCTCAAAGGACCTACCTAGAAAAAAAAGTTGCTACAGCCAATGTCAGAGAAGTTACTGCCTGTGCTCTCTTCTAGGATTTTTTATGATTTCAGATCTCACATTTAGGTCTTTTATCCATTTTGAATTTATTTTTGTGTTTGCTGTAAGAAAGTTGTCCAATTTCATTTGCTGTCCCGTTTTCCCAACACCATTTGTTGAAGAGACTGTCTTTTTCTGATTGGATATTCTTTCTTGCTTTGTTGAAGATTGATTTTCCATATAATTGTGGGTTTATCTCTGGGTTTTCTATTCTGCTCCATTGATCTATGTACAGCTTTGTAATATAGCTTAGAGTCCAGAATTGTGATGCCTTCAGCTTTGCTTTTCTTTTTCAAGGTTGTTTTGGCTACTCAGGGTCTTTTGTGATTCTATACAAATACTAGAATTGTTTGTTCTAGGGGCGCCTGGGTGGCTTAGTCAGTTAAGCATCTGCCTTCGGCTCAGATCATGATCCCAGGGTCCTGGGATCAAGCCCCATGTCAGGCTCTCTGCTCAGAGGGAGCCTGCTTCCCTCCCTGCCACTCCCCCTGCTTGTACTCTCTCTCTCTCTGTCAAATAAATAAATAAATAAAATCTTAAAAAGAAGGAATTGTTTGTTCTAGTTTTGTGAAAAATGCTGTTGGTATTTTGATAGGGATTGCATGGAATGTGTACATTGTGTTGGGTAATACAGATATTTTAACAATATTTGTTCTTCCAATCCATGAGCATGGAATGTCTTTACATTTCTTTGTGTCATCTTCAGTGTCTTTTATAGAGTATAGATCTTTCACCTCTTTGCTTAGGTTTATTCCTAGGTATCTTATTTTTGGTGCAATTATAAATGAGATTGATTCCTTAATTTCTCTTTCTGCTGCTTCATTATTGGTGTGTAGACATGCAACAGATTTCTGTATGTTGATTCTATATCATGTGACTTTACTGAATTCATTTATCAGTTCTAGCAGTTTTTTGGTCGGAGTGAAAGTTTTACTTCTTCCTTACCTATTTGGATGCCTTTTATTTCTTTTTGTTGTCTGATTCCTGAGGCTAGGACTTCCAGTATTATGTCAAATAAAAGTGGTGAGAGAGGACATCATTGTTCCTGACCTTAGGGGAAAAGTTCTCAGTTTTTCCAAACTGAGGATGATGTGTGGGTTTTTCATATATGGCCTTTATTATGTTGAAGTATGTTCCCTCTAAACCTACTTTGTTGAGGGTTTTTATCATGAATGGATGTTGTACTGTGTTCAATGCTTCTTCTGCATCTATTGAAATGATCACATGGTTCTTATCATTTGTGTTATTGATCTGATGTATCATGTTGATTAATTTGCAGATATTGAACCACCCTTGTAAGCCAAGAATAAATCCCACTTGATCACGGTCAGTGATTTTTTTAAAAGATTTGATTGATTGATTGATTGATTGAGACAGAGAGTGGGGGAGGGGAGAGAGAGAATCTCAAGCAGACTCTGTGCTGAGTGCAGAGTCCGACGTGGATCTGGATCCCATGCCTGAGATCAATATCTGATCCGAAATGAAAAGTCTGATGCTTAACCAATTGAGCTACCCAGGTGCCACATGGTGAGTGATTTTTTTAAATTTATTGTTGGATCTGGCTTGCTAGTATTTTTTTAAAGATTTTATTTATTTTTATTTGAGAGAGAGAGCAGAAGCGGGGTGGAGAGGTGCAGAGAGCAAGGGAGAAGCAGATTTCCCACTGAGCAGGGAGTCTGATGCGGGGCTCCTGGGACCAAGACCTGAGCCGAAGGCAGACGCTCAACTGACTGAGCCCACCCAGGTGCCCCGCTAGTACTTTTTTTTAAAGATTTTATTTATTTATTTGAGAGAGAGGAGAGAAAGAGAGAGAGAACACAAGCAGGGGGACGGGCAAAGGGAAAAGCAGACTCCCCACTGAGCAGGGAGCCTGGTGTGGGGCTCGATCCCAGGACCCTGAGATCATGACCTGAGCCAAAGTCAGACGCTTAGCCAACTGAGCCACCCAGGCGCCCCTGGTTTGCTAGTATTTTGTTGAGGATCTTTGCATCTATGTTGATCAGGGATATTGTCCTATAATTCTCTTTTTTAGTGGTGTCTTTATCTGGTTTTGGTGTCAGGGTTATGCTGTCCTCACAGAATGAATTTGGAAGTTTTCTTTCTTTTTCAAGTGTTTGGAATAGTTCGAGAAGAATAGGTATTAGCTTTTCTTTAAATATTTGGTAGAATTTGTCTGTGAAGCCATGTGGTTCTGAACTTTTGTTTGTTGGGAGTATTTTGATTACTGAATCAATTTCTTTGCTGGTTATTGGTCTGTTCAAGTTTTCTATTTCTTCCTGTTTCAGTTTTGGTAAGTTATATGTTTCTAGGAACCTATCCATTTCTTCTAGGTTGTCCAATTTATTGGCATATAGTTTTTCATAGTATTCTCTTATAATTGTTTATATTTCTCTGGTTGTTGGTTGTTATTTCTCCTCTTTCATTTGTGATTTTATTTATTTGTGTCCTTTCTCTTTTTTGTCTTTATAAGTCTGACTAGGGTTTATCAATTTTGCTGATTTTTTCAAAGAACCAGTTCCTGGTTTCATTGATCTATTTTTTTTTTTTAGTTTCTATATCATTTATTGCTACTCTAATCCTTATTATTTCCTTCCTTCTGCTGGTTTTAGGTTTTGTCTATTGTTCTTTTTCTAGCTTTTTTTGGTGTATGGTTAGGTTGTTTATTGAAGGTTTTTCTTGTTTCTTGAGGTAGGCCTCTTTGCTATAAATTTCTCTCCTAGAACCTCTTTTGCTGCATCCCAGAGGTTTTGGATTATTGTGTTTTCATTTTCATTTGTTTCCATGTACTTTTTTTATTTCTTCTTTCATCTCCCGGTTGACCCATTCATTGTTTAGTAGCATGTTGTTTAACCTCCAAATATTTGCGGTCTTTCTAGATTTTTTCTTGTGGTTGACATCTAGTTTCATAGTGTTGTGGTCAGAAAAGATACATGGTAAATAAAAAAAAAAGAAAAGATACATGGTATGACTTCCACCTTTTTGTTAATTTTTGAGGGTTGTTTTGTGGCCTACTATGTGATCTGTTCTGGAGAATGTTCCATGTGCACTTAAGAAGAATGTGTATCCTACGGTTTTAGGATGGAGTGTTCTGATTATATCTGTTAAGTCCATCTTTTCTAGTGTGTCATTCAAAGCCATTGATTTTCTGCTTGGATGATCTGTCCATTGAAGTAACTGGGGTGTTAATGTTCCCTACTACTGTTGTACTTTTATCAGTTAGTTCCTTTATGTTTGTTATTTACTGTTTTATGTATTTGGGTGCTCCCAGATTGGGTGCATAAATATTTACAATTGCTATGTCTTCTTGCTGGTTTGTCTAGCAAGGCAGCGTCCTTCCTTGTCTCTTTATTATTACATAGTGTCCTTCTTTGTCTCCTGTTACAGTCTTTTGTTTTAATGTCTATATTGTCCAGTATAAGTATTGCTACTCTGGCTTTCTTTTGACATCCATTTGCATGATAGATGTTTCTCCCTCCCCTCAATTTCAATTTGCAGGTGTCTTTAGGTCTGAAATGAGTCTCTTGTAGGCAGCATACTGATGGGACTTGTTTTCTTATCCATTCTGTCACCCTATGTCTTTTGATTGGAGCGTTTAGTCCATTTACATTCAAAGTAATTATTGATGGATCTGTATTTATTGCCATTTTGTTACTTGTTTTGTGGTTCTTTCTGAAGATTTTCTCTGATCCTTTCTTGTCTTTCTCTCTCATAGTTTTCTGATTTTTTTTAAAAGATTTTATTTATTTATTTGACAGAGAGAGAGACACAGCAAGAGAGGGAACATAAGCAGGGGGAGTGGGAGAGGGAGAAGTAGGCTTCCCGTGGAGCAGGGAGCCCGATGCGGGGCTTGATCCCAGGACCCTGGGATCATGACCTGAGCCGAAGGCAGACGCCCAATGACTGAGCCACCCAGGTGCCCAGTTTTCTGATTTTCTTTAATGATATATTTGGATTTCTTTCTCTTTATTCTCTGCATATTTATTAGTGATTTTTTTTTAAAGATTTATTTATTTATTTATTTGAGAGAGAGAGAATGAGAGAGAGCACATGAGAGGGGTTAGGGTCAGAGAGAGAAGCAGACTCCCTGCCGAGCAGGGAGCCCGATGCGGGACTCGATCCAGGGACTCCAGGATCATGACCTGAGCCGAAGGCAGTCGCTTAACCAACTGAGCCACCCAGGCGCCCTATTAGTGATTTTTGATATATGGTTACCATTAGGTTTGTATGTATCATCTTCTGCATATAGCAGTCTATATTAAGTTGATGGTCAATTAAGTTTAAACCCATTCTTTACTCCTTTCCTCCACAAGTTTTAGGTATATGGTGTCATAGTTTACATCCTTTTATTTTGTGAGTTCCTTGATTAATTTTTTTAAAAAAGATTTATTTATTTATCTGAGAGAGAGAGCAGGGTGGGGGAAGGGGCAGAGGGAGAGAGAATCCCAAGCAGACTCTGCACTGAGTGTGAAGCCTGACTCGGGGCCTGATCCCAGGACTACAAGATCATGACCTGAGCCAAAACCAAGAGTCAGATGCTCAACCGACTGTGCCACCCAGGTGCCCCTCCTTGATTGATTTTTTACAGAAATATTCGTTTTTACCTCTTTTGTGTTTCCTGCCTTCATAGTGTCACTTTTGTTCTCTCCTTTCCACTCAAAGAGTTCCCTTCAGTATCTCTTGCAGGGCTGGTTTAGTGCTCATGAGCTCCTTTAGCTTATGGAATGATAGCCTCACTGGATAGACTCTTCTTGGCTGCAGGTTTTTCCCATTCAGCACTTTGAATATATTATGCCACTCCTTTCTGTCTTGGAAATTTTCTGCTGAACAACCCACTGATAGCCTTATGGAGTTCCCTTGTACATAGCTGTCTTCTTTTGTCTTGCTGCTTTTAATATTTTTTCTTTATCACTATATTTTACCATTTTAAAAAAGATTTTATTTATTCATCTGTCAGAGAGAGAGAGAGAGAGCACAAGCAGGGGGGAGCGGCAGGCAGAGGGAGAAGCAGGCCCCCCGCTGAGCAGGGAGCCTAACGCAGGGCTCGATCCCAGGACCCTGGGATCATGACCTGAGCCGAAGGCAGACGCTTAACGACTGAGCCACCAGGCATCCCTATTTTGCCATTTTAATTATAATATGTCTTGGTGTGGATCTGCTTTTGTTGATTTTGATAGGAGTTCTCTGTGCCTCCTGCATCTCTGTGCCTCTCTGTTTCCTTCCCCAGATTAGGGAAGGTTTCAGCTTATTTCTTCAAACAAATACTCTGCCCCCTTTTCTCTCTTCTTCTTCTTCTTCTGGGACTCCTAGAACCCGAATGTTATTACTTTTGTTGGAGTCACTGAGTTCCCTAAGTCTATTCTTGTTTTGCATAATTCTGTTTTCTCTCTTTTGTTCAGCTTGATTACTTTCCATTACTCTGTCTTCTGGGTCATGAATTCCTTCTTCTGTTTCTTCCAGCCTGCTGTTCATTCCATCAGGCGTGTTTCTCATTTCATTTATTGAACTCTTTATCTCTGCTATGTTATTCCTTATCTCTATGTTAAGGGTCTCGCTGATGTGCTCCACTCTTTTCTCAAGTCCAGGGAGTATCCTTATGATCATTGCTTTAAATTTAAATTCTGTGTCAAGCATGTTACTTATATCTGTTTTGCTTAGGTCTCTGGCTGTAGCTTTGTCCTGTTCTTTCGTTTGGGACAAATTCCTCTGCTTTCTCATTTTGTGTAAGTCTCTGTGTTAGGAAAGTCAGCTACATCTCCTGCTATTGAGTGTGATGGCTTTAGGAAGAAAAGTTCCTGTGGTGCCCTGCAGTATAGTGTCCCCTGTTTCCCAGGACCTGGTGCTTCTGGGAGTATCTCTGGTGTGTGCTGCATATGCTCTGCTGTTGTGTCCTGGCCGCTTCATCCTTCAGACCAGTTGTCTGCAGAGGCTGTCTTTGTTGTGGGCAGTGTTTGGTCCCTAGCCTGAATGTAGTGAGTTTTAACTAGGTGTGCTGTGGTCTATTTGTGAAATGAGATCTGTCACCACCTCCACCAGAACCAAGGCTCCCCGAAAATTCTGGGTCTGGAGACATGGTGTGGGCAGGGATTTGGGTGCTCTTCTGGGGGAGGGTACCCACCAAGCTGGTACTGATGCAAGAGTGACTGGGAGGGGTAGTTCCACCAGAGTGCGGGGCGGGGGTTGGTGTATGCAAGTTAGGTAGCGAGTGTGGGCACTGCGCTGGTTCCCACTAGTGGCCCTGTGCTTATGCTGATGGGTGGGGGAGGAAAATGGTGCCTGCCGGTTCCTTTGTTCCTGGAAGGGTCTCTCTGGGATACACTCTGCTCCGAAATGAGTGAATAACCTCCCCACTTTGTGCTTCAGGTGCTCTTCAGACCACCATTTCCATGCTGTGTGTCCAAGATTGTTTGCCTGCCTTCTCTCCAAAAGCAGCGCAGTGTCTTTTGGGCTCTATCCCAGCCAAGCACACTGACCTTTAATACACCAGGCTTTAAGCCCCACTGATTGCCAGAAGTCATGAAATTTGGTGCCTCTCACTTTTCGAGCCAATTGCTATGGGGATTCATTTTCCCCTGTACTCCCCTGTTTGCTAGTCTGTCTGTTGCCCTTCTTTGTGACCCTGTTCCTTTTCCACTGCAATGGCTACAATCTGTTTCTTTCCCAAGCTCTGTCTCTGCACTTCCTACCTTCTTCAATGTGGCCTCTTCTCTACCTTTAGTTGTGAAGTTTGTTCTGCCAGCCTTCAGGTCAATTTCTGAGGTATTTGGGATGATTTGATAGCTTTCTACTTGCATTCCTGGGATGAGGCAAGCCTAGGGCCCTCTCACTCTGCTGCCATCTTCCTGTCCTTGCTCCTGGAATGATAGCTTAAGGTTGTGTAGAGAATTATAAAGCCAGATGCCATGACCCTTAAAGGAACGGAAATTGTTTATTCATGACTGGTGAACTTCACAATGGGGCGCAAGCAGAAAGCTTCCCTCATCCTCCCCTCCCCATCTTTGGTATTCAGAGTATGGGAGAAGAAGCAATCTCCTCCTGGAGAAGACTCCAGGAAAGAGCCTCAGTTCAGTGAAGGCAAGGGACGGAAGGGAACGTGAAGTTAAGAAAACCAGGGTGTAGTGTAATTTCTCATGAAACAGGGGCTCCAGAGGGCATAGTGGAAAAGGCTCTGAGAAGAGCAAACACGAGGAAAATAGTTTGGGGGTGTATGTGGAGTAAACAGAGCATCTGGGGCTCTCATATAAGATATTAGCTCCTTCCAAATCTTGTGGAAGTGGCAACAGCTACTCTACTGTCATTTTTTTCTTTAATGCAATTCTTTTTTTTTTAGAGGGAGGGAGGGGGTGGGGCAGAGGCAGAGGGAGAATCTTAAGCAGGCTCCACGCCCAGCCTGGAGCCCCATGTGGGGCTCAATCTCACAACCGTGAGACCATGACCTGAGCCAAAATCAAGAGTCAGATGCTTAACCTACTGAGCCACCCAGGCGCCCCCTCTTTAATGCCATTCTTAATGTGCTTCATTGCAACCAATTTTAGTTTCACTTGAACATATTTCTAACTCTTACTTTCCTTTCTGTTTAAAATCCATAAAATCAGATTGGCTTGTCTCCAAGTAAATACTCTCTCTAACCCTTATGAAATGTCCTCATTCGATAGCTAAAACCCTGTCATTCCAATATCTTAAATCTGGTCCAAAAGGCCAAATTGATTTTTCCTTTCTTTTTCTTTTTTTTTTAAAGATTTTATTTATTGGGGCACCTGGGTGGCTCAGTTGGTTAAGCGACTGCCTTCGGCTCAGGTCATGATCCTGGAGTCCCGGGATCGAGTCCCGCATCGGACTCCCTGCTCAGCGGGGAGTCTGCTTCTCCCTCTGACCCTCCTCCCTCTCATGCTCTCTGTCTCTCATTCTCTCTCAAATAAATAAATAAATCTTTAAAAAAAAAGATTTTATTTATTTATTTGACAGAGCGAGCAAGAGAGCACAAGCAGGGGGAGTGGCAGAGGGAGAGGGAGAAGCAGGCTCCCCGCCGAGCAGGGAGCCCAGTGCGGTACTTGATCCCAGGACCCCGGGATCATGACCCGAGCCGAAGGCAGATGCTCAACCGACTGAGCCACCCAGGCACCCCCCAAATTGATTTTTCTAACGCTATCAAATAGCTATGCATTTACCTCTGTTCATATCCTCCTTGCTCTTCCAAAAACCCTTCCCTCAGTTGGATGAAGGAATGGAAATGCTCCCTTATGCTCTCAAGGGCTTCAGCTTTTGGCCAGGCACCATTCCATACAAGTGCTTTGCAAAGTAGTTGTAGAAGTGCTATTCAACCCTCTGGGAAGCACCAGGAGCAGATAGAGGTCAGAAAGTTTGAAAGAGATTCTATGACATACTCCAGATTCACAGTTTGGGCAAACAGCACCTCATCCCCTTTGAGCGTTGCTTTATATACAGTATTTAATTTTTATATACATAATGTATAGTACAAAAAGGTATGTGGAAAGAGTAAGTCTCCCTTCCTTTTCTTTCCCCCAACTCACTTACCCTCCCTAGAGACAACAACAGTTATCAGTTTCTTGTATGTTCTTCCAAATATTCTATATGTTTATCAACATATATCTATACATTAAAAAAAAAATCCCCACAAATTGTAGCATTAGGTGTCCACAATTTTGCACCTTGCTTTTTTTCACTTACTAGCACACCCTGGAGTTCTTTCCAAGTCAGTCCACATAGAGTCACTCATTGTTTCTGTAATTGCATAATATTACATGCTAACTATACCATAGTTTATTGAACCAGTTCCCTCCTGGTGAACCTTTAGGTTACTTCCAACTTTTTGCTCTTGCAAACGATGTTTCAGTGACTATTTTTGTACATGTGTCATTTCAAACATCTATTTGTAGACTATAGATAGAACAAATATATATATTATATATAGAATAAGTAAATAGAGAAAACATCCCTCAAAGTGGAATTTCTAGATCAAAGTCTACGGCACTATCCTTTTTGATTGGCTACAAAGAGGCTCTATCCAGTGATCTCTTGAACACTGTGGCAACAGGCCACCCACTTCCACAAAGTCTTTGCTACTCCTGCCAAGGGCAACTGTTTCCAGTTCTTTTTGTTTCCACTTACAGAATCCTCCCTCTTCCTTTGTGGAGTATGTGACAAAACATCTTGTCTAGTGAGTATGTACAAATCCCTCATGGGGAATGCTTCATATCTGGGGTGTAATGAATGTGGCTGGTTCAATTTGGTTTTCTTTTCATATTCTCCGACTTATCATTATAACTTTAGTTATGGAAACCCTCTGCTGACCTCCTGGCATCTTCCTTCTCCTTTTTCTCTTTGTCCTATACCTCTTTCTTCTCCCTCGCCTTCTTTTCCTTCTTATTCTCCTTTCCATTCTCCTTTTCTACTCCTCCTCTCCCCTCTTCCTCCTTCTCCTTTGTGATTTTTTTTTTTTTTTTTTTTTGATGTGCCAGTTTGGTTAGGCTTTGGTCCCCAGTTACGGAGTCAAACTAATCTTGGTGTTGCTGCAAAGGTATTTTGTAGATGTGATTAAAATCCGTAACCAGGGGGACGCCTGGGTGGCTCAGTCAGTTAAGCGGCTGCCTTTGGCCCGGGTCATGATCCCAGGGTCCTGGGATCGAGTCCCACATTGGGCTCCTTGCTCAGTAGGGAGCCTGCTTCTCTCTCTCTCTCTCTCCCTCTGCTTGTGCTCTCTCTGTCAAATAAATAAAATCTTAAAAAATAAATAAATAAAATAAAATCCGTAACCAGGGGCGCCTGAGTGGCTCAGTCGGTTAAGCGGCTGCCTTCGGCTCGGATCATGATCCCAGCGTCCTGGGATTGAGCCCCACATCAGTCTCCCTGCTCGGTGGGGAGCCTGCTTCTCCCTCTCCCTCTGCCTGCCTGTCTGCCTACTTGTGATCTCTCTCTCTCTCTGTCAAATAAATAAATAAAATCTTAAAAAAAAAAATCCGTAACCAGTTGTCTTTAATAAAGGAGAGTATCCCCAAAAAAGGGAAATTGTGCTAGATAATCGGGGTGGGCCTGAGTCAATCAATTGAAAGGCTTTAAGAGCAGAGCTGAGGCTTCCCTGATGAAGAAGAAATTCTTATATATATAATATACCTGTGCCCAGGTGTTCTAGCCTGCCCTTCTTGATGGCCTGCCCTATGGATTTTGGACTTGCCTAGCCAGCCCCCACAACTATGTAAGCCTATTTCTTGCAATAAATTTCTTTTCTTTTCTTTTTTTAGATTTTGCTTATTTATTTGAGAGAGCGAGCAAACACGAGCAGGGGCAGAGGGAGAGGGAGAAGCAGACTCCCCGCTAAGCAGGGAGCCTGATGGGGGACTCCATCCCAGGACCCCAGGATCATGACCTGAGCCGAAAGCAGACGCTTAACCAACTGAGCCACCCAGGCACCCAATAAATTTCTTAATATATGTCTTCTACTGGTTCTGTTTCTCTGGTTGAACTCTTACTAATACACCTTTTAAAGTGTTTTCTCCATCCAGCCTGGGAAGTCCTTATTTCATTGATAAACATACGGAGGCACTCCCTAAAGGCACTCCCTTTTATCTGTACCTCAAGGGGGAAGATCAACTTCAGTAAATACTTACAGAAAGCCGTCATTGCTTCTAATGGGAAGGAAAACATTCTGCATGTCCCAGGAAAGGTTTCCCAGTGTCAGGAACAATGTGCTAGGGGTGTCAAGTGAACCACCCTATTATTGGTTGGTTGATGCTAGAATGCTGTTAATTGCATAAAAAAGAAAGTAAAAATGATTGAGCATAAAAATGAGAGTGGGGTAAAGTATAAAGACCCATGAGTCCATACTGATATAAATAAGTGATTGAATAAATAGATAAATAGGAGAGAAGAGACAAATGTCCCATGCAGAAGAATTCCGAATAATCTATGTAGTTACTCTGCCCTCAAAGGGGTGGAGCATTACTTTCTATTTGTTATGCTTGGGTGTGTGCAGTGACTTCCTTCCAATGAGTACAGTATGGGAAGGGGGGGAAAGAGTAACTTTATAGGGGAGAAATTTGACAAACACTACCTCAGTCAGGTAGGTGGTCAACATCAGTAGTGAAAACCCATGTTCTATGTAACTATGTAACCATGTAACTATGATACAATGACGATGGCACTTTACATCTGTGGTCTTCCTTCTGAAAACTCATAATCCCAGTCTCATCATGAGAAAAACATCAGAAGAATCCAAATTGAGGGACATTCTACAAAACACCTGACCAGCACTCCTTAGAGTTATTAAGGTCAGGGTGCCCCTGGGTGGCTCAGTCGGTTAAGCCTCTGCCTTCGGCTCAAGTCATGATCTCAGGGTCTTGGGATCGAGCCCCACATCGGGCTCCTTGCTCAGTGGGGAGTCTGCTTCTCCTTCTGCCCCTGCCCCTGCTCATGCTCTCTCTCTCTCAAATAAATAAATAAAATATTTTAAAAAAAGAATTATTAAGGTCACCAAAAACAAGGAAATTCTGAGAAACCATTACAGCCAAGAAGACGTGATGACTAAGTGTAATGTGGTGTCTTAGATGAGATTCTGGAACCAAAAAAGGACATTAGGTAAAAACTAAGGAAGTCTGAATAAAGTGTGGACTTTGGCTAATAATGATGTATCAATATTTGTTCATTAACAATAACAAATGTACCACAGTAATGTAAGATGTTAATAACAGGGGAAGCTGGATGTTGAGTGTACGGGAACTCTGTACTGTCTTCTCAGTTTTTCTACAAATATAAAACTTTTCGAAAAAATTAAGTTTATCTATGGAGGTAATAAAAAGGTCAGGGGTTTCCAGAGGTTCAGGGAGAGGAAGGAGAGGTTGAGTAGGTAGAGCACAAGGGATTTTTAGGGCAGTGAAACTATACTGTATGATAGTGTAATGGTGGATAAATGTCATTATACATTTGTCAAGGTCCGTAGAAGGTGCAATACAGTGAGCCCTAATGTAAACTATAGATTATTAGACTATAACAATATCAGTTTGGGTTCATAAATGGTAACAAATGTACCACACTGTTGCAAGATGTTCCTAATTGGGAAAACTACACACGTGTGAGTGAGTGGGAATGGGTAGAGGTGGAGAGAGTAAGTTGGGTACATGGCACTTTATGTAGTATCTGCTCAATTATTCTGTAAATGTAAAACTGCATTAAAAGAATTAAGTCTACTAAAATAAATGGATGGGGACGCCTGGGTGGCTCAGTAGGTTGAGCGTCTGACTCTTGATTTCGGCTCAGGTCATGATCTCAGGGTCGTGAGATCAAGCCCTGTGTTAGGTTCTGCACTCAGTGGGGAGTCTGCTTCTCTCTCTCTCTCTCTCCCCCTCTCCCTCTGCCCCTCCCCTCGCTCACATGCTCCCTCTCTCTCTAAAATAAATAAATAAATCTTAAAAAATTTAAAATAAGAGGCACCTGGGTGGCTCTGTCGGTTAAACGTCTGACTTGGGCTCAGGTCATGATCTCGGGGTCCTGGGATCAAGCCCCATGTCTGGCTTCCCACTCAGCGGGGAGTCTGCTTCTCCCTCTGCCTCTGACCCTCTCCTTGTGCTCTCTCTCTCTCTTTCAAATAAATAAATAAAATATTTTTTAAAAATTGAAATAGGGGCACCTGGGTGGCTCAGTCATTAAGCGTCCGCCTTCGGCTCAGGTCGTGATCCCAGGGTCCTGGGATTGAGCCCCGCATCGGGCTCCCTGCTCAGCGGGAAGCCTGCTTCTCCCTCTCCCAATCCCCCTGCTTCTGTTCCCTCTCTCACTGTGTCTCTCTCTGTCAAATAAATAAATAAAATCTTTTTAAAAAATTGAAATAGGGCACCTGGGTGGCTCAGTCGGTTAAATGTCTGCCTTCGGCTCAGGTCATGATCCCAGGGTCCTAGGATCGAGCCCCGCATTGGGCTCCCTGCTCAGCAGGGAGTCTGCTTCTCCCTCTGCCCCTCTCCCCTGCTCATGCTCTCTCGCTCTCTCTCTCTCTCAAATAAATAAATAATTTTTTTTAAAAAAAGATTATACCTTTTTTTATTTTTTATTTATTTTTTAAAAAGATTTTATTTATTTATTTGACAGAGAGAGACACAGCGAGAGAGGGAACACAAGCAGGGGCAGAGGGAGAGGGAGAAGCAGACTCCCCGTGGAGCAGGGAGCCCGATGTGGGGCTCGATCCCAGGACCCCAGGATCATGACCTGAGTTGAAGGCAGACACTTAACCGACTGAGCCACCCAGGTGCCCCAAGACTATACCCTTTTTTTTAAAAAAAAAGAAATTTTCATACAAATGATGTGTGACTTGAGTCAATCAATTTATGAATCAATTATCAAACATTTTGTGTGCATACTAAATGCCAGGTATACATTTATATACATAAGGTATACATTGAGGATATACATAATTTCAGTTCTCATTTTCCCGTCAGAGAGCTCACAATCTAGGTGGGAGAAGCAGATACATAAATGGACAATTACAGGGCCTTGCATTAAGTGCAATAATAGATGTATGCACAAAGTATTGTGGAAATAAGAAGAGTCACCCGTTACAGCCTGGGGGTGTTGGAAAGAAGAGCAGGAAGTGGCCAAGTGAAGGGGGTAAGGAAGGTCATTTTAATCAGAGGTAAGAGCACAAACAAATGCATGGAGCGAAGATATGGAAGATAGTGTGTGTGTGTGTGTGTGTGTGTGTGTGTGTGAATAATTACAACTGGTTCCATGTTGTAATAGCAACATTTTTCACAATAGGAAGTGGCAAGTAATGAGGTTGAGAGCAAGTGAATGACAGCCCGGCTTATGTTTTCTATAAATCCCTCTTTTAACAGAGTGGAGGCCAGGATTGAAAGGGGACAAGATTGGAGGCAGGAAGATTAATTAGGAGGTATAATAGTCCAGCAGAAAAACTACCGGGGCCTGAACCAGGGAAGTGGTAACTGGGATAAAGGGGAAGGTTCGGGGGCGCCTGGGTGGCTCAGTCGGTGAAGCGGCTGCCTTCGGCTCAGGTCATGATCCCAGGGTCCTGGGATCGAGTCCCGCATCGGGCTCCCTGCTCAGCGGGGGGCCTGCTTCTCCCTCTCCCTCTGCCCCTCCACCCTGCTCATTCTCTCTCTGTGTCTCTCTCAAATAAATAAATAAAATCTTTAAAATAAAAAAAGAGGAAGGGTACATTTATGCAATATTTTTTCTAGTGTATATTCTAGGGGTAGAACGGCTGAGTCGTATAGCATAACCATGTTTAGATTTATTAAATGTGAAACTGTATTCAAAGTGATTATGGGGTGCCTGGGTGGCCCGTTGCTCAGTTCCAAAGCAGAGTCTCACACAGGTGTTTCTGATTGGAGGAGCCTAAATTCCCGGATGGTGTCCTATCCACAAGGGGGGCTGGTGAAGTGTTCTAACTCTTACATGAGGGAGGCAGAGCTCATAAGGTGGAAATTCTTCTATATATAGAAAGGCTATTCCAATAATGAGGACAGCCAAAAGTGTGACCCAGATGATGCTGCTGTCAACTAGCATAGGGTGTACAAGAGTTTCGGGGTGCTGGGGCGCCTGGGTGGCTCAGTCATTAAGCGTCTGCCTTGGGCTCAGGTCATGATCCCAGGGTCCTGGGATTGAGCCCCGCATCGGGCTCCCTGCTCGGCGGGGAGCCTGCTTCTCCCTCTCCCGCTCCCCCTGCTTGTGTTCCCTCTCTCGCTGTGTCTCTCTCTGTCAAATAAATAAAATCTTAAAAAAAAAAAAAAAAGAGGACGAGTTCCATTGTGAACACGGGGAGTGTGAGGTGTCTGTGGAACACACAGATATAGATGCCTAGCGTGGGGGGGGGGGTGAGATATTTGAGGTTCTTAGCACACAGGTAGCAGCTAAAACAAGACTGAGTGGGATGGTGAGATGAGAAGACAGAAGAGAGAGTCCTGGTGTGGGAAATAAAACTTGCCCAGGTTTCTCAGTGGCCCTGTAAAAAGCCTTAGCCCCAGGGATGTATACAGTATACAGATCGAAAATATTTGATTTCACTTCCCCTAGACGCATTTCACTTTTCACATACCAAGGGGCTATCTTTAGCCATTTGTCTAGCTAACGGCTCTGATCTGAGTGGATAATAAAACTTCTCTTATCTCCCTAAGAGATTCAAAGGGTCACAGCCAGGATTAAGTCCCCTGCCGAAGCTCCCAAGGTGTCAGGAAGACGAGCATTATTTCCCTAAGTATTAACACTTCAAAAGGGATGAAGCCTAGACCTTAGAGACAGCTCTAGGCTGTAAAAACTGGAGATAACAGGGCTTATCTGGCCTTTGGAAAGACGTTAACATTACAGAAGGTTAGTGTCAGAACCAGGATCCTTTACTTCCAACCTCTGAGGAGCAAAGTTTTCTCTCTCTCTCTCTCAGAAGGGAGCAGGATGTCTGTCTCTCTTCCATATATATATATATATTTGTTGTTGTTTTTAAATTTTATTTTTTATTTTTCATTATGTTCAATTAACCAGCATATAGAACATCATTAGTTTTTGATGTAGTGTTCAGTGCTTCATCAGTTGCGTATAACACCCAGTGCTCATCACCACACGTGCCCTCCTTAATGCCCATCACCCGGTACCCCATCCCCCACCCCCCTTCTGTAACCCTCAGTTTGGTTCCCGGAGTCCAGAGTCTCTCATGGTTTGTCTCCCTCTCTGATTAAATTTTATTTTTTTAGGGCGCCTGGGTGGCTTAGTTGGTTGAGCGACTGCCTTCAGCTCAGGTCATGATCTTGGAGTCCCAGGATCGAGTCGCGAGTCAGGGTTCTCCCTCTCCCTCTGCCTACTACACCCCCTGTTTGTGCGCTCTCTCTCGCTCTGTCAAATAAATAAATAAATAAATAAATAAATAAATAAATAAATGTCTAGGCGGACTGGGATGAAGGAGATGGCCATTCCTGATAGAGGGAAAAGATTGGGAAAAGGCATGGACGGAAGTGTGGAACAGCCTGATATTTTCAGGCAACTGAAACCAGCAGGAATGTGAACACAGGGAGATGGCAACAGATGAGGCTGGATTAGCAGGAGGAGCTGACGCAGGATGCACAGCCCCTGAGGAGTTTTCAGCAGAGTATTGACTTAATTCTGATTTGTATTTTATTTTATTTTATTTATTTTTTAAAGATTTTTTTTTGAGAGAGAGAGTGTGAGAGAGAGCGCGAGTGGGGGGGAGGGGCAGCGGGAGAGACAGAGAGCATCTTAAGCAGACTCCCCGCTGAGCAAGGAGTCCAACGCGGGACTCGATCCCACGACCCTGCGGTCATGACCCGAGCGGAAACCAAGAGTTGGACGCTTCACCGGCTGAGCCCCCCAGGCGCCCCTCTGATTTGTATTTTCGGTTGTCTAAGGTGAAGCATGGAAACTTAGGGCCAGGTAGGGCTGGAGACCAGTAAGAGGGCTGTTGCAGTTGTCCAGGCCAGTACCAGGGGAGTGGGAGTGACATTGGAGGTGGAAGATGAATTCCAGAGCTATTTTGTTTTTTGTTTTTTTTTTAAGATTTTATTTATTTATTTGACAGAGAGATAGAAGAGCACAAGCAGAGGAAATGGCAGAGGGAGAGGGAGAAGCAGGCTTCCTGCTGAGCAGGGAGCCCGATGCCGGACTTGATCCCAGGACCCTGGGATCGTGACCTGAGCCGAAGGCAGACGCTTAACCATCTGAGCCACCCAGGTGCCCCAGAGCTATTTTGATATCACACATGTGTTCTTTCAGTGTGCAGTAGGAAGCCTGGTAGCTTTATCCTCTCCGTTTTGGCTTTCGTGGCCCAGCTCCCCACCCCAGAGGCAGCTGTCAGGACCTTCGAGAATGGGATGTTTTCCTTCACCGTATAGGGCAAGGAACACAATTATCAAAGGCTTTTGGCCTCAGCTCATTTCTTTTTTCCTTACTTGCTTTTGCTTCCCTCTGCCAAATCCTTCAAGTAATCTGAGATGAGAACTTGTTATCTTGAACATTATGGGATTAGGCTGTTTGAATCTTTCTCACTGCTCTGTTGCCCTACTGTACACATGTGGTAAATTGAAGGGGCTCATGCTGTATATGAAAATTGAACTCCGGCTATCTGACAGGCACCAGGCAGCACTCTCTCCTTCCTCAGGCTTACTCTGCCATTCGTGGTAGGCAGAATTCTTTCATGGCCCCCAATCCTGGCCCCCTCCTCCCAGTTATTTAGTCAAAAACCAATCTTGGTTGGGGGTAGGTGGGTAACGCCTGGGTGGCTCAGTCGGTTAAGTGTCTGCCTTCGGCTCAGGTCATGATCCCGGGGTCCTGGGATCGAGCCCCACATTGGGCTCCCTGCTCAGCGGGAGGGGCCTGCTTCTCCCTCTGCCTCTGCCTGCCGCTCTCTCTGTCTCTGTCAAATAAGTAAATAAAATCTTAAAAAAAAATCTAGATGCTGCTGTGAAGGAATTGTGCTGTTGTAATTTAAGATCCCAAATCAGCTAACTTCAAGATATAGGGATTATCCTAAATAAATTGACCTAATCAGGCAAGCTTTTAAAAAAGATTGGGCTGGGGCACCTGGCTGGCTCAGTCGGTAGAGCGTGCAACTCTTGATCTCGGGGTTGTGAGTTCGAGCCACACATTGGGTATAGAGATGACTTAAAAATAAAATCTTAAAAAAAAAAAAAAGATTGGGCTCTTCAGTCACAGAAAGACAAATATGGTATAATTCCACTGGTACGAGGTATGTAAAGCAGTCCAATTCATAGAAACAGGGACGCCTGGGTGGCTCAGTCAGTTAAGCGTCTGCCTTCGTTCGGCTCAGGTCATGGTCCCAGGGTCCTGGGATCGAGTCCCGCATCGGGCTCCCTGCTCAGTGGGGAGCCTGCTTCTCCTTCTGCCTCCTCTGCCTGCCACTCCCCCTGCTTGTGCTCTCTCTCTCTCTGACATAAATAAATAAAATCTTTAAAAAAAAATTCATAGAAACAGAAAGTAGAATGGTGGTGACCAGGGACTGGGGGAGGGGGGAGATAGGGAATTGTTGTTCAATGAATATAGCGCTTCAGTGTTGCAAGATGAAAAAGTTCTGGAGATCTGTTGCACAACAATGTGAATATATTTAACACTACTGAACTGTACACTTAAAATGGTTAAGATGGTAAATTTTAGGTTACGTATTTTTTAAATCACAATTTTTAAGAAGTGAGAGGAACTGGGCCCTTTGAGATTCAAAGCGTGAGAGGAATTTGACACAAGGGAGACTCCCCACTGCTGACTTTGAGGATGGAGGGAGCCACATGACAAGGAATGTGGGATGCCTCTAAGAGCTGAGAGTGGCCTCCAGCTGACTGCCATCAGGGATATGAGAACCTCAGTCCTATGACCATAAGGAACTAAATCATGCCACAATCACGAGTTTGGAAGAGAACCCTACACCTCAGATGGATTTGCAGCCTGGCTGACACCTTCATTTCAGCCTGTGAGACCCTGAGCTGAGGACTCAGTCAACTTGTGCCTGGATTTCTGATCCATGAAAATTGTGGAAAAAGGGATGCCTGGGTGGCTCAGTCGGTGAAGCATCTGCTTTCGGCTCAGGTCATGATCTCGGGGTCCTGGGATCGAGCCCTGCATCAGCCTCCCTGCTTAGCGGGGAGCCTACTTCTCCCTCTGCCTGCCGCTTCCCCTGCTTGTGCTCGCTCTCTCTCTGACAAATAAATAAATAAAATCTTTAAAAAAAAAAGAAATTGTGAAAAAATAAATGTGTGTGTTGAATGAAATTTTTATTTATATACTGTATCTAGAAGCAGATACATAAATTCTTACACTGTTTACTTCCAGAAATGTGCAAGAAAGTACTATTATTTTTTACAAACCAAACCACAAATTACAATCAATGGATTTGGGATAATTCATTCTGTGGGGTTCTAAGGACAAATGGTACATACCTGACTTGAGACATACAGAAAAAGTATAAACTATAGCAGTCTGGAATGAAAATATTACTTTCATGACACTCCATCATGACTCTAAAATTTCTTTAACCCAATATGTGTATTTATTACAAAATTCTGTAAGACCTTTTCATCATCTCTACATGTAGAATTTGTTAACACTTCTCAGAAATAGCAACTACACATTTTGCCATGTCATGACCGATTGATAAAAAGGATGTTCATAGGGGCGCCTGGCTGGCTCAGTTGGTGGAGCGTGTGACTCTTGATCTCTTGATCTCAGGGCTGTGGGTTGAGCCCCACATTGGGTGTGGAGATTACTTAAAATTAAAACTTAAAAAAAAAATGTTCATTAAGAAAATCTTTACAGGATTAAAAAAGTATTAAAAGGAATTAAATCTGTGATTACTGGTGTACCAACACTTTATTTTAGAAATCTAATTTTATTTATGAAACTGGCGATTTTTCCTTATTAGGCTATTCAGCAAAACTGTGTATTGCTCATAGTATGATTTCATTTTCAAATTAAGACTTCACATCTGATTAAAAGCCATTAAAATTTAAATATATATAAAATATAGTTTTGAATCACTCATAAAGCAACTCATACGTAATGTGAAATGTACAATAATTAAAATCACCATTTCTGAAAGTATTTTTTGAAGATTATTTATTTATTTATTTTAGAGGTGGGGGAGGGGCAGAGGGAGAGGGAGAGAAACTCTTAAGCAGACTCCCTACTGAGCGCAGAGCCCCACGCTGGGCTGTATCTCATGACCCTGAGATGATGACCCTGAGATCACGACCTGAGGCAAAACCAAGAGTGGGAAGCCCAACCGACTGAGCCACCCAGGTACCCCTCTGAAAGTGTTTTAAAGAATATATTTAGACCTGTAGTGTTAGATATTGTGCATAACCTGTTTAAGATTTTAGTAACAATAATACTCAGAAATTATAATGCATACTTTATAGTTTATTTCATATATGCCAATGATTTAGGCTTTGGCATGTGACTTTATTTAAGGGCAAGATGGTCACTGGTTTCCTTAAAAACTATTTTTAGTTCTATGATCATTTTCTGTGACAAATGTTTTGACCTTCTAAATTTTCAGATTATTTCACTAAGAGGAGAATAGTTTTTCTTAGACTGAGAGACAGAGACAGAGACACAGAGAGAAAATTTCTAAATTCTTTCTATAGCTTTCTTATTATTTGTAAAAATGCACAATAGTTTTCTAATAAGCCTGACAATAGCTTGGGCCTTCATCATGGTTTTCTGAAGAAACATTTGACAAAAAACAATTTAATCCATTTATTATGGTGAAGGGACACATTTTTTCTGGGTTTTTTTCTTTCTTTTTTTTTTTTTTTTGCCTTGATCTCAGATTTTTAGAAGCATATATTTAAAAGTCAAGTACGAGTTTTTACATATGTCATTTAAGTTACCATTCAATAGAATCCAAAAATATCTTCCAAATGTACTTAGACCAAACCAGAGGATGAAATTTTATCTCTCTTTTTTCTCTTCCATTTTTAACTAGACTGTTTCTGTATCATGGAAAGCTAACCTTTCGCATTATGTTGTGCTACCTACATCAAATGGCTCTCTCTATATATGAAAGCAGAAAATACTGCAATACCCCTTTCTTTATGTTTATAAACTTAATTTCTTGGCAAATACTTTCACTTTTATCGAAACACTATCAGAACCTAACAATTTCAGATGGCATTTTAATGGCGTCTTTCTTTTTTTAAAATTTTTATTTAAATTCAATTAACATATAATGCATTATTGGTTTCAGAGGTAGAGGTCAGTGATTCATCAGTCTTATATAATAACCAGTGCTCATTACATCACGTGCCCTCCTTAATGTCCATCCCCTATCCCCCATCCCCCAACCTCTCTCCCCTCCAGCAACCCTCAGTCTGTTTCCTATGCTTAAGAGTCTCTTATGGTTTGTCTCCCTCTCTGATTTCGTCTTGCTTTATTTTTCCCTCTCTTTCCCTATGATCCTCTGTTTCGTTTCTTAAATTCCACATATGAGTGAGATCATAGGATAATTGTCTTTCTCTGATCGGCTTATTTCCCTTAGCATAACATCCTCTAGTTCCATCCATGTCGTTGCAAATAACAGCATCTTTCTTTTCTTATTATTATTATTTGAGAGAGAGAGAGATAGCGAGAGAGATTACGAGCAAAGGGGTGGGGGGAGTGCGAAGAGGGAGAAGCAGGTTCCTCGCTGAGCAGGGAGCCCAATGCAGGACTCATCCCAGGACTCTGGGATCATGACTGGAGCAGAAGGCAGACATTTAACTGACTGAGCCACCCAGACATCCCAACAGCATTTTTCTTTACAGTATTTTATATTATGGATATCCAAAGGCACATAAAAAATTGGTTTCCTGAATAAAACAGTATTAACATTGGCCCCACCTCCAAAACAACACAAAATAAAAAATTTGAAACACTTAGATTAAAAAAAAACATTTACATGAAAATCAGAATAATTTTAGCTTGACACTAAATAGCTAGATTTTATGTACATGGTATCACATGAGGAAAACCTGAGGAATGGGCTATGTACACATGATGAAATGGGGGGTTCAGGGCAAGTCCAAAGACCTTCGTGTACCATGATTTCACAAATAATATATGTCATTGCTTCTAGAAACATGGAGAAGTTATTTCAATAGTTGTTATTAATATACAGTGGCTCTCTGACAATACCTGCCATCGAATATAGATGCACAAAGACTTTTCCCTCATCCTAGATATATTTTAAGTTGTTTAAGGACCTGAATAAGTCCTTTCCAAAGAAGATGGTACAAACATACAGTTGGTGAACAGACACATGAAAAGAGGCTCAACATCACTCATCATCAGGGAAATGCACATCAAAACCACAATAAGATATCAGCTTACACCAGTTAGATGGGCTAAAATCAAAATGACAAGAAATAACAAGTGTTGGTGAGGACGTGGAGAAAAAGGAACCCTCATGCATTGTTGGTGGGAATGCAAACTGGTGCAGCCACTGTGGAAAACAGTACGGAGGTTCCTCAAAAATTAAAAATGGAGGGGCACCTGGGTGGCTCAGTTGGTTAAGCATCTGACTTGATTTCGGCTCAGGTCATGATGTTGGGTCATGAGATGGAGCCCCACATCGGGCTCTCCACACAGCGGGGAGTCTGCTTCTCTCTCTCTCTCCCTCTCCTTCTCCCCCAACTCGCACTCTTTCTCTCTCTCTCAAATGAATAAATAAACCTTAAAAAAATAAAAAATAGAAATATCATATGATCCAGTAATTCCATTACTGGGTATTTGCCTAAAGAAAACAAAAACACTGATTTGAAAAGATCTATGCACCCCTATGTAATTTTTTTTAAATTTTATTATGTTATGTTAGTCACCATACAATACATCATCGGTTTTTGATGTGGTGATGCACCCCTATGTAATTTATTGCAGCATTATTTACACTAGCCGAGGTATAGAAGCAACCCCAGTGTCCATTTTTTTAAATTAAAAAAAAATTAATTCCAGTATAGTTAACATACAGTGTTATAATAGTTTCAGGTGTACAATATAGTGATTCAACAATTCCATACATCACCCGGTACTCATCACAAGTGCCCTCCTTAATCCCCATCACCTATTTCACCCATCCCCCTACCCCCTTCCCATCTGGTAACCATCAGTTTGTTCTCTATATTAAGAGTCCATTGATAGATGAATGGATCAAGAAGATGTGATATATATATATATATAAAGGAATATTACTCAACCACAAAAAGGAGATCTTGCCATTTGTGACAACATGGATGGACCTAGAGGGTATTATGCTAAGTGAAATAAGTCATGCAGAGAACGGCAAATACCATAGGATTTCACTTATATGTGGAATCTAAAAAAAAAAAAAAAAAAAGCCAACAAAATAAATGAACAGACCAAAACAGCACAAACAGACTCATAAATACAGGGAACAAACTGGTGGTTGCCAGAAAGCAGAGGGGGTGGGAGGAAGCGCAAAATGGGTGAAGGGGCATGGGAGGCTCGGGTTTTCAGCTAGGGAATGAAGGGTATAGCATGGGGAATATAGTCAGTGGGTATTGGAAGAGCATCGGAGGGTGAAGGATGGTTGCTACACTGGTGGTGAGCATAGCAGAATGTTGTTGAATCACTATGTTCTACATCTGAAACCAATGTAACACTGTGTGTCAACTATACTTCAAAAAGTTGTTTACAAAGAAGTAGCTTTGCAACAGACTTCTGCGTGTTGATTTTACATCCTGCAATTTTGCTGAATTCCGGCATCAGTTCTAGCAATTTTGGGGTGGAGTCTTTCCGGTTTTCTACATAGAGTATCAGGTCTTCTGTGAAGAATCGAAGTTTGACTTCTTTGCAGGTTTGGATACTTTTTACTTCTTTTTGTTGACTGATGGCTGAGGCTAGGACTTCAAGTTCTATGTGGAACAACAGTGGTAAGGGTGGGCATCCGGGTCTTGTTCTTGACCTTAGGGGAAAAGCTCTCAGTTTTTCCCTGTTGAGGATGATATTCGCTGTGGGTCTTCTGTATATGGCCTTTATGATATTAAGTTATGTTCCCTCTATCCCTACATAGTGGAGGGTTTTTATCAAGAAAGGGTGCTGCATTTTGTCAAATGCCTTTTCTGCATCTATTGAGAGGATCGTATGGTTCTTATCCTTTCTTTTATTATTGCGGTGTATCACGCTGATTGACTGGCAGATGTTGAACCACCCCTGCAGCCCACAAAGAAATCCCACTTGGTCGTGGGGGGTAATCCTTTCAGTGTACTGTTGGATCCTATTAGCTAGTATCTTGTTGAAAATTTTATTTTATTTAAAAAATAATAATAAGTAGCTTCACGAAAAACTAGTTTAAAATGTCTTACATTAATTTGACAAGTTTACAACTTCATAATAATTCTTAATCCAAATAGTTTACAGTGAAACCTTAAATTATATTATTACAATATTCCATGGTCAATCTTATTAGGTGAAAATATATCAGAAAATGAAAAAGGAGCCTTCTTAACAAGGTACAATCAACGCTCCACCAAAATTAATTAATTACCTTTTCCCCTTTTAGTACAAACACATAGTACCATGATATTATGGCTTTGTGTCTTTCCTTGGTAATATCTCAATTCTGACTTTAAGAACACAAATAGAGAAAAAAGTGGGGATACAGATATGTTTGAATGACAAAGTCACGGGTTTGACTTAAGACTTCTACCCTTGCGTTCACATGAGGACAAGTAACAAAGGAAGAAACATCTTGAATTACATCTTTCATCTTAGATAGAAACATTTCCCTTTAAGGCTGTGTAACTGGAAACATGTTCTGTACTGGGTAATCTCAAAACACTATATTACAGCATTGTGCAATGAATACACATTCTGCATTTCAAAATAACTAAAAAATATTAGGGATAACCCCCCCCACTACTGAATCAGAGGTAAAATGATTAACCAATGATTCCAAATTAACCAAGACTTAGCTAAATTAAAAAGAAACAAACAAAAAACTTTTTTTTTTAAAGATTTTATTTATTTGCCAGAGAGAGACACAGCGAGAGAGGGAACACAAGCAGGGGGAGTGGAAGAGGGAGAAGCAGGCTTCCCACGGAGCAGGGAGCCCGATGTGGGGCTCGATCCCAGGACCCTGGGATCATGACCTGAGCTGAAGGCAGGTGCTTAACGACTGAGCTACCCAGGCGCCCCAACAAAAAACTTTTTAAAAATGGCACTATATACGGTAGGCAATAAGACTTCCATATATCTGATATGGTTTTAGTATTTTTCTTATAATGCTTCACATTTTCCACATTTTTTGAACTAGAGTATTTGGTGGGGGCAGGGGTCAAATCTAGCACATTTTACTAGTGACTACATTAATGAAAAATATGAATCCAACTGCAAAACAATGTTCTCCTTATATCTAAATCAATTAAAAACTTGATAAAAAGTTTAATGTTGTAAGAGAATCAAATTTGTTTATGAAAGTGAGTTGTACAATCAGGTTCCACCCAAGAAATTGTTGATTAAGTTGAAGAAATTAAGAGAAAATTTTTGCCAAAGGAAAGTGACACAAAAATTTGCTACCATAGGAATCTAACATCATGTAATATTTCTTTAATAATAGTTCTAGTTCCATGGGTCTTTATATGTTATGCCAATTTGTATCAGTTTAATGACAGAAAAGGCAACAATTTCTAAGTTGGTGCATACATTTCTTTAAGATTTTTTTAAATGTAAGGTCATTAAAAAATATACAAACAACTAGATGAAAATGAAGGCAACGGAAAAATTCTCAACTTTTCACAACCAGAAAATTCGCACAATCTTAAAAATAGAGAAAAGAGCGTTATTAATTCACTACGAGATTAAAAATCATTTTCAGTGTTTATGTAAACTCTGCATTTTTGTCACATGTCTCTTTAACACTATCTTTTTGAAAATAAGCCATTTAAGGAGACAACAATTTTCATCCTAAAACTTTCATTCAACTTTACTTTGGGTTGAATACACGTGCAATGTATTCTCAATGCATAGAAATCACAGTGGATAGCAGCACAGGATGGTGGGGGGTGGTGGATTAAGGAGAATCTGATAATTCACATGGCAATTTTTTTTTTTTTTTTTTTTTGCCCATGGTGGATGATAATTCACACTTCTAAAATCTCAAGACTTTCCTTTTTAAAGAACCAAAAGCAAACTCAGGACACCTTGTTGACACTTTCCCACCTCTAAACAAATGGATTACTCTTTTCGTCAAAAACTCTGAGAGTTGGGGCGCCTGGGTGGTTCAGTCATTAAGCGTCCGCCTTCAGTTCAGGTCATGATCCCAGGGTCCTGGGATCGAGCCCCGCATCGGGCTCCCTGCTCAGCGGGAAGCCTGCTTCTCCCTCTCCCACTCCCCCTGCTTGTGCTCCCTCTCTCACTGTGTCTCTCTCTGTCAAATAAATAAATAAGAATCTTAAAAAACAAACAAAACTCAGAGTTGTAGCAGCAAAAGATTTTAATAGCAATGGAAGTTTGTAAACTGGATTTCAAATTTTTTTCTTGAACACAAAGTGCAAGATGCAGGGTTCTCCTCATTTTCATGAATGCTTCTCCTGTCACTAATCCTTCATTTTGTTTGGCAAAGGCAGTTTTTGAATTAAGTCTGTTCTGGTATACAGAAACATAACAAAATGAGACAGGTATTACAAAGAACGCACCTGCATGAATCATGATACTCAACTGGTAAGTCTGACGGAGTGAATTGCAGATTCAGGCAACGAAGGCCCTGAATACGACAAAGCTCCGTTTTCAGAGTCCCTGGTTGAATGTTTAATTAGATCAGGAATTGTCCATCCACACATCTGGTTGTTCATCAAAGAGAAACCTACTGTTTGAGTGCTCAATTCTAGTGTGAAGTGTTTTTACCATGGGAGCGAAAGCTCGAGCTTAAAAGATAACAGTCATCAGAACTATCCAGAACAAGAAAAGAACCATCTGGCACATTTACTAGATTCCCTTCTGCCTCCCAGCATGTGACTGGTTCCCAGTACCATCTTTATTTCACAAGTTTTTTTTTTTTCCAGCAACTCTGTAAGGCTTGTCACAACCATAAGACCACTACTTTTCATTGAGTCATAAGCTCTTGCAATCCCAGGAGCGGAGTCAGGATCAAAATTCAAATGGTAGCACATAATTTTATTTTATTAAATATTTTTTTATTTATTTGAGAAAGAGAGAGTGTGTGCACGGGTGGGGGGAGTGGCAGAGGGAGAGGGAGAAGCAGACTTCCCGCTGAGCGGGAAGCCTGACGCAGGGCTTGAACCCAGGACCCTGAGATCATGACCTGAGCTGAAGGCAGATGCTTAACCGATTGAGCCACCCAGGCGCTCTGATAGCACATAATTTTAGACACAAGGACATCTGTGCCGGTGAGTCCGCTGAAGTTCCTTTGGATTTGATTATTCTGCATTGGAGGTAGCAATGGTGAGCGTGGGGGGACATCATCATGTCTTGCTCTTGGGCTCTGCAATGTGATGCCTATGGTGTCAACAAGCCATTCACAGACTGATCCACAAAGATCTCTGGGGCAATGACTGTAGGGCTCTGGTCTACCTGACTTGCATTTTCAGAGAAAGAGTCCCCCCCCCCCTCCCCCCGCACTTGAGAAGGAACTGCAGAGGGGCGCCTGGGTGGCTCAGATGGTTAAGCGTCTGCCTTCGGCTCGGGTCATGATCTCCAGGTCCTGGGATCCAACCCCATGTTGGCTCCCTGCTCAGCGGGGAGTCTGCTTCTCCCTCTCCCTTTGCCTTTCCCCCTGCTTGTACTCTCTCTGTCTCTCTCTGTCTCTCTCAAATAAATAAATAAAATCCTAAAAAAAAAAAAAAAAAAAGAGAGAAGGAACTGCAGAAACTTCCATGGGAGAAGAACTAACCAGACAATAGCTAGATGATCCTTCCACCTTTGGAAGGATCCAGAATACCAAATACAGTATTGAGGTGTGTGTCCACTAACTACAGACACGTTTTCATTGAGGTGACATTGCAGGTCTCCATTTGGAGATTCTGAACTCCTTTATGAATTATTTTGTTCTTGGCAGACGGTGCCAGGCTGAAGACTGTGAAAATCTTTTCAAACACCATTCCGTGCTGGACTTGGATTGGAAGAAGGAACCAAAGCTGTGACTCTCGCCTCCTCCATTTTGATACCCCTCTCCTCAGAGTTCGTGGGTCAAGAGGCCACAAGGTAGGACTATAGTGATGATTGCTAAGGGCAGTGGACCTCATTGGTCTTTGAGCTCTCACATCTTTAAAGACTATGGGTGCTGAAGAGAGGAAAAGGTATCCTCATCTGGCAGAGCTCCCAGAGGGTGTGCTCCCCTTGTCTTTCTGCTTTTGTTCTGCAGAAAGGAGCCCTTTTCATGTATCCATTAAGCTTTGACTCTTTGATCTCTCCCCCCCCCCCCCCGCTTTTTCATCTCCACTGGTGATAGCACAGACGGTCATATCTCCACCTTAGCAGCTACCAAATAAGGAATCGTGGTTTCCAAACACTGGCTAGGGATGGTTATTGTCCTACCATGAAGTCAGTGTCTCGTTTACTTTGATTCAGATTCAAAGATTTCTGGAAGGTTTTAAGACTACTTTTCTTCGTGATGACTAGTCCTCTAATCCCCGGGGGCTCAATCTCTTTCTGGAATGTTATTCCCGAACATCTGGAGACGCCTGCGGTGCTACATCCCTCCATGTGTGTTTCTCCGGCTTCCTTTAACCCTTGGAGCCATTTTCCAGCGGCGGCGGGTGGCGAGCGGCGGGCGGCGACAGCGGCCAGATCGTGACTCCCGCTCCGTCGCCCAAAGCCCGCGCCAGGGCTGCGAAATGCGTGCCGTTGTAAGCCGCGAAATTTGTGGCACTTTGCGGCACGGTAACCAAAACCTAATACGCCATTAGCGATGTTAGCACGCAGGCAAAGTTTGGGGCTGGGGGTGGAAGACGGGGCTGATTTATTTCAGATGATTCTGAATTTAGAATCGCTGCACATGAAAGGGAGGGGGGAAAAATAACCAGAAATCAGGGTGAAAGAGAATACACAAAAGCCCCCTCTTCCATGCCCAGGTCGGGCCTCCAGCCTGAAGTGACTGTTCCCTCCCCAGATATTTATAGACCTTAATGTATTTTATCACCTAAATAATACCCTTCTGTTTTATGCTCCAGGGGCTTTTTGTGTCTACCTAACTGGGCTTCAAGTTCCTTGGGGGCAAAGATCTCGTCTTGTTGATTTCTGTGCCCCCCACCGTGCCTTGCACAAAGGGATGTGCTAGTAAATGTTACCTGACTGGCCAAAGAAGGTGTGTTTGTCCAATGAGTAAGTCCTTCAGACTAAACCTTCCGGGTGCTATGCCCGGAAGGTACCTGGAGGGGGTCTTGAGCCTTCAGCTGGGGTTTTTTCCTGATTGAACCACTGTGAGCCTCACCATCCAGCTTCTCACAGCAGTAAAATGTATCATAATATCCCCTGACTCTTCTCTCTCCCCATAAGGAAACTTAGACCACAAGTAGGGATATGCCCAATAGCCGGCCTGACAGGGAACATGACCTGACATTGAACAACAAAAAGAGTTTTACTTAATTAGCTAGCACCGGCTAATGAGTGAGGCCTAAACATCTGCCAGTGGAATCTGAGAAGTCTGTTCTAAAAGCTGAAAAGCTGAGTTTATTTGCCACAGATGGGGCACCTGTAATGAGAAGGGGGAGAAAAGGTCTTCCCAGTTAAATCAATCTGAGAGAAGAGGTTGGTACCCAATTTCCAGAGAGAGTCTGTGGAGTGAACTTTGTCTTTTTCATTGCCTGTGACTATTAATCATCAGATGTGATGGGAGAAATTATCAACAGGAATTTTCTCTGTGCTCATATCCGTAATTAACAGTTTGTGAACTGTGCTGAAGAAATTGAAGCAGAACTCGAGGGCTTAGGGTTTTTTTTTTTTTTTTTAATGTAGTCCAATGAAAAGGTAGTAAAAACGTTTTGAAGAAATTCACTGACCTGTTTTCTTAGATCAAGGATGAGTTTTTGAAATAAAAAGGCTCTGAGAGATCCAACTTGTTGCCTCCATGGGCTTATAAAAATTTCTTGCTGACGTGGCAAGGTACCTTAAATCCTTCCTACAAGGAGATATAAATTAATACCTATGTTACAAAATATCTGAACAATGGACTTCAAACTACAGGACGATCATAAGAGTTGATTTGTTCAGGGAAGTGGAGGCAAATCAGACTCAATCTGGATGTGTGGTTTTAGGTAGATGGCAAGTGAATTCATCTGTCATTGTTGAACTGCCTTGAGCTAAATGGAATCGTCGATCGTTAGGATCTGCAAAGCTATCTGAGGGAAGCGAAGTTACAACTCAGAAGAGAGTCAAGGATTTTGACGAATATGAATCATCTTTAACATTTTTATGGTTGCCTTTGGAATGCAAACTCTCAGCATGAAGCATTTGGCCCTAAGACCGTGGGCAGAACTATGCTGAACACCAAAACGATTTTGAAATTTCGGACTATATGGCTACGATCTGAGATGTTCGGGTTCATTTGGCCCGGTGAAAGTATCAGGGTTTTTCATCAAAAGTGCTTAAATCAGTGGGTGGAATCAGAATTGAGACTCGTTCAAATTATAACCCTCTCCGCCATCGTTTTGAACAACAGCTCGGTCTTTGAAATATAAACATTTACATTCACTTGCTCAGACTGATCCATCGACCTTGTAACTATCAATTTTTTTACACGAATAAAGTTGATGGAATTTTTTAGACGCCTCTGGCATCGGTACTAAAAATCTCCATTACCGGCTAGGTAATAGACCGTACAACTCCGACAAAAATGTGCCCGTCGTATAGACGGGTTTCTTTTTAACCCTCCGCTTCGCTATTGAAAAACTTGGCCGCTCCTGCCCCAGCCAGTGCCCTAAGCGCGAGTAGGGTTGACAGGGTTGCTCGCATGCGCTTTCGACGCAATCGTGTTTGTCGCAATGAGCCCTGGGCGGAAGGTTACAGAGGAGCTGGCGGCTTTGATTACAGTCATTTTGTCGGTAGCTCTGGTTACCGCGCTACTTCCGCGCTGGTACTTGATTGTAACAGAAAGTAGTTCCGGCCCGTGTTGTTTCGGCCGAGGAGCCGTCGCCGCCATTTCAAGACCGTGAGAGGTAGATGGCCAACCAGAGTTCCTAAGGTTCGAAGCCTGTAACTGCTGCCGCCGCTTAAGCCTGCCAAAACACTGGTACGGCTGCCGCCCTCTTACTACTACTACCTCTAGAAACATTCTTGCCAGTAGTGGCGGCAGCGGGTCAATTACTCTCCTCTCGTTCTCCCTCAAGAAGCTCCAGATGGCGTCTTCCGTGGGCAACGTGGCCGACAGCACAGGTACCGGTGTCCGTTCTACCTTGGCAGACGCCCCGTCGGGGTCTCGCGCCGTCCTCTACCTCTCATCACCCCCTTCCTTCCCCCCTAGCCATCCCCATTACATCAGTGGCATTGCTGAGCTTTTCGTCGTCTACCGGCATCTGTTCGGGTTTTCCGCTGTCGTCCGCTCCTCGAACATTTCCTCTTTTCTTGCTTGCTTTCTGCTTCCATTTTTGCTTTTTTAATCCCATCAATTTTCTAGCTTCCGACTCTCTCGGGACGCCTCTACCACACGTGCGCGCTTAGAATGTCTCGGAATGGACTGCATTGGAATCCCTGCCCTTTCACTCGCCTTCGCAGTCGTTTTCTCCCCTAATTCAGCCCACCGCCCCCTCCTCTCCCCCCTCCCGACCCCCCTCCAGCCCTTTCCCCTTAGCCAGATTTGGTTCTTCTCTGTCAGTCTAGGGCGGGGGTGCCATTCCGATGTAATCATGTCCTCACTTTACATCACCCGAGGACGAGCAAAAAAGCTCCTTGGTGTGCTGTAAGTAATCTCGAGAAGAGGGGCTACTGAGCAGCACCCCGCTGGGCAGCGCCTTTCTGGTGTTGTTTCGGTCGAGCGGCCCCGGTTTAGACTGGAAATTTCCAGGGGTTCCTTTTGCCATCGCCCAATTCCACCCGCTGCCCCCAGCCTGGATTTCCCATTCCGTCTTCCCTCCCCTCCCGCGGGGGAACCACACCCTTTCCTTCGCGAGGTTGCCAGCCCTGCGGTCCACTTCCTATCCTTGGGGAGAAACCACCCTGGTGCTGGTGCTTTGGCGTTGACCACCCTGCCCGCCGAGTTCCTGCTTTGTGTTACTTTCTCCCTGTATTCCTCCGCCGCTGCCTCTGGGTCTTCCATCCCCATTCTTTAGCTTAGTGTCTCTTTATTCATAGGGTGTGTATTTTTTTAAGTTTTCATCCTTGCTTGAAGAGTTTGTAAAGCAACTGGAGTGTAGCTGCACAAGTGCAAGGCGGTTGCCCTTTTAGACAATTCAGTCGAGAGCATTCGGTACTAAAAATACGAGAACCAAATTATAGGAGTGTCCTTCAGCTGCCTTTCCATATTGAGGCTATTTGGGGCGGAAGGGGGGGGGGGGAACTGGGCTGCGGTTCTAAGGTTTCCCACGAGGTTATTTTGTTGTTGTTTCTCAGTTGAGATGTATCAAGGCTTTTATTATTTTCGGACATTGTGCAGGAAGTAATAGGCGAATCTTCCGTTGCATCTTAATCCGTGAGATTGTGGGTAGTGGGATTTAATAATTAGTGTTCCCCTTCCTTCCACAGATTCTTAAAGATGTAAGATTCTGTACTAGCTTGCCCTTCTCTGTGTGTTATTTTGTTTGAGGAAGTTGTCATTTCAAGTGTTAATATTAGCAGCTAAGGGGCTTTGAAAAGTTGATAGTGTCTTAAAATGAGGAGCTAGGAAGTTACAGAGATTTGTCTGAAGTGTAATTAATTCACCAGTTTCTACTTGAGATACCACCTCACCCAGATTTGGATGCAAGTCTCTGCGCTTCTGTAGTGGTCAGCTTTACGTTCTCTCAGGAAATTTACTTTGCTTTCCTGAGTATACAGATCACTTCCCAGCTCTAAGGGTTGAGGAGCAGGGCTCAAATTGGAGCTTGTCACTGTGACCTTGGTAGAATTTAAGTAATTTGTACATGGTTTCGCATTCCAACCTCCTAATGCAAGTGCTATGATCAAATTCCTAGTAATGTATCATTGTTTAAGTAAGTGTTTACAATTGAGACTTAGGCAGTCTGTGGTTGTTTTTCTCCCCCTCTCTGGGTTTTAGCGATACCGTATATCTTTATGTATCTGAATTAAGTCACACGGAGCGAAGTGCTTTCATTTGTTACTCATTCTGCCCCACTTTATCGAATGGTCTTATATTTGAGCATTTCCCCAGTCCTCCTCAAAATCATTGCAGTTGTAGGTAACTGCGTAGTTTATATAGGGTTGTTTGCAATGTCTTAATCCTTTAGTCAGTGTCAGAGCTCTTGGAAAATGCTAGTCTTGAACCAGCGTGGGTGGGATTTAGCTAATTTGGTCTCCATTGTGAATTTGGGATAATAGAGGAGCAATATAATTTTGGGTCTTTACTTAAAACGTTTGATGACCCCTTTAAATATTTTGGCTCCTGAGAGACTAATTCATCTTGTTTATCAGCTGTTTTAAAAATAGCACCTTGACTTTTAGGGTTTTCCCCTTCCTATGCTGGTTTCTAGTGTATCCCTTAATAAAAAACTAAGTTGAGAAATCTACAAATGCAGCATTGTAATTTCAAGAGTTAAAAACACATCTGGTACTCCCACTCAGATGAAGTGAGAGATTGTTACCAATATCCACCCCCCCCAGTCCAACCTGAAACATGGGACAGAGTATTACGTTTCCAGTAGGTCATTCTGACATTACATCTTTGTGACCTTGCAACTCACGTTGTATATTTTGTTTCTGTATGTTAACTAAGGTATAGGGAATAATGTTTGGTGACTCTTTGGATGCTACCTCTGATTTATGATTTAAAAGTACAAAGTATTTTTGTTCACAAAAAGTAATCTTGTTTGGAAGTAAATGTTCTATCTGGTCTAGGAAAGAAAAGTTAATGGTGAATTCTAAAAATGCCAAATCTGCACCTGATGCTAACTTGGAGGTATAAATAACGCGCAGAACACTCACTCTAGTGCTTTACATAGTTTCAAGCGTTTTCATCTTTGAGTTTAATATACCATATTTTTACATTTTTTGGTTTGCATTTCTAACTTTTTGTTTTCCCCCCTCCTTCCCTCAAATGTTTTGATGATTCTCCAGAACCAACGAAACGTATGCTTTCCTTCCAAGGGTTAGCTGAGTTGGCACATCGAGAATATCAGGCAGGCGATTTTGAGGCAGCTGAGAGACACTGCATGCAGCTCTGGAGACAAGAGCCAGACAATACTGGTGTGCTTTTATTACTTTCATCTATACACTTCCAGTGTCGAAGGCTGGACAGGTAGGAGATGTGGGGGTACCTGCTGGTGATTGCTGCCTCTGGGTGCTGAGCTTAAAAAAATGATACTTAAATATTTGAATTTGAAATTTTTCCAGTACTGGGTTTCAACTAAGCCACCAACGCACATCTGCTCTTTTGCCCACTTGGGACATGCCCGGCTGCCAGTTTTTCTCCTTTCTTTTGTGGTGGTGTTTGTATTATCAGTATGACTAGGGACCTTTTCTAGATTTTTCCACCTACATCTGCCTTCTTAACTCTGTTCAGGTATACTAAGAATAATTTATTCCATCTGAGCATCCTGTCTCACCTTTGTAAGATGTGTCAGTTTGAGGAATGGAAATGCTCAGAAATGATGGTGTATATTGCTGTGGTAGGAGGGTGCATATGTGGTTCAAGTTGCAAATGCACAAATCCTTATGATATGCTACTGTCAGCTAATCAGTTGAATTAATCAAAAGGGAAGAATCTGTGTTCTTATCTTCTTAATAAATTGCCATTTTGGCTTACTTAGACATTTAAAGATGAGTGTCATTACCTTTTATCAACAAATGGAAAGTGAGGGTCATGCACATAGCGTTTTCATTCTTGATCTTAGTGTTCATGTCTTACAATGTGGCAGTTTGGTAAGAAGACTTTAGCAAGAATGCTAATCTCATAAGAAAAAAGCATTCCAATTTGAAATCTGGGATACCTCTACTTTTGGAAAAGTTTGATTTCCAAAATTTTTCCTACCGTACGGTAGTTAAAAGATAATGTCTTGTTCTATAGTTAGCAGTAATAGCGCAGGAACTTCAGAAACTGAGTTGCATATGGGCCATACCTTCTCTCTGTAACATGCATACCCACGTATCAACACTTTTCGCTTTTTCCAGATCTGCTCACTTTAGCACTCTGGCAATTAAACAGAACCCCCTTCTGGCAGAAGCCTATTCGAATTTGGGGAATGTGTACAAGGAAAGAGGGCAGTTGCAGGAAGCAATTGAGCATTACCGGCATGCATTGCGTCTCAAACCAGATTTCATCGATGGTTATATTAACCTGGCAGCCGCATTGGTAGCAGCAGGTGACATGGAAGGGGCAGTTCAAGCTTACGTCTCTGCTCTTCAGTACAATCCTGTGAGTAACATTTTAATAGTTATTATTTCCCTTTTACAAAAGCCCAGAAAGAAACAGCCTGCTACTTCAGACATTAAATAGGTTTTTGCGTGGAATAAAGTTAAGAATTTAGAAATGTTTGTTGACTTAAAATTGTGAAATTGCTTGGACCAGGTCTGCATTATGTTTTAAAAAATTCGTTTTATCTAGCAAGGTACATTTAAAAAGCACAAAAGTTATCCTTATAGCAAGAAGTTCTACATCTATTTTTATAATGCCTGTAAAAGTGCAGAACATATGACATTGTTTCTTTGGGTTGTTTTGATTAAATTTGGATATGTTCTGATAGGTATTTGTAACAGTTAATTGATTTTCAAGGAGTAGTGGATAAAGGGCCTTAATCTGTAATAGGAAATAGTTATAACAAGATGCCACTGTGTGGATCAGTGACATGAAAACCAGGCTGTGAAATTTGTTCCTCAGTAGCTTATTCTTTTTTCGTTCAACATAATTAAAAGTGGTAGAATTGAGGCGATAGTATCCAGACCAGGTTTTTGATTAGTTTTTCAATTTTTTGGTCTGAATTGCAGGTGTTTTCTGGTGAACAAGTGAGGCCTAGCTGGCAGAAGTTAAGGTCACACTGTGGTAGGGTCTCTGAAAGATTCATAAAAGAAGTAAGACTGGCCTTCAGAACTTTTGATGTAGTTAGGGAAAGAAGATAGATACAAACCTAAGAGGTAATGATAGAAGGAGTGTAGGTCTCCAGAAAAAATGAGGAATACATAACCAAGCTAAGTGGTCAGCATTTAGTTTTGCAATAAGTCTGGAAGTGGTTAATAAGTAATTATGTTAGCTACCATTTATTGAAAATCCGCTATGTGCTCAGATACTGTGCCAGTTGTTTCAGATGTTGGTCTTACTTAATGCTTACGATGATCCTTTGAAGTAGATGGTATTATTGTCAGTTTTACCAGTTAAAAAAAAGAAGTCAGGGGTCATGTAACTTTCTTGGGATTACACAGGTAGTAATAGAGAAGTAAGATATTAAAACCTGAGCCTGAATATAACTTTTTTCTCTTGGTAACTGTTTTCTTTTTTTAATGCAAATATAATTAACATACAGTGTTATATTAGTTTCAGGTGTACAATATAGTGACTCAGCAATTCTATACATTACTCAGTGCTCATCAGGATAAGTGTATCTTAATCCCCTTCACCTATTCCACCCACCCACCTCCCCCCTTGCAGCCACCGCTTTGTTCTCTGTATTTTTAAGAGTCTGGTTTTTTTCGTCTCTTTTTTTCTTTGTTCCTTTCTTTTGAGCTTGAATATCTGGAAAGTAGACACAGAAGAGAGAAGAAATAAAAGATTAAAAAAGGCACCCATCTCTCAAGGCAACTCTTGAGTACAGTTTGAAAACCATTGATCATATCCTACTATCCCTTAATCCCTATTTTACAGGTTTGGAAACTGCAGCTTAATTTAGTAGTTTGTGCGAAAGATCTGAAATCACTTTTTATCATGACATCTGTTAATGATTATTTTTCCAGTTAATTTTAAGAGTTTAATATTTATTATTATTATTTGTTCATTGCTTTTTGTACGGATACAGTGAAAAGGTCTCCCAGCTACTCTTCTTGGAGGTAGCCGATGAAACTAATTTCTTATATGCATTGAGTATCTCTGAAAGGATACATAATATGTAGATTTGAGTGGTTTTTTGTGATTTTTATTGCAGTATTATCTAGCTAGTTACCACCAAAAATTATGGGGGGAACCCTGTACTGCCTGCCACTGGGGCTTGGACCCTGTTCTTAAGAGCCAGGGCTCAGAGTTCACTTGTGCACCTAGTTGTCAGAGGAAGTCCTTACCCTTTATTAATCAGGGTTGGTTCCACCCTTCTCTTGTTGATTCAGTATAAACTCACTTGTGCCCTCTTATATAGCTATGGCTCCACATCTTGAACTCTGATCCCCTTGGCTCAGGTCTTCGATTGTTTACATGTGTAGCAGGGCGGTCACTGCTGCTGACCTTATACCAGACTGTAGGAGTAGAAAAACTCAAGGGGAAGGGAAAACTGAAGTGGGAGACAGAACCATGTTTTTCCATATCTAACCTGTTAACAGAAAGCTTGTCATTGTACCCTACCAAAGAAGTAAAAATGGTCCTAAAATACATCGTGGGGCTACCCCCTTAAAGACATTGAACCAGCTATGCAGTCCCATCTGGTTCTGTTTCTACTAGTGGAAGGTGCTGTTTTATTTCTGTGCCTTCACCAGTAAGAGTGTAGAAAGGACTGTGCGGACTGCTTCGATTTCACCTTAAATATACTATACCAGTAATGTTTTAACTTATTTCAGGATACCTAGTCTTAACTAGATTTCACTTATTGTCAAATGCCTTTGTCAGTTCAGTACTCACAGAGTCTTGAGTCTGTTCCTAAGTTGTGCTCTTGTTAGCAGTGCACTGTTGTCCTGAATCATAGATGTAGTTGGCCTTCTATGAAAAATAGTTAAAATCAGGTTATTTTGGTTTTGCAGCAGTGAAAAGGCGAAAGTTGTGAAAAGGCAAAAGGTTATGGTAGTATTCTTGGTTATCTGTTTTAGCAGTGTTTATCCTTTCCAGTTAATGACAGAAGTTATTCTGTGACTTGATTATAGAAATTTTAAGACCTAGAGCTGTTTCATATTTTTATGTTCTGAACTGTCTTCTGTAATGTTGGATGATTTAATAATTTCACTGAGATTTTAATCCGTTGTATTTGAAGGTGCTATTGCACATGGTAATCTACATGATGGTTCACTAGAGTTGCCTCATACCCAGCAGTCCCTTTTATGAATTATGTATAAAATTGTCCTTTGTAAAATGGCTGTAACCCCCTACTTACTCTAAGGAGCTCTGTTGGTTGAAACGTTGCTTTGGCTTTGATTGTGGATGCATAATGCTGAGAGCTACTGGCATCCTGACCATCACATGTTACAGTCACGTTATTTGTTACTGTTGTGAGCTAAGCTGTGGAAAACCATATATTTCTATTTCTCTCTGCTTTTTATTATGTTTGCTGTGCAAATGTCACATTTAAATATTTGAGTGCTTATTGTGTGTGCAGTGCTTTATTAGGAATTGGGGTGATGTGCTGGGGAGAAAAAATTGAGGATTATAATATGAGATAGGACCTGACCCGTAAAGAGAAAAAGGGCGTAAGTTCTTTGGATGATTATTGTTAGAGAGTATTAAATCAGAAGATTTTCTTGAGTGGGTGCTTATAACCTAAGCATTCTGTAGGAAGGTAAATAGCAAGTAGACTTCCTTGGCTGAAGTGGTGAGTCAAGTAGTAACAAGAAGTGAGTGTAGTAGAGGAGAGTCAATTTGAAGATTTAGAAAGAATAGAGGCTGAGGAGTTTAAATTTAAATTGAGAGGCAATTGAGAACTACTGTAGGTTTTTATCAACCTGATTTTACTTCATGTGTATGTGTGTATATAGATGTGGGTAGGGGTGGGGGCTCTAGGAACAAAGGCAGGAAATAATAAGTGCTGTTTTAGGAGGGGTGGTTATATAGGAAATTCTTACTTATTTTGAAGCAGTCTTAGGTTTTGAACTTTTGGGAGAATAGTGGTATCCTTGAAGTTCCTAGAAATCTGCTGTTCGTGCATAAACGTTTGGATTCCCAAATGGGAGAATGGGATTTCAGTATTATATTTAATAGGAAATGTTTTACCTTTTTCTAAAACTGCCTTGTTGATTATCTTCTAGTGATCTTGAAGATAATCTATTTTTAACTGTGGGCATTGTGTTAACTTGATTTAGTATGCTGTAATGGATCAAGATGATATTACTAAATATAGGTAGGCACTGTCAGCACTTGGATGCCATCTGTCCACGAGTTTATAGAAATTAGAAAGTATAGAAAGTATGCAACAGTTGGCTAAAATACATAGCCCGTTAGGGTCACTGTTGGAGAATTATTGCAAGATTTTGATTATTATGGCTCAGAAAAGGCATAGGAATTGGTAAAAGTCCAAAGATAAATAACTGCAATAATCAGGTATAGTAGAACAGCTTGTATGAACAGATTGGAATGTATGGTTAATGGTTAGCCAAAACCGAAGGGTAACCCTTAAAGTTGAGGAAGAAAAATTATACAAAGTAGATAGCAAGGTTATAGAATCATTACTTCTGAGTATAAATAGGGTTAAAAATGCTTAGACTCATTAGAGGAGGATAAATTTGTAATAAGATTAATGATACCTGTGTTTTTTTTTGTTTTTTGTTTTTTTTTTGAGGATTGGTATTAGCCTTTTGTACTTGAGGTCATGGGAGACAGTCATTCTCTCCCAAAACACCATTCATTGCTCAAAGGACAGGACAGATCAGGTAGATCATGGTACTGAGCCACTATGGTCAACCATAAGGGTATTCTGTGGCAGCCTGTTCTTTGCTGGCTGACTTTTGGTTCACCTGATGGATGATAGTATACAATCATAAAAGCTGTTTATCAGTAAAATTAACCACCTGATTCTGGAAACCATAATACAGTTGTGTGTAGAATAATATATATGATGATACTTCGGCACAATTGGCAAAATTTCCCTTACTGGGACTTAATAAGGCTCTTTTCCCCCGTGGAACAGTTTGGAATGATAAGCTTACTCCCTATTGCCATTGTCTGTGCTTGTTGACTGATAGATTTGAATGACAAAGGCAAACAAGGACAAATAAAAATTTAAGCTCACTGTTCTGACGAGTCTTTCATACTGATGAACGGACTGGTGAGTCAGATGACTAACAACACAATTGTGCTGCTAATAAAAAGCAGAGTCAACTGCTTTTCATTATTCACCCACTCAATTCTAATGGCACTTAATACTAATGAGTAATCTAGTGGCAGGTGCCAGGATTGAAGCTTTGGTTGGATGGTAATCCTTCTGTCTAATACTGAAATGAAGTCAAGGTTTCTAAATAGGCCTGACAGCCTAAGGGTAGGTTTGCTGATAGCCAGTCACAGCTAAATACTTTTTTCACTATGGAGAATTTTTGGCCCTTGATACTGGAGTGATTCATCATAACCTTTGAACAAAATAGTTGAACAAATATTTGGTGCCTTTTTTTTTTTTTTTTTTTTTTTTTTTTTTTAAGGCAACTGACATTTAGGGAGAGGAGAAGCTATAGTAAGGTCCGTAGTCTTTTTTCCCCCCATTTTTAAAAATTTAAATTCAATTAACATATAATATATTATTAGTATCAGAGGTAGAGGTAGAGTTCAGTGATTCATCAGTCTTACATAACACCCACTGCTCATCGCATCATGTGCCCTCCTTAACGTCCATCACCCAGTTACTCCATCCTCCCCCCCCGCCCCAGCAACCCTCAGTTTGTTTCCTGTGTTTAAGAGTCTCTTATGGTTTGTGTCCTGCTCTGATTTCATCTTGCTTTATTTTTCCCTCTCTCCCTGTATGAGCCTCTGTTTTGTTTCTTAAATTCCACGTATGAGTGAGATCATAGGATAATTGTCTTTCTCTGATTGACTTATTTCGCTTAGCATAATACCCTCTAGTTCCAAGGCCCATAGTCTTTTATCTGAAACTGGTGGGATTAAATGCATTTCAAAATTCAGAATTTTTAGGATTTTAGAAAGATGGTAATACCATGTATAAAACTCAGGTGAGTCTGGAGCAGCACCTTCTAGTAAAACACATATTTCTGCAGCAGAAGGTATGAGTATTCACACTAAGTGGGATCAGTAAATTCTGTAAATAGCTTTGTGTCAGTTCTGGTCAGGTTTAATCATCAGATAAGCTTTTGGAACTTTTTGGAATTGGAATTGAGGATGTAGGATTGTGGTTCTGTACTTTATTTATTTTTATTTTTATTTATTTATTTTTTAAAGATTTTATTTATTTATTTGACAGAGAGAGAGCACAAGTAGGCAGAGAGGCAGGCAGAGGGACAGGGAGAAGCAGGCTCCCCGCTGAGCAGGGAGCCCGACGCGGGGCTTGATCCCAGGACCCTGGGATCATGACCTGAGCCGAAGGCAGCCGCTCAACCAACTGAGCCACCCAGGCGCCCTGGTTCTGTACTTTAACTTGTCAAGCAGTATCTTTAATTGGCAGAATAAAAGGACAGCGAGCTAGATGCATAAAAGTAATTTCAAGGTGTTTTTGGTTGACAGTATAATTAAGGAGTATCTCTCGGTTTCTAGGATTTGTACTGTGTTCGCAGTGACCTGGGGAACCTGCTCAAAGCCCTGGGTCGCTTGGAAGAAGCCAAGGTAGGTGTTTGATAGAACACATTTAAACATCAGTGTTATGAAAACTTGTACTTTTTGCCAAGTCTTCAACTCTTCATTGAGCTATCTCCAAAAAACAGTCCTGTGAAACTGAGGAAAACTGACGGCATGAATCACCTCAGACTAGAGCAGGGCCAGGCTTTGGCATATCTGTTCTAAATCTGGGGGTAAAGCAAGAACCTGAACATTTTGGAGCCTTTCTGCTGAGCTAGATCATCTTTATAACAATGGGCTCCGTCATGATCTTATGTGGGAATAAGTAACATTCCTTTAAATCTGAGGCTTGCCTGCTGGTGACAAGCAGAGCGCCTGTGATTTGGCTCAAGACTCCTATATGATGCAGGTGCCATTGAAAATGCTGCTCTTCTAAGTCCTTTGTGGCTTGTAAGTGGAGAAGAATTTCATCCAAATGTTACCCTGTAATACTGGCATTTAAAATTCTTATTTAACCTTCCTCCCTTCATCTTCCTTACCCTTTTTACAGTGGAAGAAAGGCTGTTAAAATGATTGTAAATTCATAATTGGAACATCCTGCCCCTTGTCCCCCACTCCCTCCCCTAAGTTCCTTTTTCCTCTTTTCCAACCCTTAGTTGTCTGCCTTCTTTTCTTCCTTACTTCCTTCTTTTATTCCTCCCCGCCCTACCTCCTTTAAAAAAAAAAAAAGTCAGAAGGACAAAAAAGCTGGTTTGTTTGGGAAATGGACTGATCGAAAGAAAACTTGCCAAAGTGGAAAGGTGGCTTTTAGCATTCTGTGTTTCCAAATAATGAATTTGAACACCAGGTTGGGTTATTAAAGCTTTTGGTATAATTGTAAATTAAATTGACAAATGAAATTGTCTTGTTACAAGCCACCTTACGCAACCGCGCTGCAGGGGTGAGGAGTGGGGAGAAACCAGAATGCTTCTGAAACTCCCACCTGTTGCTCTGAGCCCCACGCGCATGCTAATGCGTGGAGTGTATGCGCAGCGTAGCTGTCTGTTTGACTGCTTTATCCAGGGAGGGCGAAGGCTTTTCAGCACCATCTAATGTTAAAAGGCACTAGTTTTAAGTGCATAGCTCATAAATTCTGCTGACACTTTGGATTAACCTTTATGTAGGTTTCCAGCTAATGAATTGTAATGGATTTCAATCTTAGCTGATAAATCTAATTGGTAATTTATAGAACAAATATTTGATAAGCTCCTATTAATTGTCACCCCACCAAGCGGACAGCTAACATGAATTGCACTTCACTGCAGCTTTAGAGATCGGTTTAGGCTGAGACATTGCGCCTGCCTTAGGTTGCTGACTTCTTTATTTCAGAGCTCTGGAGACACCTAGTTTGAAAAATGTTTATTCTGTTTTTGTGAGAACTTAGTGAACAAGAACATACTCTTGAGTGAAATGCAATGTATTTCTTTTGTAATCAGTGCATTTGAAAATTCAAGCCAGCATATTCCTAGTAGATGGAAGCAAAATTAAGTTGTCTTTGTAGAAAACGAAGAGCCTTTCTTCCAGCAAAAATCCCTGCTGTATGCAATAGCCCTGATTAACCCTCTCCCTTCTGCATGTTTCCCATGTTACAGACTTGAGACTGTCCTCATTCCCATATGTAATAGACATCCAAAGAATTTCAATTGCTTTGTTGAACTTTTACTAATGATCTTGTTTTTATTTTCTCTCTTGTTTTTGGTTTTTCACCATTGATATTGTATTTAGAAGGTTTCAGGTGGGTGAAACCTCCTATTCCATGCGTAAGGTGCCTCGCTGAAGGGAGCTCGAGGCCTGGATCTAGGGCAGACACACACCTCCTCCTCTTCCAGCAAGGAACGCACCGAAAAGTCACATGATGAGAAATATGGTAACGGGTTTGTAACTGCCACAGCAAAACAATTTGCCTCCATGCCTGAATCTTCTGTCTTGTGGCTTCAGAAACAGCTTAAAATAATTTTATTTACGAGCAAGTTATGTAAGAGAATGTTTTATACTATAGCCACAATTCTGTCAAAGATAAGTAAAAGTTAATTGATATTAAAAATTATTAGAGATAATTTACTAGTAAAAGCTTCTAACTCTCCTTGTTGTTCATTTTTTTCCTTTTTTCTTCTTTGTTTGGATTGCAGCATTCTGCTCTTCTGATGATGCGCTGTGACCCTGCAGTAGCGCAAAGGCTGCGCGGCGTTAATGCGCAATGCGTGCAAATGAGCCCCTGTGAACGGTTGACTAGATGAGTAATCTGATTGACTGGCTCCCTCAGTCCTATTGTGTAGCCTTTTTGGATAAAATTGGGTTTTAACGTACCTCGAGTCCAACTAATCTCATTAAACAAATATTCTCTCTGGGCCTGTCTAGTAGATTAATGGATCTGGTTGGCCGTTTGCTGCGTCTGGGGGTGTTCTACGTAGCGCAGCAGTCCGCAGCGATTGGCGCAGTGCGATGCTGTTAGGTTGCGCAAGCGATGTTTGCGCTCGCATTACAGGGACCTCAACCTAGGTGCAATCCTGTCATATGAGGTTTCAGCTTCGGTCCCCCTTGGGAGTCAGGGGTGTGGCGAGGATGGATAGCCTGGCTTTCTGATACCCGACACGGCGGAAGGGCGTTCTTCTCCTCAGTAGCACAGTTTTGATGTTAGTGAGGAACGGTATCGTTTAGGGCAGCGTTTCCCAAAATGTGTTTCATGGTATTCTAAGAAAATGGTCAATGAAAAAGAGTTCCATGGTCAACTAAGGTGAGGGAGGAACCCCCCCCCCCCGCCCCGTATAAACTGTTAGAGGCTTAGGCAAGTTCTGTAGCAAAGAAACCTGTTTTCTGTTTTCCTCATTTATTTGATCATGAAATCCTTTTTTCCCCAGTGATCTCTATTAACATTTTGTACAACACGCTTTGGGAAACTGGTGGGGATGGCGTGGGGTGGGAAAGCTTGGCTTTGTGTGGCACCCTCTAGCTCTGACTTGAAAACGTCGCAGCGGCCCTTGGGGTTCAGATAAGAGACGTCCAGCATGGAGTCTTCAGGCAGCTGACTTCCCAGATAAGTGCCGGTGTAAAGGGCTGGTTATCGGCTGGCAGAACTGAACATGGTGGTTTGCACTTGGGTTCCGGTGGCGCAGGCGCAGGAGCAGCCAGCTGTGGCAGCGCATTAGTTTTGGCGCAAGCGAGCCTATGCTGCAGGGTCACTTTTGGCTGGTCAGAGAAGGAATAATGATATCACCTTCTTCCCCCCCCCCCCCCCCCGATCTTTTTTTTTTTTCCCCTTTACAAATTTTCCCTTTTCCCTTTACCTCCTTCCCCTCCCATCTTCTTTCATTAACCCCTCCTAAGGCATGTTATTTGAAAGCAATTGAGACGCAACCGAACTTTGCAGTAGCTTGGAGTAATCTTGGCTGTGTTTTCAATGCACAAGGAGAGATTTGGCTTGCAATTCATCACTTTGAAAAGGTTAGTCATTAAATTAATAATTGGTACTTGTGACGTGCTTATGTGTGCAGGGTGTTTTTACTTAGAACCAAGTAATAGGCCTTTACTTCATCCGTCACTTAATCTTTGTTTCTCTGACAGTATTACAGCATTTGCTGGATGGCATATGTTAGGGCAGTTTCCAGTTTTGTTGGTTTACTTTAAAAGATTAAGAAACAATCTCTATACCCAACGTGGGCCTCGAACTCACTCATGATCCCAAGATCAAGAGTCGCACGTGGCTCCATCAACTGAGCCAGCCAGGTGCCCCCCCCACCCCCACCCCCCGGGCTGTTTCCAGTTTTGCATTGAAAATGTACTTTAATTAAATATCCTTTTTTAAGATGGGCAGCTTTAAAGAAACAGGGTTTCTTGGTCAAAGGCTGATTCCAGATTGGGGTAGGAAATGTACAGAATTAATCTGGAGTGCCCAGAAAGTAAGGCAGCTTTGATATATATTATGTCGAAAGGACTCAAAAGGCAACTGGAAGAGGCTCACGCTGGCTAAAGATGGGACTTGAACATTTAGCAGGAATACTAACTGAGATATATTGAAACTTGTCAAATGTGTTTAAATCCGTGAGTTTATAAATATACTAAGAAGATACTCATTTGTTACCTTTGGAAGATAAGGAGTAATTCATTTTGAAAACTGGTTAAAAGTGGGGAGAACAAAGCATTTGTCTTCCTTCTCCTGTATGAACTGGATGTCAGGGTAACCCAGTAGTTGATAGGAGGAAGTTTCTATTTATAGCAGTGTTCCAGCTAGTAAATGAAAAAGGAATGATAAAATCAGAGTATCACCATTAATAGATTTAGGCATTTATCAGTGGCAAAGAAGACACAACCAGACACTATGTACTTTGTGATAGAAGTAAAGAAAAGTGAAGAGGAAGCGTTCTTTATGACTCTTCAGTATGTTCACAATTACTCATTACCTTCACCTTTTCAGTATTTCAGTTAAAGTTCGCATTTATTACACTGTGCTCCCTTGCTCGGTGGTTCTCTACCTTGATTGCACGGGAGGGGCTTATAAAAGATAGGAATTCCTGGTCCCATCTTCAGAGGGTCTAATTTAACTGGTACGTGAGAGAGCCCAGGCACCCTTTAGGAGGTGAATTCTTAATATTATGGCCAGGGTTGAGAATCCCTGCTCTGGGTTTATCTGGCCATATTTTAAGACAACTTCAGATTTATTTGGATGAAACCATTTAATGGTTAGTATCTCCTTAAGTATCTTACTGAGTGTACAGCTCTAATTACATATTTTACTAAGGTCTTACTGGGTATGTAGTTTAATGTATATTAATGTATATTAAATATATATACATATATAGATATATATTTTCTGCTGCTGCTTCTTGCCATTATGTTTTAGAAGAGTTAGGCTTTTTTTTTTTTTTTTAAGATTCTATTTAATTTTTTTTGAGGTGGGGAGAGGCAGATGGAGAGGGAGAGAATCTTAAGCAGGCTCCAAGCCCAGTGCAGAGCCCGACGCAGGGCTCGATCTCACAACCCTGAGATCATGACCTGAGCCAAAATCAAGAGTTGGACACTTAACTGACTAAGCCACCCGGGCGCCCCTTTAAGATTTTATTTTTAAGTAATCTCTACACCCAACACCGGGGCTCAAACCCACAGTCCTGAGATCAAGAGACACATGTTCCACAGACTAAGCCAGCCAGGCATCCATAGAAGAGTTAGGCTTATTAATCTTGAATAAAATAGGACCAACCATTAGAAGTTTTTACCTCAGTAAAATTGGAGCCGACCTAGTTTAAAATTTTTCCCTTCAGGACACATTTTGCTCTCACATAACACAAGTTATTTTAACATTGAGGTTTGTGACTGAGTGGGTACTAAAATAACGGGGGTTATTAAAGTTTATTTGTTTAGTAATCTCTACACTCAGTATGGCGCTCAAACCCACAACCCCCAGATCAAAAGTTGCACGCTTCTCCGACTGAGCCAGCCAGGCACCCCATCTGGTTTTTTTTTTTTAATGAAAGAAATAAGATTTAACTATACTAGAATATGTAAAATTTGAGGCCTAAAATTATCTCAGAATAAAAAATTGTAATTGGCAAATTAATCTGAAATCCTAACTTGGCTCTAAGTAGCTGTCTTGTAATTTTTAGGCTGTCACCCTTGACCCCAATTTTCTGGATGCTTATATCAATTTAGGAAATGTCTTGAAAGAGGCACGGATATTTGACAGGTGAGAGAATGTTCTATTTGATACATTTTCTTGAGTGTTTGTTGTATTGGCACTTGAGACTTTGGACTAAAATTATGACAGTGGTCCATTGAAAGACATTTTCCTTTTCTAGTATGTTGCTTTTCCTTCATCATGTCTGCTGTGTGTTACCTTTTATTTAGAGGCCTTGTTGCCTGACTTCGTTGTTGGCTTTCCTCCAAGCCATTATCCTTCTCAGTGGGAATTTAATTGAAATTTCTTTTGTTGTAAAGCTGTTGAAATGGTTATCTTCTAGACTAAATTATTCCTTTGATCTGATTCAGAAAGCTGAGTAAATCCTGACTTTTGACCTTTTTTTTCTTTTGTTAGGGGAGAGCTGATTTTCTTATGTGGAAATAGAAAATTTTTCAGTGTAAAAGTACATGTTTTCTTAAGGTGGAATTTTGATGTGAGGTTAAGTATAGTATAGCATGAATTAATTATAATTAATTGATATACTTTGGCATAGTATAGCTTGAATTAATTGTAACAAAGCATCCATTAAAAGTTAGTTGCATTGTGTGTGTGTGTGTTTTTTTTTATTTACAGAGCTGTGGCAGCTTACCTTCGTGCCCTAAGCTTGAGTCCAAATCATGCAGTGGTGCACGGCAACCTGGCTTGTGTATACTACGAGCAAGGCCTGATAGATCTGGCAATAGACACCTACAGGCGAGCTATTGAACTGCAACCACATTTCCCTGATGCCTACTGCAACCTAGCCAATGCACTCAAAGAGAAGGGCAGTGTAAGGACATTTATTCAGTCTATTTCTTTGTTACCTGGTAGGATTAAAAAAGTTGTTTTTGTACCTATTGTTATTAAGTATCAAAGTGGTAAATTGTTTTACTTTAGAGTTTTGGTTGAGAGAAGAGCAAAAATACCTATTTTCTAGAACATTACCAGCCATTAGGCTTAACTAAGCAGTTGTTAGAATAACATCTGTGGTGACTCTGTGATTCTTCCATATAAGTGTTGAATAATTTCTTTTGTTTTCTAGGTTGCCGAAGCAGAAGATTGTTATAATACAGCTCTCCGGCTGTGTCCCACCCATGCAGACTCTCTGAATAACCTAGCCAATATCAAACGAGAACAGGGAAACATTGAAGAGGCCGTTCGCTTATATCGTAAAGCATTGGAAGTATGTTCAGGGTGGTGTGGCTGGATATTTTTTCTATGTGATAATAGAGGAAAGGCAGTTAAAGTTTGCCATGTCATCCACCTCTTTTGTGAAAACAGTGGTTGAATCATTCATTGAACCAGTAATTGAGTATCTAAGGTATGAGCGAAGTCCTGTGTGACATTCAAGAAAGTCTCTACGTTGAGTTCATTATTTTATGGGTAGATAAGATCTGCATGGAAAAGTTGAACAGTGAGTTATAGTTCAAGACAGGTTACCAATAAGTGTATAATTTTAGTGCCTGATGGCTGTAATGGTGGTTGGTGGGTGTGGTAGGAGTTTAAGAGCGATTTCAATTGGCATAAGCTAGGATGAGGAGAGGTCTTACTTCCTCACCTTTTGAAACGAGGAGGGTTATAAAATAAAGGAAGAGGTAGAATGTGAGACACTCGACTTTGAAGAATGAGGAGACTTGGAGAATGTAGACAGAAATGTAGGGATATAAAGATACTTGAGCAAAGTTCTTACCGTGGTAAGTTATTACTGCTGGTTTAGAAGTTTTTTTTTTTAAACCTCGGATGTCATCTTGACTCTGTAGGTCTTCCCAGAGTTTGCTGCTGCTCATTCAAATTTAGCAAGTGTACTGCAGCAGCAGGGAAAACTTCAGGAAGCTCTGATGCATTATAAGGAGGCTATTCGGTAAGATCCTCACTGTCTATAATTTTTTTTTCCTTTACATTTTTAAATGTTTGGCCTGTGGCACATTTGGCTTGTGTTAAGATGACTTTTAATAACCACAGACTAACATTACAGGGAGTTAAAGGTTTTTGTACTAGACGAAGAAAATCTTCGTTTTCTCTTTTAGAATTAGTCCTACCTTTGCTGATGCCTACTCGAACATGGGAAACACTCTAAAGGAGATGCAGGATGTTCAGGGAGCCTTGCAGTGTTACACTCGTGCCATTCAGATTAACCCTGCATTTGCAGATGCCCACAGCAATTTGGCTTCCATTCATAAGGTACTACTGTTTATTATAATATGTGTGTCTAAGCACCTAATGTTTAGTTGTGGGACAACTTTTAACCATCCCGCTTTATTTCCAGGATTCAGGGAACATTCCAGAAGCAATAGCTTCCTATCGCACTGCTCTGAAACTGAAGCCTGACTTTCCCGATGCTTATTGTAACTTGGCTCATTGCCTGCAGGTAAAGAGTAACAGGCCAGTAATTGGCTTTCGGTGTTGCAATCACTTTTTAATTGTTATGTGCCACATTAATCCAGGCCTGGCTGGAGATGTGTTTTTTAAAGGGTTATCTGACGTTACATTAGACCAAAGACACACAAAATGTTAAATCTTGGAATAGGGTTTTCTGGGTAATAACTTTTTTTCTTTTTTCCCAAGACTTTATTTATTTATTTGACAGAGAGAGCCAGAGAGCATAAGCTGGGGGGTGGGGAGGGTGGGGGTGGCAGAGGGAGAAGGAGAAGCAGGCTCCCCACCGAGCAGGGAGCCCGACAACGGGGCTCAGTCCCAGGACCCCGGGATCACGATTTGAGCCGAAGGCAGACGCTCAATCGCCTGAGCCACCCAGGCGCCCCTGGGTAATAACTTCTTTTTGCCTCCTCTAGATTGTCTGTGATTGGACGGACTATGATGAGCGAATGAAGAAGTTGGTCAGTATTGTGGCTGACCAGTTAGAGAAGAATAGGTTGCCTTCTGTGCATCCTCATCATAGTATGCTATATCCTCTTTCTCATGGCTTCAGGAAGGCTATTGCTGAGAGGCATGGGAACCTCTGCTTGGATAAGGTGCGGTTGTTTTGTTTTAATCTTTCTGTTTCAGAGTAAAATACAGATAAAGAAAATGATGCAGTTCATATGTATGTGGTTTAATGAGTTACCATAAGGTGAACAGCACCCACGTTGAGAAATGAGACTTTGTCAGCCACCCCAGAAGCCCTTTCCATTGTGTCTGTCTCGATCATTTCCATCCCCTAAGTTGGAATCCTAACAAGAGATGGGTGGTGTTTGAAAACCATAGTGTTTAATAAAAGTGTTTGGTATTTTATACTCTGAGAATTAGAGCACTATTTGATCAAAGGTGGGAATTTGCTCAGCAGAATAGAATGGATTGGAGTGCTAGATGTAATTCTGTGTTTTAAAAATGCTTCCCTACAGAATTTTCTAAAATGCAGGGTTTGTCGTGCTCTGTCCACACTGCCTGGGGCTTTCTCCAAGTTTGAGATTTGCTCAGGCTACTTCTTAGGCCTCAGGAATAGGTCAGAGTGTGAAGCATATTTATATAAACTGCTAAGATTGCTTTGAATTGGCTGTATGACTTAAATGAAGTATTCTGGGCAAACCATTCCCAACAGATGGGAAGTACAGGCTTGTTTTGTTTTTAATTAATTTTCCTAGATGAAGATTTATGTATAGATTCAACTGTACTAACAAGCATTGGCTTCCATTGGTAGATTAATGTCCTTCATAAACCACCATATGAACATCCAAAAGACTTGAAGCTTAGTGATGGTCGACTGCGTGTAGGATATGTGAGTTCTGACTTTGGGAATCATCCTACTTCTCACCTTATGCAGTCTATTCCAGGCATGCACAATCCTGATAAATTTGAGGTAAGACTAGTATTTCCCTAGAGACACTTGTCTGTTTTATTAAAAAAAAAAAAAAACAAAAAAAACCACAAACATTTCTGACTTTATCATCACCATTAGGTGTTAAGCCCAGTGTGTCTTTTTGAAAGGTCTGAACCAAGGTTTTTACTTAGTTTTACATTTAATTTTAATTTTTTAATTGAAATACAGTTGACATACGATATTAGATTAGTTTCAGGTGTACAACATAGTGATTTCACAATTCTGTTCATTATGAAATGCTCACCACAGTAAGTGTAGTTACTGTCTGTTGCCATACGAAGTTATTAAATATTTTTGACTATATTTCCTATGCTGTACTTTTCATCCCTGTGACTTATTTTATAACTGGAAGTTTGTACATCTTAATCCCCTTCACCTGTTTTACCCATTCTCCTCACCTCCTCCCTTCTTTCTGGCAACCACCAGTTTGTTCTCTGTACTTAGGAGTCTGTTTCTGTGTATTTTTTGTTTGTTCGTTTGTTTTGTTTTATAATTCCGTATATAAATGAAATCATATGGTATTTGTCTTTTTCTGTCTGACTTATTTCACTTAGCATAATATTCTCTAGGCCCATCCATGTTGTTGTTAATGGCAAGATTTCATTCTTTTTTATGGTTCCATTGTGTGTCTGCATGTGTGTGTACACACACACCCTCTGCGTATTCATTATCCGTTCATCTCTTTTTTTTTTTTTTTTAAGATTTTTTTCTTTATTTATTCATGAGAGACAGAGAGAGAGAGAGGCAGAGGGAGAAGCAGGCTCCCAAGGAGCAGGGAGCCCGATGCGGGACTCGATCCCAGGACCCTGGGATCATGACCTGAGCCGAAGGCAGACGCTTAACCATCTGAGCCACCCAGGCGCCCTATCCGTTCATCTCTTGATGGACACATAGGAGGTTGCTTCCGTATCTTGTTGAGCCAAGGTTTTTAAATATATCTGTTGCCTTTCAGGTATTCTGTTACGCCCTGAGCCCAGATGATGGCACAAACTTCAGAGTGAAAGTGATGGCAGAAGCCAATCATTTCATCGATCTCTCTCAGGTACGTGAAACTCTTATACTTCAAGCTTCTAATTTTGAACAAATAGTGAATGAAACTATTGGTGGTGTGTAGCTTGTATTTTTCATGACAGGTATTTAACATCAGCCATTACATATGGGCAATTACTTTGATCTTATTTCCCTGATCATTTACATTTATAATCAGCGTGGATTGTGCTGACGTTGCAGATGAAATCGAAATGGGGTCTATTTGTGCTTGGACATAAAACTCTTCTAGGAAGTGCTGGCTAGGAAGAGGAATAAATAGGTTATTTAAAGAAAATAGAGGAACTAGGGTTCTTCATCATGGTTCATCTGTGTGTGTGGGCCTTTGCCTTTGGTTATCTTTATTTCTGTACTTGTTCTGTTGCTATTTCTAGGAGCATAAATTTTATGATAAATTAAGATTGAAACCTGTGGAGGAATTAATTTGCTGAGTCTAGAGGTTTTTCTTTATAGATTCTGTGGGCCACTTTGGTGACTAAAAGGGATATGCAATGTATGTGATGTATCTAGTAATTGATACATGAATCATTGAAGTTCCAGCAGAAGGGTTGTGAGATCCTTGTCATTTAATAAATAGTATGTACCAACATCTTTGGCAATGTAGCTGTTGCTTTGGGAGTATAGTTAACCATTTTTGATACAGGGTTTGGACTCTTTGTGATCAGGAAGCATACTGCCCTCCACTTCTGAGACGTTCAGGGACCCACTGCTTATTGACTGGAGTCTAAACTCTTCAGCGTGGCCCTCACAGTCTTTTTTATTTTTAATATTTATTTTAGGGAGAGAGGGCTTGAGTGTGTGTGTGTGTTGCGGGGGAGAGGCAGAGGGAGAGAATCTTAAGCAGACTCTGCGCTGAGTGTGGAGCCCGACACAGGGCTCGCTCTCATGACCCTGAGATCGTGACCTGAGCCGAAATCGAGTCGGACGCTTAACTGACTGAGCCACCCAGGCGCCCCCGCCTTCACAGTCTTAAGTCTGAGCACAGTCTTGTTTGCCAATACTTTTCACCCACCATTTGTCCTCATACGTACCTTGTACCAAATAGAAGTGATCTATTCACCATTTTTAAAATCTACCGTGCACTTCACTCTGGTTCTTTATTTGTACTGTTCTCTATTGAGATTCTATTCTGTCCAACTGCCTCAAGCTCTTCTCCATCTTTGAAGGCCCATTTCAAATGCCAACTCCTCTATGAAGCCTTGTTTTTGTTTTTTTTTTTTAAAAGATTTTATTTATTTATTTGACAGAGAGAGACACAGTGAGAGAGGGAACACAAGCAGGGGGAGTGGGAGGGGGAGCAGGCTTCCGGCTGAGCAGGGTTCATCTGTGTTGTGGGGCTCGATCCCAGGACCCTGGGATCATGACCTGAGCCGAAGGCAGACGCTCAACGACTGAGCCACCCAGGCGCCCCTGAAGCCTTGTTATTCATACGTTCAATCTAGAAGTAAACTCTCCTTCCTGTGTATTCTGTTTCTGTAATGTTTTGGGCCCATTTTAATGGCACTTAACCATATTTTTATGCTACATTAATGTAATTTGTGTTCTTATCATGTTATGCACCTGTGACTCTGAATTCTATTTGATGCCATTAAAACTAATTGAATTAGTTTGAGGTTATACATAGTGAGTTCTTATTTTTTTTTTTATTCCATAGATTCCATGCAATGGAAAAGCAGCTGATCGCATCCATCAGGATGGTATACACATCCTTGTAAATATGAATGGTTATACCAAGGGTGCTCGGAATGAACTCTTTGCTCTCAGGCCTGCTCCTATTCAGGTAAAGGAATTAATAGTAATTGCTCACAGTGTTTACTGAGCTAAAAAGACAGTGATTCCCCACCCCCCTCTGGTTACCTGGCATTTGAAACAATAGGGCAGACATGCTTGACTTAAGAAAAAAAGTATAGTTCTTGAAATGTACAGGGACAGAGAATTTTGAGTGTAAAACACAATGCCCACAGGTACATGTGTATAGAGATACGCATTTCATAGTTGAGTGCAAACAGTTGTTTGGTCTTGTAAATTAGAAAAATGTTAAACACTTAAAAAGGTTAGTCTGAAATACTACGTCATTCCTCTTGGCTAAAGAAGTCAACCCTCCTAGTTTGTTTATTTAATTAATTTTGAACTCTTCTGATGAAAATTTTTAGGTTTTGGCCTGATTTTTTTTTTTTTTTTTTATAGGCGATGTGGCTGGGATACCCTGGGACTAGTGGTGCGCTTTTCATGGATTATATCATCACGGATCAGGAAACTTCTCCAGCTGAAGTTGCTGAGCAGTATTCCGAGAAACTGGCTTATATGCCCCATACTTTCTTTATTGGTGATCATGCTAATATGTTCCCTCACTTGAAGGTAGGTAGAAAAACAGTGCTATGTGGACATGGCGAAGAACTGTAGTCATTTATTTCCTTGCTATTGTCCCTATGCATCCTGAAAGATTTGTCTCAAACTTTTTTTTTTTTGATTAGAAAAAAGCAGTCATCGATTTTAAGTCCAATGGCCACATCTATGACAATCGGATTGTTCTTAATGGCATCGACCTCAAAGCATTTCTTGATAGTCTGCCGGATGTGAAAATTGTCAAGGTCAGAACCTGATCAATATTGTCATTGAAACAAAGTTATCTGCATTTGGGATCTTTTCCCTAATGATACATTTTGTCATTTTTTTCTTAAAGATGAAGTGTCCTGATGGTGGAGACAGTGGGGACAGCAGTAATACAGCTCTTAATATGCCTGTTATTCCTATGAATACTATTGCAGAAGCAGTTATCGAGATGATTAACAGAGGGCAAATTCAGATAACAATTAATGGATTCAGTATTAGCAATGGACTAGCAACTACCCAGGTGAGAAGAGAATAATAGAGCATAATACGTACCACCAAGTATTCATTTGGCTGGGATACCCTGGGACTGGTGGTGTGCTCCATAATAACTGCAGGAGGTGTAAGTCTATTATCCCTGTTTTATAGCTGAGGAAATGAGTTCGGTGGAAATTGGCATCTTACATAGATTTGTCTTATTTTAAAAGTCTCTTGGATTCAGCCAGTAGGTCACTTAATGAGGGTCTACTGGGTTAACAGTATGTTTTTTTTTTTTTAAAGAATTTATTTGACAGAGAGAGAGACAGAGAGGGAACACAAGCAGGGGGAGCGGGAGAGGGAGAAGCAGGCTTCTCGCAGAGCCGGGAGCCCGATGCGGGGCTTGATCCCAGGACCCTGAGATCATGACCTGAGCCGAAGGCAGACGCTTAACGGCTGAGCCACCCAGGCGCCCCTAACAATAGGTTCTTATTCCTTGCCTGTGGCTTTCCTCTTATCAACTGTGAATTATCTGTAGACTTCATACAGTTTCTTACTTCTGTAACTCATTCTTTCCCTAGTTAAATCTTACTCCCTTTTAAGACTTTCCAGTTCAGACAGCTCCTCGAGGAATCCATTCCTGTCCTTATCACTAATCTCGCCTTTCCTGTTCTGTTGGTGCCTGTCTTTTCTGCTTCTATAATATCTGGGATGTATTTTACATCCAGCACAGCATGTTCTAATTCCCTGTGTTTGTGTATTCTCTGCTGAATTGAATTACTTTAGGGTCCATGTCTTAGCCACAGTAATGTAGTATGTGTTCAATAAATATATATTGCATATTGAAGTAAGTGAATATGTAGTTCTGTCGAGATTACAAGGCAAGGATCTCTCTCTTAAGAGTTAACAGTTTTAGTTGTGTAAGTTTATACCAAGGGTGCTCAGAATGAACTCTTTTCTCTCAGCCAGCTCCTGTTAAGGTAAAGGAATTAATAGTAATCAGTTACAATGTGTATTGGGCTTAAAAGACAAGTGGTGTGTTTTTTCTTAATCTTTGATTAACTGTCATTTGAAATAGGACAGACATGTTTGACTTAAGAAAAAAAACGGTATATATATAGTTCTTGAAATACACAGGGACAAAGAATTTTGAGTGTAGAACACAATGCCCAAACATATGAAATGTCTGTACATACCTGGAAGAGTTACGTAACAATTTAAGGCAGTACCCAGATGTATGGGAATTGCAAGGTAAGACTATAATTGATTGTGTCCGTAGATACTTAAAAATAGTGGTGATCAATGTGAGAGGAGATGCAGTAGAGATCGTTTGGAGGAATAATTTAAGTTTAGCCTTCAAGGGTGGGGTGTGATTTAGAAAAGGCCATTTCATTCATTAAAAAATGAGCAAAAGCTTGATGTTGGATTAATAGGGTTTTAAAAAGAACTTTTTGGCTTGGACACCTGGGTGGCTCAGTTGGTTGAGCAGCTGCCTTCGGCTCCGGTCATGATCCTGCAGTCCCTGGATCGAGTCCCGCATCGGGCTCCCTGCTTGGCGGGGAGTCTGCTTCGTCCTCTGACCCTCCCCCCTCTCATGTGCTCTCTCTCTCTCATTCTCTCTCTCTCAAATAAATAAAATCTTTAAAAAAATAAAAAGAACTTTTTGGCTTGAGTGGTAAGTTTCAAGGTGGAGTCTCCCCCCCCCCCACCACCATTAAGTTAATGCTGTAACATTTTTCCGTTTTTTAACTTAATATGTCATGAATATTTTCTCATAGTTCAAATGACGTGACTTTTAATGGCTATACTATTTGGCATCTTAAGGATTTTTTTTTTTTTTAAGATTTAGTTATTTGAGAGAGAGAGAGAGCGCTTGTGTGTGAGCAAGTGGGGGGAGGGGCAGAGGGAGAGAGAAAAAATCCTCAAGCAGACTCAGCTAGCCGTGGAGCCTGACGCAGGACTTGATCCCACAACCCCTAGATCACAACCTGAGTTGAGACCAGGAGTCAGACGCCCAACTGACTGAGCCACCCAGGCACCCTAAGGATTCTTTATTAGTTCAAAAATGTCAGATGCTGCTGACTTTAAATATAAACACCATATTGTTTTTTGTGTTCCAGATCAACAATAAAGCTGCCACTGGAGAGGAGGTTCCTCGTACCATTATCGTAACCACACGTTCTCAGTATGGGTTACCAGAAGATGCCATTGTGTACTGTAATTTTAATCAGTTGTACAAAATAGACCCTTCCACTTTGCAGATGTGGGCAAATGTGAGTATGGGTAGATTCGTTATTTATGTCTAAAGACTGGTAGAGATTATGTAGACCGTCTTGCTGAGGCTGCCCTCCACCCCCATTCAGGAGCTGTTGTGCTCATTTCTACAAAAGAGTAGTAGATTTTTCAGCCATTTTGGATTTCTTGCTTCCAGTGTCTAAATATCATGTTATGAACCTTTTTAATTTATGTATTCAAAACCAGGGATCAGCAAACTTTTTCTTCAAGGGCCAGATGGTAAACATTTTTGGTTTTGCAGTCCATACTCTGTCACATTTGCTTAACTCTGCCACTGGAGCAGGCAAACACCATAGACAATTTGTAAACGTAGGAGTATAGATGTGTGTTCCAGTAAAGTTTTACTTACCGAAACAGGCAACATGCCAGATTTGGCTTACAGGTTATATTTGCCAAACCCTGGCCTAAACTGATAGCAAAAGCATCACGTCCACATCCACCCAGTGTGTAACAGTCTTGCAATACTGTAGAGTTGTAATCATGAAGGAATCGGTTTATGCCATTACCTCTCAGTTGGTTCATCGGACCAGTTTGCATAATAAGCAGGACCTCTGAAAGTTCTAAACTTGACTATCCATAACTGGCTCTTACTCCATTGGGCTAAAATAGAGAGAATTCTTGGTTGATTTTCTTTTCCATATTGGGGTGGGGTTTTTCTTTTTGTATTTTTTTGGGTTTTTTTTTTTTTGAAGGAGAAGTATGGGTGGAAGAGGAAGGAGATGTACAGGCTTACTATCCCTTCACCTTTACTTCCCAGTGTTCAAAAAAGCCCAAATATCAAAAGCTTTTTTTCAGAAGTTTGTGGCAAATTGATTTGGTGGCAAAACTACCTGAACTGATGTTAGGCTGTCTTTTGGTCTTTTATCTATTCCATTCAGTATGAATATTCCTACATTTCAAAGCAGAGGTACTAATGTGTGTGTTTACAGGGATTTGCTGCTGAGAGTGCTAGATGATATATATGCGCTGTACTGTTTTTTAAAAATCTGAAGTATCCCGGATTCTGAAATTCATCTGTTCTCATGCCTTTCCGGGAAGGGATGGTAAACTTGTGTGGTAACACTGAATAGATGTAGATCTAAACCAGGGCTTGGCAAAACTGCGGCCTATGGACCAAATCTGGCACACTGCCTGTTTTTGTAAATTTTATACACACAGTCATGCCTACTTGTTTACATACTGTCTATGGTTGTTTTCCAGTGGCAAGGGCAGAATTGAGCAGTTATGACAGAGTCCATGTGGTTACAAAGCCAAAAATACTTGTTCTCTGGTCCTTTACAGAAAGTCTGCTGACACCTGATCTTGATTAGGCACATAAAGTCAGGCGAGTGTGAGCTAACCTTATTTGTTGTGTCATGCTGGGGGATTTAAAAATTGAAATGGAAAATTTCTCGCTCATCGACAAAAACCACCGTCAGTAACGATTCCCACAGGACACGGCTGCCTCAGATTTTGCCAATTAGTAACTTGTTTTGTGTCTTACGTCAGTCTTCTCTTTCTTTGAGCTCTGGGGACCGCTAAGCAGAACAGGCACCTATAATTGAGTTGATCTAAGTCATCTATGAGGGAAAGACAAAGTTCACAGTAGGCTGCTATCTGGGTGACAAGAATAGACTGGTAGAATTATTAGAGCTCTATGGGAGCCTTTCTTTTTTTTTTTTTTTTTTTTAAAGATTTTATTTATTTATTTGACAGAGAGAGACACAGCGAGAGAGGGAACACAAGCAGGGGGAGTGGGAAGGGGAGAAGCAGGCTTCCCGCTGAGCAGGGAGCCCGATGCGGGGCTCGATCCCAGGACCCTGAGGTCATGACCTGAGCCGAAGGCAGTCGCTTAACCAACTGAGCCACCCAGGCGCCCCATATGGGAGCCTTTCTTGAGAGGGGCAGAGCTGCTATTAAAAATTACTCTTTTATTTTCCCTGTTTTAGATTCTGAAGCGTGTTCCCAACAGTGTGCTGTGGCTGTTGCGGTTTCCAGCCGTAGGAGAACCAAATATTCAACAGTACGCGCAAAACATGGGCCTTCCCCAGAACCGTATCATATTCTCACCTGTTGCTCCTAAAGAGGAACATGTCAGGAGAGGCCAGCTGGCTGATGTCTGCCTGGACACTCCCCTCTGTAATGGACACACCACAGGGATGGATGTACTCTGGGCAGGAACACCCATGGTGACTATGCCAGGTGAGTTGCTCATAAATCATTGGAATCTTCCTTGTTCTTTTTAAAACCTGCTTTGGGGGAAACATTTTTTAGGTGAAATTATGTGGTACTAGAAGCGGCACTTAGGGCAAGGTGATAGGATAATGAGCTTTGTTCAAGTCTGAGCACTCTGCTCCATTCTTCTCATCTGCATTGTGTGGGTACTTAGCATAAATAACATTAATAACTGTGCTATTTACATTCTCAGATGTCCAGTTTGTTCTCTCTTTTTTTATTGCAGGAGAGACTCTTGCTTCTCGAGTTGCAGCTTCCCAGCTCACTTGTTTAGGTTGTCTTGAGCTTATTGCTAAAAATAGACAAGAATATGAAGACATAGCTGTGAAACTGGGAACTGACCTAGAATAGTAAGTAAACTTTTCTATGAACAAATTTTATGGTAAAGGAGATAGATAAGGAAAATTGGAGAGAATATAGATGTTACAAAATGAAATCATAAGTAAGGATAATATGAAATAAGTGATTTAGTTGTATGATCTCTAGATGAGAGAACTTTCTAAACTTCCATAAATGCCGTGACCAATAGGTGTGACTGTGTAAAGAGTAAATGGCTGAATAAAAGTGAATCAAGAAAATTAAAAGGCAAGCAAAGAGGGAAAGAAAATCTTTGTTTCTATGTCAAAGATACAGCTTGGCTATATAAAGACCGAAGAATATTCACATCTTAAATTCCTTAAAAGGAAACTAAACACGGAAATAAATGAACAGACAACTCACTGAAGTAGAAATACAAATGGTTAATAAGAAAAAGTTTCAACCTCTGTAGTAGAAATGTAAATATAAAATAACATTGTGGTATAGCCATTATTTGCCTAGAAAATAAAATATTTTTAGTGTGATACCAGTGATGAGGGAGCATTGAGGTACTGGCCTTTTCATACCTTTCAGACAGTGAGTAAATTGGTACAACCCTTCCTCCAAGTTATAAGAGCCTTAAAGAAAACAGCCAGACCTTTGACCCTGTTAGGGTACTACAGCTTCACTGGAGCAAAGGAAAAAAAACCAGCATAACTTCAGTGCCCTAAGTGGGTGGGAATTAGAGGGGTGGTGCTTAGATAAGCAATGCTTTAGCCATACAATGAAGTAGTGTTTATCTCTTAAATGAGGCTTTTCTTTGGGTGTTAGGGGTGATTTTTTTCTTTGTGTTTTTCTGAGAAGTAGCATATTCTAGAGAGTCAGACTGCCTGGGGGTTTGAATCCACGCTCTCCCACTTACAAGCTTTGTGACTTTGGGCAAGTTAGTCTCTGTGCCTTGCTTTTTCCATCTGTAAAATGGGGATGAATGATAGTACCTACCTTGCAGAGATGTGAGGATTAAAAAAGGTGTTCCATGTAAAGCACTTAACAAAAGTTTTTGGTAAGCATTCAGAAAATGTTCAGCATTTATTATTTTCAAAATTTTCTCCATTGAACATCATATACATCTAAGAAGAATGAGTGAAAATTTTGAGCTCAGCCATTAAAAAAATTAAGGTTTGTGTCCCATCATTCCAGAGATAACTACAGTAAATATTTTAGTGTATTTAAAAAATTTTTTTGGAGCTTAGTTGATTTCCTACAATACTTCCCCCCCCAACATTTTGTTATAAAAATTTTCAATCTTATAACACTTCTGTATCTACTGCCTAGATTTTACCACTAACACTTCACTATCCTTGCTTTATGACATATCTGTCCGTCTATTTATCCCTTTATCCATCTAGCAATCCATCTTATTTGATACATTTTGCAGTAAATTGCAGACATCCGTACTCCTGAGTACTTCAGAATGGACATCGTTAACTAGAGTTTAATATTTATTTATTTTGGAGACAGAATTTATATACAGTGGAAGGCACAAATCTTAAATTTGAGTTTTGAGACCTACCTTTATAACCCAAACCCTGTAGCAGTATATAGAAACATTCTCATCATTCTAGAAAGTTCCTTCATGTTCCTTCTCAGTTCGTCCTCCACACCAACCGTCAGGACAACTACCACTGTTGTAAATTTTTTTCCCCATAACTTAGTTTTGCCTTTCTAGAACGTTATACAAACCATACAGTATGCACTCTAAAGGTTTTTTTCACTTAGTATAATGTTGTGAGATTTATCCATGATGTTGGCTTATATCAGTACTTCATTCTTTTTTTTATTGCTGAGTAGTATTTCATTGTATGGATGTACCACAGTTCAACCATTCTCCCGTTGACATAGAGAACTTGGAAAAATAGAGCACAGAAGTAACGTTTATTTGGAAGGTAGCATTAATCCGGTCATGGTTGGGTTGAGGCCCACATAATGTGTAGCCATTTTACTAGTTCTGTCACAACAAATGTTCAAACTTTTTTTATTGCTTTTCAAAAATGCACAGGAGTGTTCCAGCTTCTCGCTCTAAAGTAGTAATTCTCTCCATAGAAGAAGAATCTCATGACAAATTATATATTCAGAAGAGGAATTGAGCAGTCTTTCCCCCTCTGTTCCCAGAAGAATTAATTGCTTTTCCCTATTTTGAACAGAACCATGGTCTTGGTGATACCGGGAACACTTTTTGTTAATATCTAAATAAGTAATTCACGTGTAAGTGGAAAATTATGGCAGTAGACGTAGTACGTTTCATATCCCCTGGGGTATTTTTCCTATTTCATTAAAATATTCATAAACTGAATACTTCATCTTACATTCGTGCCTTAGCTATTGTAAATGATGCCTCAGTGAACATCTGTGCATGGCCAGGTTTGCCTGCAACTCTCTTTCCTTTTGAATAGATTTAAAAGCGTTACTGATCAGAGGGTTGTGAACATTTAAGTTTCTTAACACACACATTGCTAAATCGCTTACGAAAAGGGTAAGCAGTGTACATTCCCACTGGTAGTACATAGGAATAGATACATGTGACTGCCAATTCTTCTGCTTATTTATTTATTTATTAAGATTTTATTTATTTATTTGAGAGAGAGAGCACAAGCCAGGGGCAGAGGCAGAGGGAAAGGGAGAAGCAGACTCCCCGCCGAGCAGGGAGCCCGACGCGGGGCTCGATCCCAGGACCCCGGGATCATGACCTGAGCTGAAGGCAGACGCTTAACCGACTGAGCCACCCAGGCGCCCGCCAATTCTTTCTTTCTTTCTTTCTTTTATTTAAAGATTTTATTTATTTGAGAGAGAGAATGAGATAGAGCATGAGAAGGGGGAGGGTCAGAGGGAGAAGCAGACTCCCTGCCGAGCAGGGAGCCCAATGCGGGACTCGAGCCTGGGATTCCAGGATCATGACCCGAGCCGAAGGCAGTCGCCCAACCAACTGAGCCACCCAGGTGCCCCCAGTTCGTTCTTTTAAAGGTAGAAGTGAGCTGAAATGGAGAAGGCATGGGATCTCGTGGATATACTTCTTTAGGAAAGAACTGAATATTTTCAGAGGACGTGGAGGCGACCTTGATTATAAGTGTCAGCATTATATGTGACCCTTCTTGTTCAGCATTGAGGTCAGGTTGGCCAGTCGGAAGAGAAACCTGTGAAGTCCAGTCATGTATTTTACCACAAAGGTGACCGGGAATTTGTGAGGGGCTAGTTCTGAGTTTTTCTGCTCTGATTTGTAAACTTGGTTCTTTTTTGTTTTGTTACCTAGCCTGAAGAAAATTCGTGGCAAAGTCTGGAAGCAGAGAATATCTAGCCCTCTGTTCAACACCAAACAATACACAATGGAACTAGAGCGGCTCTATCTACAGATGTGGGAGCACTACGCAGCTGGCAACAAACCTGATCACATGATTAAGCCTGTTGAAGTCACTGAGTCGGCCTAAATACTGTATGCACAGGAGAATGCCCCTATACCTGAGCCTCAACCTTCTGGGGAAAGGGAACTAGATAACGTACTTTTTACTTATCTGTACGGTATCATGTTGCAGATGGGTGACAAACGATAATAGAATAGCACAGCCAGACTTGCTTCCTGCATGATAGGGAGAGACACAAGAGATGGGAAACTGCTGTTCCACAAGGAATCTCCACAGAATTTTGCAGCAACCAGGTGGTGCATAGGTCTGGAAGGTCTGATCTCCCTTGGTCTTCCATGGGATGGTTAGTGTGGAGGGGAGATATAGATTGTCCAGCCGTTTTGTGATTCCATGGATTGATTGAGTCTTCTGAATTTTTTTCTTTATATTTTGGGTATTGGAGCTTTTAAAAATGTTTGGTTTCAGGTATTTTTATTCATGTGAAGTGTATATGATTCTCTTGAGATAAGGTTTTAAGCTAAAATGTTGCTCCTTGTTTTAGTTTCTGAACTCTACAGATTAATGGGGACTTTGCTGGTGTAGTCTTTTTATAGGTTTTATAAACCACTTGAGCCTATATCAGTCGTTTTAGTGTCTGACCTAATGTTTGGAGCTATCAGTGCTTTGTTGGTTTAGATGATGACTCAAAATTTTTTTCTGGTCCGTTTCCCATTTCCTTCTCTTCCCTTCCCCTACTTTAAAGTTTCTCCTGTAACTCAGCTAACAAAACGAAGTCTGATTTTAAATATCCCAGAGTGTTTCTCTTGAACACATCATCTGGTGCCAAATGAAAATTCTTAGGAGTGATTATTAATTATGCAGGGCGTAGTTGTGGTACTGTCATTGATGATAATAATATAGATTTTTTTGGGCCTAGTTTTGACCTATTTCACCAGTGTTTTACCTTTGACTGCCCCTCTATGCTGCTTCCAAAAGTGATAGTGTGTGATAAGATTTTTACCTTCCTTTCTCAAGTTTTTTTTTTTTTTTTAAGTGAGTCCTGTTCTTCCTATTTCTTTCAGCAGAAATGAAATCCCAGGTAAGTATAAGTATTCATGTATTTGATCAGTAAGTCACAGTTATCTTCAATACATTAAATAACTTTCATCAAAAAACATGTTAGAGGTAAAAAGCTCTGAAGGACCAGCTATGTAAATGAGTAATTATTTTTCAGACCTTCTTGGGTATTATATAATAACTGTCTTCTGGACTTGGTCTTGAAGTCTGTACGGATCAGCCTCAGTGGTAGCAAACGGCTTTGCTACTTGGTTTGGAGTACAAATTAGACTTTAGCCCTCCTGGAGCTTGAGTTCTTGGTATTAAAACCCATAGGAATAAAATTATTGAATTTCGACAAAGGATCGAGGGCTTGAGGCTTAAACAAGCCAACATATGAATATATGTTTTGTGTTGCTGTACTGTACTTAACGCTATCCAGTAACAGATAATTTTTTGTCTGCTAGTAGTGTTCTAGATTATGTCTTTCCAAAGCGCTGAGGCAGTGCACCTATTCTGTAGTTGCAGCTGATGCCTGAATGTATCCTAGCTGACAAATTATTGATTAATAAGAACTTGAATTTCTGAAAGATTCTTACTGTTAACCAAAATCGGAGCAAGGAGTCTCAAATGTAATTCTTGCCAGAATTACATGTTAATGAACTGTGTACCTTTTAACAATGTAAATCAAGAAACATCAGTTTAGGGATTTAATTTATTTTTTACCCGATTGAACTACCAGTCAAAGGTTGCCAGCATGGTTGCAGATAAACTGATGTTTGAAATTCACCAAACTACTTACTGTGGAATAGGAGAATAGACTTCCAGTGCCCTCAAGGCTGTGACCCTACAGCCATCTTACATAGCACATCATTCCTCCTATAGGGATGAACTTTTTTTCCTGGCACGAAAAGTAGCCGCTCTGGTTGAAGCTTTGCTTATTGTAATAGGCTTTTGTTTCCAGGTAACATGTCTGTGGAAGATTTAATTCTGAATAGAGATATAGATATTACTGGAAACTAATTGTTTTTTCTATTATACTCTGCTTTATCAAAAAAGTAAAACATTTAAATTGTGCTACAGAAATCCAGATGTTGTCTTGCGATCTTTAAACAATAAATGAATGATTTGCCCTTAATATGGTTGACGTATTTTGTGTTCTGTGAAATTGAGCATTGGACAGAGTAACAGGGTCACCTGATGATGAAACTTCTGTTTGAATGCCTCCAAATGACTGGAGGACCACATTTCCCTAGTGGAGCTGTATGATCTTAAGAACTATTCTGTTTTCTCAGCCAGGTGTGGAAGAGGGGTGGGGTTGGGATCCGATCCATTAAGAGGTCGCTGAAGCCTGTGACTCCCAGCACACCTCTTCGTGATGGTTTTTGTTTGGCCTACGACTGCGACTGCTCTGGCTTCATCTACCGCTGTAGTCTTCCTCTTTGTGTGAACTGTTCATGTTCTGTGTGGTGGTTGAACTCAGCCACAGGTATGAGGGAGGGTATCAGTGCAGCGGGTACCAGAACAGGCTGTTTAGCTGCCTGTTTTCTCAGAGATGATAAATTGAGAAAAAAAATTTTCAATATAATTTCAGGGGTGCCTGGCTGGCTCAGTCTAGGTAGAGCATGCAACTTGATCTTGGGGCCGTGAGTTCAAGCCCCATATTGGGCATAGAGCTTTACATTAAAAAAATAAAATAATATTTCAGCTAATTTACCTCCCAAGCTCTGTGGGTTGTGCCCCTCAAAGCCCTGATGTGGATTGGTGTTTGTTTCCTAAAAGGTGGTGGGGGAAGAAAGGTGTCCGGTAGCCTATTCAAAGGTTCTCACCCCTACCCTCTTTGTATGTTAAGAATCTGCCTTCCATCCTTTGCAGTCCACTTCAGTTCCTCCTGCCTAAACGCTAAAGGAGTTGCTTGTGCATCTGGAATAAGCTTGGGTTAACATGATTCGATTCCAGTCCTAACCCACTTTTTACTTGAAGCCCATGCTTCTTAATATTAACCACCGCTAACATTCAGGTTCTTTGCCCAAACCTCTGAGGCACGCAGTTATGTAACCCCCATTTTTATAGAAGGGGCTTGTAGAGGTAAACTTTGAAGTTTGTTGTAGAGATCAGGGTTATAATGATAAGCCCCTTTTATCCAATTCCCAATCCATTCAGAAAGTACCTTTCTATATGTAGGCAGTTTGGTGCTTAAGAGTTTAGATTTTTTTTTTTAAGATTGATTTTATTTATTTGAGAGGGAGAGGGAGAACGCACGAGCGGGGGGATGGGCGGGAGAGGGAGAAGCAGGCTCCCCGCTGAGCAGGGAGCCCGATTTTCGGGGGCGGGGGGCTCGCTCCCAGGACCATGACCTGAGCGAAGGCAGACGCTTAACCACCGGAGCCAGTCAGCCGTCTCTTAAGATTTTATTTTTGAGTAATCTGTAACCCGGGGCTCGAACTCCGGTGCGGCGCTGCTGGAGTTTGAATCCCAGCGCTGGCGCTTTCTAGCCATGTGATCTTTGTAAAATGAGTGGTTAACATTGTCTTTTTAAGGTGTCTTAAAGATTAAATCCACATAAAACACTTGGAACAGTGCCCAGCATGAAGTAAACACAATATTATTAATATCTTTAAATGCAGAGGTTTTATTTGTGTTCTGTTGGCCACATACTTAAATCATGAAACGTACCAGTGTCTGCCGGAGAAACGGCACCGTCTAGGAAGCATTTACTTCCCCGGTTTTTCTTGGTGTGTTCGGAGCGAGTGCCAAAAAGCTTCAAGTAACCAACCCCTCTATCTCCAGGGTTTGGAGGGTTCTGGAAGCAAGCGTCATAGTTCAGTGTTGCCAGGCACTGTCGGATTGATGCCTTGTTCTTATCTAGGGGTCTAGGTGGCCTGCCCCCAGCCCCCAGCCCCCCTAGCTCAGAGTAGTTGCGGGGGGGGGGGGGTGGCAGGCAAACAGGCTTAGAGGTTTGGGCGATTCCGGCAAGGAACGGAGCTTGCTTATCCACATTCTCACAAAGATGAAACTTGGAGATTCAGCCCAGTTCTTCCCTGTCACCCAGAGTTAATTTGGGCATCGGCAAACTACAGAAACCGGCTCGGGTACCAGAGCTCTGCATGAAATGGCGCTTTCCGTGACAAGCAGCACCCGTGGAAGTGATAGACCTGACTCCGGAAGCACTGCGGCTGGGCGCCAAATTTGAGTTCCTAGCCGCGAAGTTTAAATTTGCCCCGTGAGCATCCTGTGATAGGTGGGTACGGGGAGCACGAGAACGCGTCAGTTCCTATCTCCCCCTTCCGTGGAGCCCGGGCTCTATAAAAGGTCTCCCGCCTGGCGTCGCCTCGCAGTTGCTCAGGAGCTCCCACACCGTGCACGGCCGGTTGGAGGTGAGCAACGATCGGCCACGCTAGAGGCAGCCGGAGCAGGTAGGCGCTGGTGGGGCTGAAGTGGGGTACTGAAGCGGGAACGGTCTTGAAGCTCAGCCTAGTCGAGCGGACTTAATTAAAATCAGGACTACCACATGCCCTGACTGACCGTGAACCTTGGGACGGAAATTATGGCAAAATATTTTGCCGGCTTCCACTTTTAAAAAAGGCTTTTGGAAGAAGCAATTTTAATTTTTTTTTAGCGATATTAACTCCGCTAAAGCAAAGATGAGGAATGGGGGCGTGGAGATCCCAGTGGGGGCATGAGGGAGAAGGGGCCTGGGGGAGGTGGCTTGCCGTTGGGGGGTCGTCTAGGCCTGAGCAGTGGAAGGAGGACTAGCTGAGATTGCGGCGTGGGGGTGTTAGATGCCTGATCCGGGAAGGCCGTTGGGCAGATTGAGGTCAGAATAGGGGGTGGTAATGTGGGCAAATGGAGGGTGGGTAGGAGTGCGTGTGGGGGGTGGGGGGTGGGGGGTGTCTGACCCGCTAGCTGAGGTGAGAGGGTTGTAAGGGCCCGGTGAGTGGAGGTTTTGAGGCCGGATTGGTGTAGGACTGTGAGGGGGGGCAGGGTGGCTGGGGGTGGGAGCTGGGAGGGGTGTCTGGGCCTGTGGGTCTAAGACCTGGGATTGTGAGGGAGGAGGGGGAGCCGGGGGGGGGGGGGAGCTGGTGGTGAGTGGCGGTGTCGAGGCCTGATTGGTGCAACACTGGCTGGGGGCGGGGTCTGCGCCTGCTGGTCTAAGACTTCCTGGGGTTGGGGGAGGGAGAGGGGGAGTGGGGGGTGGTGAGTGGCAGTGTCGAGGCCTGATTGGTGCAAGACTGGTTGGGGGCAGGGTCTGGGCCTCTTGGTCCAAGACTTCCTGGGGTTGGGGGAGGTGGAGGGGGTGTGGGGGAGGGTGAGTGGCGGTGTCGAGGCCTGATTGGTGCAAGACTGGCTGGGGGCGGAGCCTGGGCCTGGTGGTCTGACTTCCTGGGGTTGGGGGAGGTGGAGAGGAAGTGGGGGGGGGTGAGTGGCGGTGTTGAGGCCTGATTGGTGCAAGATTGGCTGGGGGTAGGGTCTGGGCCTGTTGGTCTAAGACCTCGTGGGGTTGGTGGAGGTGTCGAGACCTGACTGTGCAAGATTGATTGGTGTCGGAAGTGTTGGAGGTGGGGTCTGGGCCTGCTGGTCTAAGACCTCGTGGGTTGGGGGAGGTGCAGGCGGGAGGGTGGGGGTGGCGAGTGGTTTCGAGACCCGATTGGTGCAAGATTGGTTGGCGGCAGAAGTGTTGGGGGTGGGGTCTGGGCCTAGCAGTGTAAGGCCTGGTGGGGTTGGGGGAGGTGCAAGCGGGAGGGTGGGGGTGGCGAGTGGAGGTGTCGAGACCTGATTGGTGCAAGATTGGCTGGCGGCAGAGGTGTTGGGGGCGGGGTCTGGGCCTGTCGGTGTAAGGTCTCCTGGGGACCAGAAGGGGGCGCAGGGGGGTGGGGGCGGGGGTGAGTGGAGGTTTTGAGGCCTGATTGGTGCAAGATTGGCTGGCTGCGGAAGTTTTGGGGGCGGGGTATGGGCCTGTTGGTGTAAGGCCTCCTGGGGACCAGAAGGGGGAGCGTGGGGGCGAGGGTGAGTGGAGGTTTCAAGGCCATATTCATGCAAGACAGGCTGAGGCAGAAAGCGAGTATACGGAGATAAAGGCATTGGGGGAGGGTGGAGAACGGTTGGAGGTGGGGGTGACCTGATCCCGTGTAAGACCAGCGGGAGGTGGGTACTGTAGGGGGATGGGGAGAGTAGAGGTTGGATAGCGGTATGTAGTGGCCTGGTCTGTGTAAGACTGCCTGGGAATAGGAGTAGAGAGGTGGAGGGGTGGCGGAGTAGAGGGGTCAAAGCCTGATAGGTGGAAGACTTCTGGGGCTTAAGGCAGGAGTAGGGAGAGTACAGGTGTGGGGAGAGTGGCGGGCCAGCAGGGATGTGGGGAGTGGGAATCCCTTTTGAGAGAAGCTGTCCCTGGGCCAGGGACTGAATAGGAGTTAGTGCATTATAAATCCTTACAATGGGAAGAAAATTTCTCTGGGGGTTAATAAATGAATGATTGGATTGTTCTTGCACATCTTATAATGTGGTGGTTGAGGTGACCACCATGTGCTTTGGGCTTTCTGACTGATCTGCAAAGAACCTTTGCGGGGCATGGTGAGAGAGGGTGTCTCTCTAGTTTTCTCCATCCAGGAAAAGCCTGCAACAAACATTTAAATACGTCTCGTTTTGCAGAGCAAAGCTTTGGCCTAAAATTAGGGTGAGTAAGCGGCTCAAAAGATAAATGCAGATTGTAGAAATGTTGGTTCTTGGGGCACCTGGGTGGCTCAGTTGGTTAAGTGCTGGACTCTTGATCTCAGCTCAGATCTTGGTATCAGGGTCGTGAGTTCAAACCCCCCTGCACTGGGCTCCATGCTGGGCATGGGGCCTACTAAAAAAAGAAAAAAGAAAAGAAATGTTGGTTCTGGGTTTTGGTTTTCTTTAAAGAGTGTATTTTTGTCTTGACTATAGACATGGACATGTCGGAAGAAGCAGCTGGCCAGTCTAAGATCCAGGATGATGATTGGTGAGACTTGAAAAATTGTTTTCTTTTAGTTTAGTCCTTCTTGTGTTGGCAAAATGACTTTCTCAAAAAGCATATGTTTCTTTCATTTCGAGTTTGCAGAGTTAGTCATAAAATGAGAATTGTAAAAGGGATCTTAGAATCATATAGGAGTCCAGCCTCTTAGTGCACGAATCCTCTATATAACGTCTCTCTCAGTGGCCAGGAGCATACAACTCCATGAAGCCACACAGTGCATTGTTGAATATGTGTAATTTCTAGAAAGTTCTTCATTCTAATGAACTTAAAACTTAGGTTACTTCCATCCCATTGATCACAGTGCTGCCCTCTAGAGGTACACAGATGAAGTGTTTTTCTTCTCCATGATAAGGGGGTATTTTAAGATAGTTGTCTCATCTCTTAAGTCTTCTCTCTCCTGGAACACTGCCCTGATTGCCTCCTTCACAGATAAGCGTGTAAGCATATAATATGGGAGAAAGTAGAAACCATAGAACAGAGAGTCTGGAAATAGACCCAAATACCCAAATGTGAAAATTGAGTTCATGATTAAAAAATGACATTTCAAATCAGTGGGGAAAAGATGGATTCATCAACAAATAATTTGAAGATAATTGGCTAACCATTTGGAAAAAAATAAGAATTGGATTCTTACCTCCTCTCTCCTTACAACAAAAGAAATGACACATGGATAAAATATTTAAAAATAAAAAAGGAAATCATTTAAAAATGTTAGAAAACAGGTGGATTTCGTTTCTAATAATTTTGGAGTGGGGGAAGCCTCAGTTTGATATCAAACAAAAGTATAAAAATGACAAACTGGAAAAGTATTCACATTACTCGTGATAAAAGGCTATTTTTCTTAATCTACAAAGAACTTTTACAGGTCAACAATTAAAAAAAGGTGAACCACACACATGAAAACTGGGCAAAAGATATCAGAAGGTAGTTCTTAGGAACAGTTGACCCATAGACATTAAAATTTATTCAGCTTTACATTACTTATATATGAAGAAATGAAAAAAATTTTCATGAGATACCATTTTTCATAGATCAGATTGGCAAAGATTAAAAAAATTGGTAATAACTGGAGTTGGCAAATTTGTAGGAGAACAGGCAATTTCTTATAGCCATCGTGGGAATATAAATTGGAGCAACCTTTTTGGAGGGCAATCTGGAAATATCCACATTGTAAATGCCCATGTCCTTTGACCCAGTAATTACTAGGACTTTTTCTTTCCCTGTTAGAACAATTTTATTTAATTTCTGTGTGTGTGTGTATATATATATATATATATATATTCACATATACTGAAATGCATAAATGTGGTTATGTCATACATTCTTTCTGTGTATTCACTCTTACTTGTTCTTGACTCCTTTGCCCCTTCTCCCATGTCCCTTTTCCCTATAACTCATTTATTTCATCACATATGGACATTTACAGGCTGATTTGGTCTTTGTTCAGTTCTGGGGAAGAAGAATGAATGACTTAATTACTAGTCCACAGAGAAATACATACAAGGATGTTCATTGCAGCATTGTTTGTAATAGCACAAATTTGGAAAGAGTTTAAGTGTCCTAAGGGTGTAGTTGAATGGATTATGGTTCATCCAAAAAAGTGTGGTAAGAAATGTTGTTCTGGTAACGGAAAGTTAAAGTTAAACATGAAGTTAAAAACCACCAGTGGCTGAACAATCCATGTAGCACAATACTACTTATTTTAAAAGATGTGTGCACTTGACTTGTGCTGGTATGTGCTTATGTTTAAGAGCTTTCTAGAAGAATAAATAAGACACATTGTTTATTGCTGGTGAGTGGGACTCTTGGAGGAACAGGGACAAAGTGTTCCTCTCCCTCACTCCTCTTTTCAGTGTTCTTTATCACTCAGAAAGCTATCTGGTGAACATAACATTGATAGTCATTAAAATGGAAGGGGGGATTAGCAAAAGAATGCAGCAAACAAACATTGGAAAATACACATCTTAAGTAATAAAAAGAAATGCGAATTTCAATGTTATTTACCTACTAAATGAGCAAATGAAAAAAATTATCCTATTACAGTAATGTTGAACTGTACACTGCTCTAACCCTTTGGAAACGATTAAGCAAATGTACCAAGAGCTATAAAATTGGTCATACCTTTGATGAATTTGACTTTTGGGAATTAACTTTGGGGAGATCCACTTTATAAAAGTAATTGAATGCACAAAGATGCTCGTTGCAGCATTCAACTGAAAAATTAATGTGTGTTATCAAAAATGCAGAGGGTAAAATTCCAAGCTCTCTCCCTGACCCTCAGTCACTTGCCCCAAATAGTGCCCTGGGTGGATGGTTGGCATTAGTTCTCCTGAGAAGTAAACAGGCAGTCTGCTTTATTAGCCCCTTGCAAATCTGGTTAACAGGAGTCCTTCCTCTAGCATTTGATGAAGCATTGAGAGACCCCAGTTTCGGAAGCTACAGCTGCGAAGACCAGATCCTAGAGTTCTGGGTGGAAGATGGCTCTTGAGGCTGGATAGTGACCGGCCAGGCTCTCCACCCACCCTCGCTGCAAGTCGGGACCATTAACGTTTCAAGATCTGGGCACTGTGTTTTCATCAGTGCAGATGATGCTGTTTTTTTGTGTGTTCGTTTTTACTTTGGGCTCACTCTGTACCTCACATAACCTTCACATAAGGTTCACATAAACTGGTCATGTGTAATTTTTTAAATGGAGAACGTTTAAAGAGATTTTTAAATGGTGAGATCTCGTAGGCAAAGTCTTTTAAAAACAAGGTTCCTCGGGGGTGTGAGTGGGAGGGTGGAAAATAATAAAAGGGGTCCTCGGAACCACTTTTTGAGATTCGTTCATTCTATTATTCAGCCAGATAGTCGAGTACTGACTTTGCACTGAACAGTGTGAAACAGGTATATTTCCAAATCCTTGTATGGTTTACTGTCTGGGATGGGAGATAGAAACATGTAAGCAAGCAGTTACGGTGTAGTGTGATAAATGCTGTGATGTGGGAGAGGTATGTGATCCTGTAGGAGGGCAGACATTATCTTATTTTTCACAGTAGCCCTATGAGATAAGTGGTTCTTTTTTTTAAAGATGTATTTATTTTAGAGAGAGAGTGGGGGGAGGAGCAGAGGGAGAGAGGGAGAGAGAAAGAATCTCAAGCAGACACCTCACTGAGCGCAGAGCCCAACAGGGGCTCGATCTCAACGACCCCAAGAGCATGACCTGAGCCGAAATTAAGAGCTTAACTGACTGAGCCACCCAGGCACCCAAATTCTGAGACTTTTTTCCCACAGTTTCGAAATTGGGATCCATCACACATTTGATAGCATGTCATCCCTTCCTAGTGTTTTTTTTTTTCTTTCTTAGAGGTACATAGGTCTTAGATGAGATGGAATGTATTCTAGAAGTAGAGCCAACAGGTTTTGCTGATGGATTGGATGTGGGAGGTGAGCGAAAAAGAGAGGAATCAAGGATGACTCCTCTAAGTTTTTGGTTTGCGTTACTGGGTGGATGGTGGTGCCATTGACCGAGATTGGTAAGTCTCCTGTAGGAACAGGATTGAGGGAGGAAATCAAGAATTCTGTACTGGCTATGTGACGTTTCAAATGCTTAGTAAATGTCCAAGAGGTCACGCAAACAGTTGGAGCTCAGTGAAGAGTTTGAGGCTGGAAATAGAAAATTGGGGGATTTGGGGTCTTAGGATAGTAGAATGAATGATCCAGGAGAGAGGGGACAATAGTGCAACACAGAATGGAAAATTGCAGGAATAAAATCCTTGAGAAGGCGGGAGGGGGATGAGATCCAAAGTGCAGGGGAGGGTTTGGCCAGAGACAGGGGTAAGAACATTGTGTTCATTGTTAACTGTAAAGACATAAGAGAATCGGGTGTAGTTGCAGATAGGACAGTAGATTCCCTGGTGGGAGGACGAGGCAGTTCCTGTCTGATGGCTTTATTTTCCCGGTGACTTATGAGACAAGGTCGTTAACAGAGTGAAGGAGGTTTCCACAGTTTGAAGGCAGAAGGACGGCTGAAATGCACAATGCAAGGGGGAGGAGACTGGTTTTCATTGATCAACCAAAGCCCAGTTAGTAGGCTCTGGTGGCCTGGCCACTGACTAGCCTTTTTTCAGCCCAAGATGCGTGGTTTTGTTAATACTACAAGATGGATGAGCAGAAATACCATATTTTAAAAATTACCAGGGGCGCCTGAGTGTCTCAGTCAGTTGAGCCTCCAACTCTTGGTTTCAGCTCAGGTTATGATCTCAGGGTCCTGGGATCGATCCCCACGTCGGGCTCTGTGCTCAATGTGGAGCCTGCTTAAGATTCTCTTCTCCCTCTGCCCCTCTCCCCCCGCTCACCATGCGCACACACTCTCTCAAATATATAGATAAATAAAATCTTTAAAGAAAGAGAACCAAGGTCACGTTTTGACCCGTACCTGGGAAACCTTACGCCCAGCAAGAGTTTTCTTTGCTGATTAAGAAAAAATTTTGGTGCTGAAGCCAATAATACATTATATGTTAACTAATTAAATTTAAATTTTAAGTAATTGGAAAAAATTTGACGTCTACTCCTGAGTAAGTCCAGTGTACAGTGACAGATACATGAACAGGAAATTGAACCAAGGGGGTGAGTCAGCATGTGTCTTGAAAAACTGAAAAATATTATCGATCCAATATTATAACCCAATATAAAAATATTATCAATCCAATATATTATCAATCTAATAACCAACCTCAAGGTTAAAATGAATGCCCTGAAGAAGTGGTGAAAGTTAACTTGATATATGTAAGACCTTATACATAAATCCTTATAACTATTAGGTTCACCTTTAGCACTTCTGGTTTCCTCTCTGAGCTCTGTGTCACGCAAACTAATGCTAGGATAACCTGTGATTAGGTCCAAGATTGTAGCCCGGTGCATTATTGGGGGGCAGAGAAGCAAGAGGTCCCAGCATCATGGTTCACTGCGGGGAGCAGCTGTAGCTGGGCAATCACCCTTCGTTTGCTTCCTAAGAAATGGATTTCAGCATTTGCCCATTTAGCCAGACAGCAGTCCCAATAAGTAGGCCCTCTTCAAGCCAGTAAAGCCCTAAAAGGTGTCCTCCTTGCTCTTTTGTCCTTCTGATTTTTAGCTGTAATCTCTTCATCCTCGAGTCCTTTCACGTGTGGCCCCTTTCTCAGAATTCACTTTCATATCTTTCTTTTCCTCTTTTTCTTAAAGATTTATTTAGTTATTTTAGAGACAGAGAGAGTGGGGATAGGGAGGAGCAGAGGGAGAGAGAGAGAGATAATCTCCGGCAGACTCCCCACTGAGCATGGCGCTCTACTCATGGGCCAGATCTCACGACCCTGAGATCATGACCTGAGCCGAAACCAAGAGTTGGACGCTTTTTTTTTTTTTTTTAAGATTTTATTTATTTATTTGACAGAGAGAGACACAGCGAGAGAGGGAACACAAGCAGCGGGAGCGGCAGAGGGAGAAGCAGGCTCCCCGCGGAGCAGGGAGCCCGAGGCTGGACTTGAGCCCAGGACCCTGGGATCATGACCTGAGCCAAAGGCAGATGCTTAACGACTGAGCCACCCAGGCGCCTCCTCACTTTCATGTCTTTAAATAGAAATAAATCACTTGGCACAAAACAGGCTTCTCGCTGGTGCTGATGGTACTCAACTAACATTCTTCCCCTGTCTTCGATTCTGCGGTAAAGACTGAGCAGCTTGTTGCTCCTAATTTTTCTTCACCTCCTCTACTGTGATCTTAATTTCATAACTCCCTAAAACTTTTTATGCATATCAGAAAGTCTGACGTGAGATTCTGCCTGTGGGCTTGCATACACTATGTTTAGTGGCCTGCCTTTATAACAGTGTGTATCTCATTTTTTGCAGTTGCATTCTTACTGTGGACTCAAGCAGTGATGAAGAATTTGAGCCCTGTAAGTAGCGTCCCCCCAAAGCAGTAATTTCCATTTCAAGGCGTAACTTAACCCTGTCTTTGTGGAGATGACTGAAACGTGGTTTGGGACAGCTGGTGTGAGCGGGTCCTGGGTTTGTCTCCTCTAGGGACTCTCTCCAGATTGATGAGACAAAGACCATTTCCCTGCTGTTAGGAGCAGAGACAGTTCTTTGGGCTTGTTTTGCAGTTTGCTACCTTGACCTTTTTCATGCTAGGCCTCCTGACTTTTATTTCCTCTCTAGCTCACATGGGGCAGGGTGGGGGGTATATAAGTCTCCCATGGATTTTAACCAGCCCTAACTTCTGGACTTGGGCTTGAGGGAGTTAAAGATGTGGGTAACCAGGTTTTTATCCTCCTTCAGATGCTTCCTGAGACCCTTTTTCTTTCTCTGATTTAGTTGGAACCAAAAAGAAGGGGCAGAAAGGGAACACGAGGTGAGTAGGAAAATTAGCGAAATTTGACGTTTGTTGAAGAATGATGTTGTGGGTAAGAAGTTTTATGAATGAACGTCACATTTCCTCTCTGAGCACTATGTTCAGGGTCATAGTGGGTATCTGATCTCACAGCCAGATTCAAAGTATTAGATCTTTATGCCAGGCCCATTATCTAATTGGTCAGTTTCTTCCTCGGAATGTCTTTGTGATTGATTCGTCCTCTAATTTCCACTCTCCACTCTTCAGGCCCTTATAGGCCCACGTGCCAGACTGTAGGAGGTGCTAAGAAAATTGACTGGAATAAATCCAAAATAGGATGTTAGTTAACTGATGTTTCCACATTGACTCCTTGAATTACCGTAGTGGGTTTGTTGAGGTATGATTTACATAATTAATGGCAAAGTTCACCCTTTTAGGTGTACGGTTTGATGAAATTTGACAAAGCTATATGGTAGTGTAAACATTACCACAATCAGAGAGGCGATGCAGGATATTTTCCTCACTGTCATTTACATTTTATTTTATTCTTTAATTTTTAAAAAAGTTTTGTGCTTTGACAATACTTCTATTTTTATCTTTATTTATTTATTTTTGTGAGTAAAGCAATAGAAGTTTATTAAGTGAAGACAGAAAAAGCTCTCAAGAGTGAGAGGACTCCCCACAGGGTTGCCCTTTATTTTTATTTTTTATTTTCATCTTTTTTAAGACTTTATTTTTTTTTAAGTGATCTCTACACACAACGTGGGGCTTGAACTTACAACCCCAAGATCAAGAGTCACTCGCTCCTCCGACTGAGCCAGCCAGGTGCCTCTACAGTACTTTTTGTTTGTAATTTTTTAATTTTTAATTTTAATTCCAACATAGTTAACATACGGTGTAATATTAGTTTCAGGGGTACAGTGTAGTGAGTTGGACTTCCATATGTCACCCGGTGCTCATCACATTTGTCATTTACATTTCAAATGCTTTATCGTGGTTTCTTAGTGGTTTCCAGTGTTATACATAATAAAGTCCTTATTTGATAATACATTTAAATATCCCATTTTTAAATGGAAAAATTGGTTTCTTCCTGCCTCCACTAGATAGATGTCGAACAAATACGTTGAGAAAATCTGTTTTAATGGGCCTGCTGGGAATGCCCACAGGTCTTGGTCCAGTCCCTGGAAGCTACTATAGTGGGATATTGGAGGAAGGGTGGAACTGGGGAGGAAGGGGAAGAGTTCAGTTTTGGGCATGTGGAAGTGGAGGGGCCCATAGGCAGGGCCGATACTCAAGACATGTAACGACCAGTAGAGTACAGATGGGGACAGTCAGGATGACTGCCCGACCCGTCGGAACAGACCCCATCAGTAAACAGCGGCTAAGGCTATTCCTGAGCGTGCTGCCAGTCAGCCCTACCCATAGGATATCCAGGTAGGAAGCTGGAACTGTGGAGCTGGAAGTCAGGTGCATGGTTGGGCTGGATATAATGGCTTGTGCTGGCGGATAGGTGACGGCCATGCAGTCCTTAGGAATTGATTAACTTGGTGTGAAGGCACTGTGGAGAAAGCCTGGGAGTGAGCTGAGGAGGAGCGGTGAGTGAGAAGGAGTGGATGGAGGGCGGGAAGAGAACCGAAACGGAACAGTAACTTGGAAATCCAGAAAAGAGTTTTCAGGAGGGAATGACCAACAGGAGAGCCAAGGCCCCTCAACTTGGCAGCTTAAACGTGGTGAAGATGAAAAACGGAAAACCAGGAACAACGATTGAGTAGTTCCAAAGAAGGGGAACAGAGTTACTGTGGGGAATAAGCCAACAGAACATTTCCAGGTGCTCATGTTCATGGTAGAGGAGTCAGGAAAGGCTGTGAACAGAAGACCGTGGTGCTGACGTTTCTCTTTTGTTTTTTCCCTGTCTCCTCACTCAGCTATGTGGTGATTGACTCGGACTCTGAAGACGAATACTGCAGTGATAAAGTCAGAGCTCACGTATCTGACATAAGCCGCGAAGGCAAGTATACTAGTAACCGAGGGAAGTAGCTGAGCTTGCAGCCCCATCACGTGGTGGCGTCGGGTTACGCGTCAGCAAACGTTTGATTCCGGCACCCGCTTAGGAGCAGGTGCCGCCATTTCTTCCCTCGTGGGTGCTGGATGTGGTTATGGCCGGATTCCCCACACACACCCCCTCCCTGGTGAATTTCCAAAGACAGCAGCAACTGTTCTCGGCGCTTTAGACCTTGACCATCCCCCTCCATAGAGTTCTGACCTACCTATATATAGGGTCCCCCCCCAACCTATACATAGGGACCGGGGAGGGAAGAAAGTCAGGAACTGACACTAGGAAGGTATGAACGCTACTCTGCTACTCCACCCCCCCCCACCCCCCCAGTCCCTGCCACTCTTTTCCTCCTTCTCTGTGTGTGGGAATGACAGAGAGGGAAGGTGAGAGGCTTGGGCTCATTCTTTCCAGCCTGGTGGAGACTTAGGTGGGTGATGGTGCTGAGTCAGCCCACAGTGACTTCGGGGAACCCTTGGTTTCTCCAGCTAGCTGTGAGTCTTTGCCTTTCACCATTCTCCGCCTATTTTCTAGAGATTTCTGTTCTTCTCAGAGCCCATCGCCCACAGCTGATCTTTGCACCTTTGGCTTCAGAGGCTCTTTTAAAAACCTTTCCAGAGGCATGGAGCTATACTCGTAGTTCAGAACCTGTTCAGTGGGGGTGAAACGTAGGAAGACTAGGAGCTTCTTTTTTTTTTTTTTTTTAAGATTTTATTTATTTAATTATTTGAGAGAGAGCGAGAGCAGGGGAGGAGCAGAGGGAGAGGGACAAGCAGACTCCTCGCTAGTGTGGAGCCTGATGCGGGGCTCGATCTCACAACCCCTGAGATCATGACCTGAGCCGAAATCAAGAGTCGGATGCTTCACCCATTGAGCCACCCAGGCGCCTGAAGACTAGGAGCTTCTTAACCCTCAGGGATGGTACTTTTTTGATCCTTGTTCACTTAGTACCAGATACAGGGCATGATACATAGGCCTTTCACTAAGGTATCGGCACCTCTAAGGTACCGGCTGCTTCTTTAGTAACTACCAAAGAGCTACCATTGGTCAGATTCCTGGCTAACCTGGGTTATCAGAGCAGGGAAAGGAGAGGTGGCTTGGAACCCTAGTCTACTGTTTCACTACCTGTCCCCTCTCATTGATTTTTCCTCTCCTCTCTAGCTCGGAGTGGATGTGCCTGAGTAGGACAGAGGTCCAGGTGCAGAGTAGGGGGCATGACATGACGAGCCACTGTAAGGGGCCAAAGGGAGCCCTAAGAGAGGTAGCTTTAGAGTAGGGCATAAGACGGGGCGCCTGGGTGGCTCAGTTGGTAAGGCGTCTGCCTTCGGCTCAGGTCATGGTCCCAGGGTCCTGGGATCGAGTCTCACATCAGGCTCCTTGCTGAGTGGGGAGCCTGCTTCTCCCTCTGCCTGCCACTTCCCCTGCTAGTACTCTCTCTCTCTGTTAAATAAATAAATAAATAAATAAAATCTTAAGAAAAAAATAGAGTAGGGCATGAGAGACAGCCAGAAAGCAGTTCATCACCATAGGTGACCACTTGCTGACTCATTTCATCAGAAAATCCTTATTTTTTTTGAGGAGGAACTTTGACCTGAGGCCGCTCTTACCTTTCTGACTGGTGGACTCTTACCTGTGGGCGTTCATCCCCGTAAAGGAGAGCTGGAGAATGCTCCAGTAGGACTGTCTTTGTAGGTCTCTCTACTGTTCTCCACATGCCACTTCTTTCCTTCTTGTCATGAATTGAGGTGATGTTACAGAAAAAGGGCTTGAACACAACACTTCTGAGGTCACTTCTAACCTTTGTCAATGTATAGTCATTGTTCTTTTGTAGATTATAAGCAGTGGGCCCCTCCCCCTCCCCCTCTCTTTTTAAAATTTCAACTTCAGTTGGGTGCCTGGGTGGCTCAGTTGGTTAAGCGGCTGCCTTCAGCTCAGGTCATGATCCTGGAGTCCCGGGATCGAGTCCCGCATCGGGCTCCCTGCTCAGCGGGGGGGTCTGCTTCTCCCTCTGACTGTCTTCCCTCTCGGGCTCTCTGTCTCTCATTCTCTCTCTCAAATAAATAAATAAAATCTTTAAAAAAAAAATTTCAATTTCAGTTGAGAAATCTTTAAAATTTCTAGGAAGGATGACTTTTTACCATAGCAACACCCACTCCTTTCTCTTTCTTTATTGCATATCCGAAGTTCTTTGATAATGAAGTGATAGATGGGACTCTCAAAGTGTGTGATCCCAAATCTGCAAGTGCAGGATAAAGACTTTTTGCACCGTAAATATATTGTCACATCTTGCCTGTGCCGTGGTTTATATATATATTTTTAAAGATTTTATTTATTTATTTGACAGAGAGAGAGAGAGAACAAGTAGGCAGAGAGGCAGGCAGAGGGAGAAGCAGGCTCCCCGCCGAGCAGGGAGCCCGATGCGGGGCTCGATCCCAGGACCCTGGGATCATGACCTGAGCCGAAGGCAGCGGCTTAACCGACTGAGCCACCCAGGTGCCCCGGTTTATATTTTTTTTTTACATCCAGAACCCAAGGAACCTGGAAGGTGAGCTCTGAACAGACTCCAGAGAGCGTGTGTGGTGGTAGATACGTCACGCCTCATTTCTAGCTGAAGGGACCTTTGGCGAACATTCCAAATGTTCCCAAGGCTTCTCAGTGCTGGCATGAGGACTGACCTCCTCACGCTTACATCAGTGGCTCTGAGAGCTTTGCATTTGTGGACTAGTTAGAAAATTAAATTTTGCTGGCTATCATAGAGTTGCCACTTTTTCATTTGTCTAACGATGGGAATAAATTCTAACTAACATGTGCTATCGCCATAATTTCATAAGGTAAAGAAACCAAAAGCTTAGGGAGGATATACTCTCAAAATAAAGGACAGTCCTTTAAATTATAGAGATTGAACTTGATAGGGAAAAAAAAAACCACTTTGTTTTTCTGATTTATTTTTCTGTGGACCAGAGAAAACATACAAGTCTGCAGAGCTGTGTTTGGGAACTACTGGGCACCTGCAGTGTGCGACTTAGAGAATGTGATTTGAAAATTGACACTGGGCTTGGATTGCTATTTTATCTGTTACTGCTCTCAGTAAAGTAAAAAAGTTATAGAGCGAAAACAATCTGAAATAATTGATTCTTCTTTTAATTTTAATTTTTAATTTTTAAAATTTTTTTAAGAAGATTTTATTTGAGAGAGTGAGAGAGAGAGCACGAGCAGGGGGAGCGGCAGGCAGAGGAAGAAGCAGGCTCCCCGATGAGCAGGGAGCCCGATGCGGGACTCGATCCCAGGACCCTGGGATCATGACCTGAGCTGAAGGCAGACTCGTAACTGACTAAGCCTCCCAGGCACCCCTATTTTTATTTTCTTATTTTAAATTTTAGTTAGTTAACATACAGTGCACTATTGGTTTCAGGAGTAGAATTGAGTGATTCATCACTTACATACAGCACCCAGTGCTCATCCCAACAAGTGCCCTCCATAATACCCATCCCCCCACGCACCTCCCTCCATCAATCCTCAGTTTGTTCTTTATCCTTAAGAGTCTCTTACGGTTTGTTTCCCTCTCTCCTTTTTTTTCTTCTTCCCCTTCCCATTTGTTCATCTTGTGTTCTTTCTTTAATTCCTCATGTGAGTGAAATCATATGGTATATTTCTTTCTCTGACTGACTTGTTTCACTTAGCATGATACGCTCTAACTCCATCCACATCAGAGAACAGTATGGAGGTTCCTCAAAAAGTTAAAAATAGGCCTGCCCCATGACTCAGCAATGGTATTTGCCCAAAGTATACAAAAATACGGATTCGAAGGGGTACGTGCACCCCAATGTTTATAGCAGCCTTCTCAACAATAAAATAACTGATTCCTAACTGTGATTCGTGATGTCACCATTTCCAGCTTGTTTAATTTGTGCTCAGTAATCTGAAGTTGAGTGTATGGGGTGGGCGGAGGGAGTATATTTATATGTGGTTGTGTCTCTTGAATTTCAGATGAGATTCTGGATGTATCATCTGATACTGAGGAGCAGCCTCCTACCAAGGAGCCTCCAATACTTATCACTGATGATGATAGTGATTTTGAGGGCCCTGTGCTCATAATAGACGAGGATTCGTGTGATCAGGGCCCAACTGCCCCAAAGGAAAAAGAGATGGAGGTCTTCGATGTCTCCCAGCGCAATTCATCTCACGACGTTGGTGAGCCGAATCTTGGTGAGCCGAATCTTGGTGAAAATGTCGGCCAGCCCGTGAACGGCACTGAGGCTGCAGTGGAGATTTCCGATGAAGAGCCTGCACCTGTGGTGGAACAACCACGGAAGAGGAAGAGTAAGACCAAGAACATATGTGTGACACGCAGTAAGCCGGTCATATCAGGTAGGCCCGACCTCCTGAATCTGCCCCGCCCACCCCGCGTACCAGCCACGCCTGCCTCGCCCTTTGCCCTGGACATGTCTGTCTGGTCAGGTCGGCCTGTCCTGCCTACCGACCTCGGGCCATCTCAGCAGCTTCCTAGTGGCTAAGGGAGACAGCCATCCCAGGGAAAATGATCTTTCTGGAAATGGGGAAGGAACACCCGTGTCTTAGGAGTCACACTTCCCTCATCCTGGCACGCTTTCTCTCTGTGCTTTTTGTCCTGAGGAGATCCTGTTCTTCTTGGGACCCAGCCCAGTTATTGGTTCCTGTGGGAAGCTGGACGTCAGAGACGCTCCTCCCTCCTGGGTCCTCGTAATTCTCAGACCCCGTCTCTGCTAAAGCACTTACCCAGCTGTCTGACAATATGTTTCTGAATCTGCACCCCCCGCCCCCCGCAGTGGACAGTGAACCTCTTGATGGGAGGACTCTTCATTTTTAAGTCTCTCCCAGGGTCTAGCCTGGTATCCGGCACATAGTAGATGTTTAATACTTCTTGTTTTTCAATAACTGAATGGATGACACTACCGTTACGGAAGTCTCTGACTAGAGGAGTGAGCAGTATATGGAGGCTAAGCAAAGATGGATAGACTGGGCGTGTATATCGAGTGAAGGTCCTGCCTAGGATCTGAGCCACTTCCTTCTTATTTTTTTTTAAAGATTTAATTTGTTTGGGAGGGAGAGAGGGTGAGGGAGAGACAGCAGCAGCAGAGGCAGAGGGAGAAGCAGACTCCCCAGATGAGCAGGGAGCCCGACGCAGGGCTCGATCCCAGGACCCCGGGATCATGACCCAAGCCGAAGGCAGATGCTTAACCGACTGAGCCCCCCAGGCGCCCCTGAGCCACTTCCTTAGAGCTAGTGTGTGAGCTTTGCCACACCGTTCCTTATAACGCCCGTGCCTCAGTTGCCCCCACAATCTAACCTCTAGCGGCAGGCTCACATAACCTCGTTATATAGTCCTTGTACCTATGACAGACTCCTACCCAGCTTATTCTGCTGGCAGCCCTGGGATTCACGTAGGGAGACTCTGTCTCACGGACCGATGGAGAGTTTGCAGGCTTTAGACAGGCAGTTACCTTTTCTAGATGGTGCTCTGGGTGTGGCTGTGGGGGCTCCTCCTGGGTGCACCTTTCTGCCAGTTGCTGGGTGGGCCCAATTTTCAGGGTCCAAACGAACTATTCTCTTTTCAGCTGTGAGAGTCTCCAGAAGGCATGCGCCTTCAAAGAAGCCCGGTGTGGGGAAAATTGAAAAATGCAAGACCAGGTACGTGCTGTCCGTGTTCAACTGCACGGGAATTGATGGTACCGTTGTCCCGTCCGTGTTAAGCGGCCCACGGGGCATGTGGGAGGGTCTTCAAGGGCATGAAGGAGTCCGGTGGGGGAGGGGGAGAAGGCTTCCATCCCCGACTTGGGAGGGCGTAAGTTGGAGAGGGAGGAGGAGGAGGCACCCCACTGCTCCCCACCTCCCTCCGCCTCAGCAGAGCCCTGCGTGGGCACCCCACAGCAGCCCACAGCAATCCCCGCGCTTCCCCGGGCTGGCCGGAGCCCTTTGGCCCCCACGTCGGCTCTGGCCTTTCCTTGGTCCTTAAACTCAGATCTGCCTTGTTGCCATCAGTTGGCACAAAACCAAAGCAATCCCAGCGGAGATTGAGGGCGGGGCGGACACGTCCCCATCCGCTGGAATTGTGGGGAGGGCAGTCAAGATGGTCTTCCAGGTTTTTGCGGTGCTTTGGCTGCATCCAGTTACTCCTACAGCTTGTAGGTGTTCTTGCACATTTCGAAAGCTTAAACATTAGCGTGAAATAGATGGCTCGTGGTTCCTTTATTTTTATTAAGCTACATGGAATTGATCCTGAGAACAGCAGGTCATGTAGACCAAAGACATGTCCATTCTTTAAAGGACGCCAAAAACTGACGCTTGTTTTCATTCAGATTCCAGGAAGTTCTGACCTTTCCGCTTAAAAAGACGATGTAGTAGGGCATAATTTTCTTCATTCTTCCTTGCATTCAGGAGTAATATATACCTACATCCGAATTATCTTACAAGACAAGGAATGTATTTGAAGGACTGTCTGTTTGGGTTTGTTTGGTTGGTTTTTTTTTACCTGTACTTCGGAGCAATAAATGCACCTTAAGGGGTGCAGAAGAACGATGTGTCAGGCACGGGGGCAACAGAACCCCTTGAACCTGAACTGGGAGGCTCTCTGCTTCTGCACTTCTTGGCTCGGTGAGGTAGCTCATGTAGTTCGGTGTGTTCTCTCGCAGGTGGATCCCCGGTCAGCCACGGGTCTTCTCTGGGTTCCTGCCTTTGCCTCGGTGTCTTGGGTAGCTCCCAGGTCGCTTTGCTGTGGTGTGACAGAAGAAGGCCCATGAGCCGCCCCTGTGTGTCGTCGTCCTCCACATCATCCAAAGGGGGCTAGTGTGTCTGGACTCCGCACAGTTGCCTTGGCGCTTCCTGTGGCAGTCTGTAGGCTTCCTGTTGTGCTTCGCCTTGTTCCTGCGTAGGCTGCTCGCTGGTCATGGTGTTTGATGTACCCATTTGGGGTCTTGCTTGTTCCTCTGATGTGGAGATGCTCTGCCTGCAAGCGAAGTGGCACAGACATCGAGGGGAAGGCAGGCCAAGCCACAGGGCCTGCTTGACATAAGTGCAAACGAGGGGGGGTCCCCCTTCTCTGCTGAGGTCTGCAGATGGTTTGGGTTTTCATCTGCTACCTTTTTGGATGCAAATTTGCTTTCAGAACGAAGTAATTTGAGGCAGACCGTGTTAGTCACCAGTCTGAGGCTCTGGGGGTGAGGACCCTAACTTTAGCTGCCTTGGCCTGGTTTTGTTCTGATTTCCTCTCCCCACCCCAGCCCCTCACTGATGGCTTATTTTGTGACTTCGGGGTTCATGAGTGTCCCGGCAAAATCCCCATCTCAGGAGTTCTGTGAAGTCAGAAACTCAGCTTATGTGTGTTTGCTCCTGTTTTTATCTTTCCAGCTCGGTAGGCTCATCTCTTGGGACCTGTGGGTGGTTGTAGCCAGGATAAAAGGGTGAAATTAATTATTATTACAAGCGTGAGTCCTCCGTGTGCTTAGCACTGTCCTTTGTGCGGTGGAATTAGGCCTTGAAAGATGGGGCAGCGGTAGGGGTCTAATGGGAAGACCCCGAGATTTGGGTCCAAAGATCCAGGGTCTCTGTGAACTTTGGGAAAGTCGCCTAACCTCGGACCTCTGGTTTCCTCATCTAGCCAAGTGGAGATCGTGAGAAGAGTAATCGCTTCTTTGGAGGGGGGTTGTGAGGATTAAACAGGATAGTGCAACAAGAAGTTCTCTGCAAAGGAGAAAGCGCTACACAGATGGTGGTTCTCAGGAGACCTGGAGACGTGGTCATTCTAGGGCTCAGGGGCAAATCGGTTGTGCCCAGGCACGAACGGACTGCAGGGAATCACAGTTCTGTCCAGAGAACGTTTAACTTGCCCACCTTGGCTGCAGTGGAAATGGTACCTGGAGACAGAGGTTGGGGCCCGATTGACCTGGGCCTTGAATGGCCAGGCCACACAGTGCCAAGCCGGGGAGGGGCGGAATTGGGATGTGACCTAGGAAAATGAATCGGAAGTGTGGGGTGGGGGAGAAGGAAAGAAAAAGGGCCTGGAGGGAAGGAACACAGGGGAATGCCGTAGCAGCAAGGCCTCGAGGGGAGGAGATGAACTTGAACTAGGCTGGTGACCGTGGGGTGCGAAGGAGGGCTGGCTGGAAGAGATGTGAAGGAGATCGCCGTCTTTGAGCCTGTTTGAATATGGGGCGAGGGAGAAAATGGACTTTAAGATGTCTCTGAGGTTTTCAGCCCGGTATAACAGAAGTCCGATAACTAAACAAACTGAATGGAGGTCGTACTCAGGTTAATCAGTTGGCAGCTCGGACCCGGATCCCCCAGGAGAGAGATCGAGACTGCGGATACAGGAGTGGGATCACTCCTGCTGAGGTTGAAGCCACAGGCTTCATATCTCTGAGAAGGCAAGTAGCGACAAGAAAAAGGCTATGCGTGGAACTTTGGGGAATGCTCTTCTACAAGGAGCTGGAAGGAAGAGGGACCAGCACATTTTCTGAGTCTCTCTGGATATGACCCGTGTGTGTGCATTTCTCTTATCTCTTCCTCCATAGCTGCACGTAACTCAGCTGAACTTACCTTTGCAGGAAAGTGATGTGCAAAATACCTGGATGTTTCCTGCGTGACCTGGAAAACGCAAAGCAGTATTCTGGAAGGAAATTCAAGCAAAATAAGGACAGCCTGGTTCAGAAAATCTATGCCCTGTTTAACAGCTCGGTGTTTGATAAAAAGGTACCGTCGACGAATAAGCATTGGATGAGCACCTGCTATGTGTCTGGCACTCTCGGGTGCTGTGAGGTGTGCGGATGTGTTAGCTGTGTATTTCCTGCTCTGGAGAAGTGTCAGTTTAGATGGAGAGGTGATGCATGCATAGGTGAAAGAAATAGAGCATGTTTGTGGGTAATCATCTATGGTACAGACTGTTACCAGCACAGGAGATCAGCAGAGGCAGAAAAAAATCACTGAGAGCCTGAGTGGTCAGGAAATAAGGTTGCCTGCAGGAAATAAGACTTCTGGCTCTTGAGGGATGGTAGGCAGAGAGAGCAGCAATGGGCGGGGGTGGAGAGGGAATGTGTTGATCCTTGACTATCTGGAAAGAGAGGCTTTATGTTGAAGAATAATGGGAAGGAGCTCTGTGAGCCTGGACAAGTTACTTGGCTCCTCTCTGCCTCAGTTTCCTCATCTGCAAAATGGGAACGATAATAGTACCCACTACTTTATAGAATTATTGTTTTTTTTTAAAGATTTTATTTATTTGTCAGAGAGAAAGAGCACAAGCAGGGCGAGGGGCAGAGGGAGAGGGAGAAGCAGGCTCCCCGCTGAGCAGGGAGCCCGACGCGGGGCTCGATCCCAGGACCCCAGGATCATGACCCGAGCCGAAGGCAGACGCTTAACCGCCTGAGCCACCCAGGCGCCCCCACAGAATCATTGTTAGGCTTAGGGAAGGTAATACATGTAAAGTGCCTAGAACAGAGCCTCGGTGGTTCTTGGGGTTTTCAGACTCTATTAATAATTTCCGCTGACACAACCTTCTGCAGGGAAAGTTCTTAGATCTTTCTGAGGTTCCCCAGCCTTTGGGGAAGTCACTCCTCATGACGGTGTTACATCACATGGCTGATGAGGGGACTGAGGTGCACGTGCAATTGCACCTCTGTGCTCTTATGCTCAGGGGGAGGGGGGAGGAGGGGGCTCCAGCTCCCGCCTCAGCAGGCCTGCACCTCTCTCCTTGGCTGCCCCTGACTTGGGTCCTGCATGCGTGCGCCCTCATCCGTCTCCCTTGTATCCTGATGGCCTGTGTGTTGTTTTCGCCTGGGCTTCAGCCTGGCTTTTATTCTCCCCAGAATGTTTAGATTTGCAGAACTCTTTTCTTAAGGTTTTATTTATTTATTTGAGAGAGAGCGAGCACGAGCAGGGGGAGGGGCTGAGGGAGAAGCGGACTCCCCACCAAGCAGGGAGCCCGATGCGGGGCTCGATCCCAGGACCCCGGGATCATGACCCGAGCCAAAGGCAGACGCCCAACGGATGGAGCCACGCGGGCGCCCCTGCAGAGCTCTTGAGTGAGCAGTCTTTGGTCTCCTTGAAGCTGCTTACTGACTCACTCTGCTGGCTGTTTTGTCCTCAGCTGCCGGAGAAAATAGATATCGGCTGGAATAAAAAGATGCTGAGTACTGCTGGCTTATGCACCACCGGCGAGACCCGTTACCCGAAGAAGCAGCGTTACGCGAAGATCGAGATTTCTCTGAAAGTCTGCGACTCTGCAGGTGACGGCAGCTTCCCTCCTGCGCCCTTTCCTTGTGTGGTGACTCGTAGGGACTGCTATTTCCTGGCAGCCTCTGCCACAGCTTTACCTGTCCTTCCTGGGTAGATAGGCCTTCTGCGCCTTGCTCGGGGGACATGATCTTTTCTTTTTTTAGAATTTTTGGAAAGGATTTATTTCTTTCTTTTAGAGAGAGTGATTTATTTATTTTAGAGAGAGAGAGCACGAGCAGGGGGAGAGGGAGAGAGAGAATCTGAAGCAGACCATGCCGAGCACAGAGCCTGACGTGGGGCTCGATCTCACGACCCCGAGATCGAGACCTGAGCCCAAATCAAGAGACGGACGCTTAACCGACTGAGCCATCCAGGCGCCTCTGCTCAGAGGACATGATTATCAGATGTCTCTCGAGCCCCGAGAATCCAGCGCGGCCTCTTCCCATTAGGCTAACTGTCTCTCAGCAAGTAGCTCCCTGTTGCTGCAGTGTCTCCATTCACCCGCTAACTGAGGTTCAAGGTTCCCCCCCCCAAAGCTAGCCGATCACCAAATCTTCCAAATGACCCTCCTGTCCTCGGTCCTTTGCCTCCGCCCAGGTGTGGGGCCCCGTCACCTCACTCTTCATCTCCATTCAGTCTCCAGTGCACCACCACACCGCTTCCTGCTAAGCCGCCTGGGGCTGGTGTGTGGCGGGGGCGAGAGTCTGGGGGTGGTTGAGTGGCAGACCGGAGGGAATTGGTTCAAGTGCTCATGATTTCTTTCCATCCCTCTTCCAAGACCGTCTCCGGGATACTTTGATCCATGAGATCTGCCACGCAGCCTCCTGGCTTCTCGACGGCGTCCGTGATTCTCATGGTGACGCATGGAAGTATTATGCCAAGAAATCGAATATGGTGCACCCAGAGCTGCCCATGGTCACTCGTTGCCATAACTACAAGATTAACTACAGGATCCATTATGAGTGTACTCAGTGCAAAACCAGGTAAGACCCTCCGCCTCCGACTTTCTTCGGTTACTTTTCTGTTACGGCCTCCAGCCCAGTGGCCCTTTGTGCTTTTGTCAGTAAGTCCATGGCTGGCCGACGTGAGGAGTAAACCTTCTCTGCTCCTTTGCACGTCTTCTTTCTCCATGCTGTCCTACTTGGAGCCGGCCGGAGAGTCTTGCTCTGGGCCCAAGGCCAGCAGCTCCGAGAGCACGCTGAGGTACAGTGACTGATGTCTTTGCTGTGTGCTGTCTCTCTCCTCATTAGGGTCGGCCGCTACACCAGATCCCTGAACACCGATCACTTTATCTGTGCCAACTGCAAGGGGCCTCTGGTCATGCTGCCGCTAACTCGCAAGGACGGAACTCCCATTGCACCCCATGTGAGGCCCTTTGCTAAGTATGTGCAGGAGAATTATAGAACGATTAAGCGTGAGACAGATGGGATAAGCCATGGGGATGTGATGAGGCAGCTGAGCAAGGATTATGCCGAAAAGCAAAGGCAGGATCATTGAGGTTATCTGGGGGTGTATTTCTGTGGGCTGAGCCCCCCCGCCCGCTAAGAAGTTTTAGAAAAATATCTCTGTTTCTGATAAGCGATGAATATTAGGAATAATAGGATTTAAACTGTTTCTTTATAGCCTCATACTGTTAATGATTGTTCTTAAAGGATTCTGTTGCTAAGCGATTTTGTGCCCTTGACGGTACTCACAAGCCCTTTGGATCCACTCTGGGTATCAGTTAGTTTTAACATAGTTCTAACACGTAGAACACAATGCAGACACAAACTGTGTTTTCAAGATTGGGGGCAGGTGGAGAGAAAGAGAAGGATGCTGGGAGGTGAACCAGTTTTATTTTATTTTATTTTATTTTATTTTTTTTGAAGATTTTTATTTATTTATTTGAGAGAGAGAGAGAACATGAGGAGGGGGTGGGCAGAGGGAGAGGGAGAAGCAGGCTCCCCACTGAGCAGGGAGCCCGATGCGGGGCTCGATCCCAGGACCCTGGGATCATGACCTGAGCCGAAGGCAGACGCTTAACGACTGAGCCACCCAGGCGCCCCTGAACCAGTTTTAAAGGCAGCACTCCAAGACCAGGGCTGCCGGCAGGTGGAACCTGCGAAATTTACCTAGACATAAAAGACAAGCATATTTCAAGAATTCAGCTGCTCTTAAGATTGAATAAAGCCACGCTGAGCCAATGTAGTTGTTACTAAGACAAAAAAAATAAAATGTTTTCTGCAATTTGCTTATTAACGGGGTCTGTTCATTGACAACCTGTGCCTCGCGTAGAACCGGCCCTCGGGTCTTTCGTCCAAGACCCCAGACCTCGGAAGTGCTCCAGAGTGTGTCTGCAAGAGCACTCTCCATTCTGGGCTTGTCTAGGAATTTTGTGACTGCCCGTAAGCACTTTGGCAGCCTCCCCACTCCTGGGAGATAGCCGGGATGCAGACTGGGGTCAACGTATGCATTTCCTACTGCTGCCCTAACAAATTACCACAAGCTTAGTGACTTAAAACAACACAGATGGGTCATCTTACAGCTCGGGAGGTCAGCATTCAGGCGCGGACCACACTGGACTGAAGTCAAGGTGTGGGCAGGGCTGTGTTTCTCTCTGGAGGCCCTGGGGTTTGGGGATCCGTTTCCTCGTCTTGTCCAACATCTAGAGGTCACCTGCATTCTTTGGTTTGTGGCCCCCTTCCATCCTTCAAGCCAGCAACATCTCCCTCTCTCTCTCTGTCTCTCTCTCACCCTCCCTCTCCCTCCTTCTCCCTTTCTTTCACTTTTAAGGACCCTTGTGAGGCCATTGGGCCCACCTGGATAATCCAAGAGAATCTTATTTTAAGGTCTGCTTCTCAGCCACGTTTTTGCCATGGAAGGTTAGCCTATTCACAAGTTCTGGGGATTCGAGGGTGGACATCTTGCTCGGCCTGCCACAAACATCGATACTAATCTGGCATCACTGGACATCACTGATACCTTCTGTCCTTCTTCCTTCCTTCCATCCTCCCGTTATTTCGCAGATGCTTCATCTTTTCGTGGCCGCGAACTGAAGCCTAACTGCAAGTCTAAGGGATTGGGTGTGGGCCCAGGGTACTATGAGCTTCCCTAGCTAAATCCTCAGGTTCCTCCTTACCAGGCCTGCTGCCTCCAGCCACGTCTGCAGTCTTGGCAAAGGCCCAGCTGACCCACGAAACTGGATCGTGGCACGTTGGTGGCTTAATGAGGGGGAACTGACAGCGCAGTGGTTCCTACTCTTGCAAAGGGAAGGTCTTAACCCACTAGCCCTGCCGCCTACCTTTCTGGGGAGCCCCGGTCATTTCCTCTACGTGCTTCCACCTCAGCTGTAGTGCTCCCCCAATGCCCCCAGGTGGCTTGTGTGCTAATGACTGTTAGCAAGCCATATCCGATCTGGGCGCTTTGCTTCGATCCAATGTCATTATCCCCAAAGGAGCCCGTACCCCCTCTCACGTGAACAGCTGGCTGCGGCCTTCTAGCAGGATCCTCGGATACCATCACTTGATCCCAAACCAACTTGGAGTCTCATTTTCAACCCTTCCCTTACCTGAACCCCTAACTCTAGCCAGTTGGGAGCACTTCCCGGTCTGGTAAGCTCTGCAGTTTTCAGCCTGCCCACGTTTTGCCAGTGCCTTCCCTTCTGCCCAGAAATACCGTCTTCCCTTCTCTTTGCCCTTGGCCCTACCACGTGTCCCTTCAGGTCTGCTCATTTCTGTCTTCAGGAAGCCTTACTCGGTGGCTCCAGCCACAGGGCTCTGAGCGCCCGGCTCATGGTCCGTGAGCTACTCCTTTGCCTTGTGGCCTAGACTGACCACGTCGTCCCTGCTGGCCTAAGCTTCCGGAGTGCGGGGACTAGGTCTTCATGTGTGAAGAGGCCCGTCCCCAAATTATGCCTCTACAGTGGCCGGCCAGTCCGGGTAACTGTTAGCGCACACCCACGCACCCGGCTGCTTCCCCGTGACGGGCAGGGGCACCCAGGAGGGCCCAGAGGAGGCTCGACGTAGACGTTAACGCAAGCAGCGCTGGCTGGCACAGATCTGGGGCCAGGCCAGGAGAGCAGGAAACTCATCCCCGAAGCCTGGGCCGGGCTGGCTGTAATGATGCGCGACGAACACGCCCTGGGCCTGATTATCTTGTTTATTGCAACCTTGTAAGCAGAATTTAGGCATAAAAAAATAAACCAGGAGCAAATACACAGGTCTTGGGGACCACAGCTACAGTCGCTGCTGAGTTGGAGGCCTGGGCCAAGGCCCCATAGGGGCAGCCCTCTACTATGCTTTCCGCTTCGTGCTCCCCGAACATGGGGAAGGCCAAGGTCTAGTTACCGGATAAGAAGGGCCGGGGGGCTCTGGGCAGCCGCCTCCGAAGTGGCAGTGGGGCGTGGCAGCTAAGGAGCAGCAAGGGCGGCGGCGGGGGTGGGGGTGGGGAGGAGGGGTGCCTCCCTGGGAGACCCCGGAGCGCGCGTGGGGCGTGAGGCCACGGGGCGAGGGAGGGAGGAGCCTGGGCTGTGGGGGCGGTCGGGGCCGCGTGGCGAAAGGAGAGCCCGCAGCCGGCCTCACAAGCCCGAGTAGGAGGCCTCCGTGGTCTCGGACCAGGACGACTCCCGGCGGGAGGACGACGGCTGCCGCTGGTGCCCTCTCTGGCCGGGGCGGCGCAGGCGCGCGAGCAGCCCCCACATGCGCTCTCGGAACTTGACGCCCACAAAGGCGTAGAGCAGCGGGTTGAGGCAGCAGTGCATGTAGCCCAGGCCGGCCGTGACCGACTTGGCCACGTCCACGCGGCTCTCCCGGCCACAGTTGCGGCCCAAGGCCCCCAGGTCCATGAGGGTGTCCAGCAGCACCACCAGGTGGTAGGGGGTCCAGCAGAGGGCAAAGGCCGCCACGACGGCCACGACCAGCCGCATGGCGCGCAGCCGTCGCTGGCCCCGGGAGACGAGCAGCACGGCCAGGATGCGCGCGTAGCAGTAGGCCATGACCAGCAAGGGCAGCAGGAAGCCCGCGACCAGCTGCAGGACGCGCAGGGCCGTGCGGCCCCCCTGCGGGAAGTCGTACTGACAGTGGGTGGCGTCGAGGCGCTCGTCGCGGTGGGCCGACAGGAAGATGAAGTCGGGGATGGCGAAGAAGAGGCAGAGCCCCCAGACGAGCACGCAGGTGACGCTCACGCGGCCCGGGGGCCCCCGGCGGTACAGCTGCGTGGCGTGCACGATGCTCAGGTAGCGGTCGAAGCTGATGCAGGCCAGCAGCAGGGCCCCGGCGTAGAAGTTGATGTTGAAGAGGGCCCCGGCCACCTTGCAGAGGCCAGACCCGAAGACCCACTGGCTGGCGGCGTCCACGGCCCACAGGGGCAGGGTCAGCACGAGCAGTATGTCGGCCGCGGCCAGGTGGAGCAGGAAGGTGTCGGTGGTGCTCCGCGCCGTCCGCTGGCTCAGCAGCACGGCCGCCACGGCGCCGTTGCCCAGCAGCCCCAGCACGAAGAGGAGGCCGTACAGGGCCGGCTGGAAGGCCCGGTCGAAGCTCAGGCTGAAGTCCTGCGGGCACGGCGGGGACGGGCAGCAGGACTCGCTCTCGTTCTCCCCGTAGTCATAGGAGGAGCTGCAGTTTTCCAGGAGGAAGGTGAGCTCGGACCCTTGGAACACTTGGCGTTCGCTCATCTGCGGACGGAGGCAGGGAACGGACCACGTGAAGGCCTGGCACTCACCGTTGGAGCGTTGCTCCGAGTGGCCCCTCTGTCAGGCAGGCCCCGCGCCGGGGCCATCCCCCGTCACCGTTCCTGCCTTTCTTCCGAGGCCTCGCCTGCGGAACTCAGAGCTTGGTCTGCCGGGCCTTGGCCATCACCGCCCACCGCCCCCCCGCAACCCCGACCTCCGTGGGTGGGGGGGCGGGGTAAATTCTCATCTCGAAGCCAGCTTCTCTCTCACCCTTCTGGGCCACCCCATCAGCCCGGGCATTGTGCGCCCGAGGGAAAGCTGCCCTCCCATGCCAAGAGCCCTCCCTGCCCCCTCTCCCCTCTCCCGGCTCTTCCTTCACCCACTCGCCCTTCTGTTTCCGCGGCCACGCCTAGTTCTACCACCTTCCTCCCAGGCACCTCCCCACAGTCCCCTCTCTTAGTCAGTCGCTGGCCCTCTACTTCCCTCCTCAGCCCTTGCCTAGGGACCCCAACTTCCTGCTCCCCAGGGGGCCCCTCCACAAATCACTGAAGCCCCCCCCCGCCCGCCCCCCCATCACATGCTTTCGGCTCCTGTTCTTCCCTTCCCAAACGCGGAGGCCACCTGCCACCCACTGGGGGTTGCCCCAGCCCAACTCTAGTAGAACTACTCCTTACCCCATCAGCCTGCAAACCACCCCAGAGCCGCGAGCCTTCTCGGTGCCAATTCAGTCCCGCATGGAAGAGTAAGTTCTAACTCAGAGCTGAAGGCAGCCTTGGAGGCCGTCGGGGGTGAGCCTCTATGGCCCGCATTTTGCAGACGAGGCGCCAGAGCCAGACAGGACAGGGGACTCGTCCGCGGTCCTGCACAAGGCGGGGGCCACGGTGGGCTCCCAATTCCCCGGCCCCGGGCTCCTTCTACCACAACCCCTGCCTTGTCTATCTACTCACCCAAACCCCAGGTGGCCCTGGCTCGCGGTGCGGGGGGGGGGGGGGGGGGGGTTGGGCAGCCCTGACTTTTCCCCTAGTATCCCGGGCTCTGCGCTCTGAGCAGCGTACCTGTGTCCCTCCCGGCCTGCTGGGGCAGCGCTTACCTCCGGGACCGTCGCCGGGCTGGTGCTCTGGCTGCCGGGCTGTGTGCTGCCTGCCCCTCTGCTTTGGTGCTTGTGGTCAGGAACTCGCGCTACACAGAGGAAGTGAGGGTTTCACATGATTCTCGGCAGCAGCCTCTTCCATGGGGTTGTCTGTACCAGACCTCCCCAGACCCAAGGCCGCGGGAGTTTCTACTCCAGCCATTCCCCCGAGGCCAGGGGAAGCTGCTCTGGAGGAACTGGCTGCCAGCCTGGGACCAGACAGCCTGGGGTCTGGGGAAGGGCAGGGCCTCTGAGGGGAGAGATCTGAAGGAGAAGCGGCGTGTCTGGGAAGTGGGGGGGGAAGCCCCACTGCCAGGGGCATGGACCGCTGCTCCCGCACTGGGATAGTCAATGCTCGATGCACCTGGACTCGCCTTCATCGGCCCCGGGCTGGAGCAGATCCGTGCGTGACTGTAGATTGCATGGCTAAACGTCTTCAGTCTGTAAAAGAGATGAACCTTCCCGATAAATGAAAATATTTACTTATTTTTAAAGGTTTTATTTATTTATTTGAGAGAGAGAGGGAGAGCACGCACGGGGGGGGGGGGGATGCAGGGGCAGAGGGAGAGGGAGAAGCAGGTTTCCCACCAAGCCAGGGAGCCCGATGTGGGGCTCGATCCCAGGACCCCGGGATCATGACCTGAGCCGAAGGCAGACGCCCAGCGGACTGAGCCACCCAGGCGCCCCTAAAAATGAAAATATTTTAAAGCACTCCATCACACTGAATCTAGTCTTCCACTGTTGCCCCTCCCTGCTAGTCAACAGGGGCCGAAGAAAGGGAACTACTAGTAATGAACTTGGTATGTGCTAGACAGTGCTTTAGGTGCTTTCTCTGACACTGCCTCATTCAAACCACACAACGCCCCTGTGAGGTGGGGGGTTATCCCCAAGGCTAATCCAGAACCGGGGTGGGGGGTGGGGGAAGGCCTTCGGCAGACGCAGCAAGTAAGGCTGGGTGCTGGGAATGAAACCACGGCTGTCTCTTTTTACCACTCACCCCATTGCCTTCAGTCTTTTTATGTGGATAAGCTAGGATATATTTATGCAGTTAAAAACAAATGACCTGCTGGGACACCCGGGTGGCTCAGTGGGTTAAGCGTCTACCTTCGGCTCAGGTCATGATCCCGGGGTCCTGGGATCGAGCCCCGCATCGGGCTCCCGCTCAGCGGGGAGCCTGCTCCTCCCTCTGCCTCTGCCTGCCGCTCCCCCTGCTCCTGCTTTTCTCTCTCTCAAATAAATAAACAAAATCTTTTAAAAAAATGACCCCAAGCTCTATATTTTGACGTGGCTGTGGCTAGAAAAATCCAATGACCACATGGTGGAAAAGGCCAGTTATAGAATACATCATGTAGACCTGGACACCACTTATGTAAATTCTAGAAATCACACACAAGAAACAATACCATGTTGTTTTGGAGGCAGCTATTTGTTCTAGAAGTTTAGAACGGGCTGGAGGGGCGCCTGGCTGGCTCAGTCGGTAGAACGCGCAACTCTTGATCTCGGGGGTGTGAGTCCAAGCCCCACATTTTCTTAACAAAAAATTAAAAAAATAAGACAGGGACTGGAGACACTAACAAATTCATGAGAGTAGTCGCTTCTGGGGCGAGAGGGAGGAGGATAGGGTTGGGGAAGAATACACTGGGGCTGCACCAGTTTCTCTCCCCTCCTGGCCCTTGGCCCTCTGCCCCCTTCTCCCCTCCCTATTGCCCTGTTCTCCTTATCCGCAGGGAAAGGCTGCCCCTAGCTTGCGTCTTGTTAAGCAGTTTCCTCTTTCCCTCTCTCCCACCCAGACGAAAAGGAGAGGCACAGAGAGAGAGAGAGAGATTGAGGCAAAGCCAGTCCTTTGAGGTCTAGTTTTCAGTCAGAGGGCTTCGCCAGAGCCTCCAGGCTCAGGCCTGGAATTTGCCTCAAACTTCTTGACAAGACGCACGCTTGCAAGGCAGCGGGCCCTTTCTCCACCTTCTGTGGACAGAAGCTGGGACTCTTCTTGCTCTAAACAGCTTGTCGCCCGCAATGTCCGGGCCAGCAGGAGCTGAGGGCCCGGGGGATGTCGGGAGGAGCAGTGCGGGTGGGCGGGACTGGTGATTCCAGGAGCCTCGGCAGCTAGGACGGGCTGGACTTGGCAGTTGACTGCCTGCAGAGTGAGGAAGAAGGGTAGGAGCTGGGACCCCCGTTTCTGGCTGCCGGCCCGTGAGCAAGAAGTGAGGCTAACAAAAATCTCTGTCTGTTCGACTGAAAGGAGGGTCTCGTATTCTGCAATGAGGTCCTTCATCCCCTTTTTGGTATTGAAAGGATCTTTTCGGTATGAAACGGTGGGGAAAAATAGCCGACGGATTCGGAAACAGCTTGTGTTGGCCAAAGTGGACCACCCGCTATGGGGCCTCCAAACAGAGGTTGGGAAGTCACGGGGCCGCGTGCCATTTCAAAGTCTAGGCATCCCTGGTCCCCTTCCTGTGCCCCCAGTCCCCACTGGTCACGTGGGGCCATGCTCCCCACCTTCCCAGGCTGCTGGCGAGGAGAAATGAGAGAAGGTCGGGCACGAGGTTTGAAAAGGTGCGGAGAGCTTTTCTGAGTTGGGCCGTAGCCTCCCGCGTGGCCATGATGGGGTGGGAAGAAGCCCGAACTTGTCTGGCTCCAGCTCAGACTCGCCCCTGCTCCAGCCGGGGGACCTTGGACAAATGACACACCCATTTTCGCGCCGGCCCCTTCAGCAGGGCTGTTCGTGGGATGAACTGAGCTCACGGGGGCTGGAAGGTCCCTGCCAGGGCCCAGCACGTGCGTGGTAGGAGCACAGCGGAGAATGCTGAGCGACGGGGAGGTTGGCTACACCCTCGGAGGGACTGGGAGCCTCATCGGGTCGAGGGAGCCCCCGGGGTGGAGTGCGCTGCCCTGCGGGGCCTGCGGCGGGGTGGCCTCCAGAAAGGGCAGCCCTCGCCTAACCCTCTGGCTTCCGTGCTGTGTCATGTCAGGCAAATCATGCCCCTTCTCTGCCTCAGGTTCCTCCTCTGAGAAGCAGGGACAAGCCCAGTTGGCGTGTGTGATAGGCAGGGCTGCCGTGTGGCCCGCTAGGCATACGCAGGTGCGCGGCCCGGGCCAGGTGCCCGGTGAGCGGCGGGTCCCTTCCCGCAGCGGCACCTCCCGGGCCTCACAAGGGCAGGTGCACGCTGGACGGCTGCTTTCCTTCCAAGCTCAGACGCCTTGGGGGCCGGCCCTCGGCTTCGGTCCGCTCCTGTCCCAAGCAGCCTGCAGAGCAGGTCAGGGGCGGGCCCAGCCCTCGGGGAGACCCACCTAGCCTGCACCCAGAGTTCTGCCTCTGCCCTCCCGAGCAGCCAGTGGGGAAGCTTGAGGAGGAAGTTAGTCAGAGCGAAGCTGCTCCGGGCCCCACCTGTGGTCAAGGTGTGAAATGTGCACCTGTCTCTTCTCTGCCACCCATCCCCCTGTTTTTTTTCTTTCTTTCACACCTCTGGGCTGTGGTTTGGGGAGATGGGAGGCTCCGAGGTCTGAGCCCTGGGCCCAGGCCCTCACAGGAAGGAGGGCCTCTACAGCTCTCTGTCGGGCCGGCCAGGGAAGGGGGCCATTTCCTCTTCCTTCCCCTCAGTGTCTGCTGCCTCGCCATGCCCCTTGGGACCCTGCTCCAAAAGCCCTGGGCTGGCGGGGGGATGCAGGCTCAGCGAGGCCCGAGCTTCTTGCGGGGCTCAGGCAGTGGCCTCGGCTGTGGTCGGGCCTTTCTTACACGCAGTTAAGAGGAGTCCTAGCTAGCCCCAGGAAGGGGTGTGGGTCCGCCCCAGATGGGGCTGGGACTTGGGGATTCCTTCGGCTGGCCCTTCTCCCCAGAGAAGAAGAGCTTAAGTCACAAGGAGGCCCCAGGACTGGGGACCAGCCCCCCTCCCTGACCCTCTTCCACGGCTGTCTCCTGCAGCTCTGAGCCCTACTGGGAGGCAAGAACATTCTGAGTGCTGGGGCCGTGGGCCAGGGTGAACGCAGGCCCGTGAGGGTGACTTCCCAAGCTTCGGGGGCCCTCATCCTTTTTGGGACCAGGGCAAGAGGATGTTGCCGTCATTTGTCAAGGCGATTCAGGTGGTGGGAACAGCAGGTGTGAAGGTAAGGAAGTCAGGAAGAGGCTGTCAGCCCAGGCGCAGTCAGTCTGGCTGGGAACGCAGGCACGTGTGAGAGCAGGAGGGTGGTGGGAGGAGGCTGGAGAACAGCTCAGGACCCAAGCACAATGACCTTCCCATCATCCAGCCGCAGCAGTGCCTGGGAACTGGTACGTGAAATATCTCCCATTCAGCAAACCTTTACTTTCATACACACGTGTCTTTTATTTTTATTTTTTAGAAGCAGGGGAGAGGGACAGAGGGAGAAGGAGGGAGAGAATCTTAAGCAGGCTCCACACTCAGTGTGCAGCCCGGCGTGGGGCTCAACCTCACAACCCTGAGATCCCGGCCTGAGCCGAAACCAAGAGTCGGACACTTCACCGACAGAGCCTCCCGGGTGCCCCCACATGATCTCCCCTGAGGAATGGAGATGGTGGTTCAGAGAGGCGAAGTGACTTGTCCCAGGCTGGTTGGCCAGTAGGCTTGGTGACAAGATTCCTATCCAGGCTGCTTTCTAATATGCTCTTCTGCTTTTTGGGGCTGGAGACCCCTGCCCGCAGCCCCCCAACCCCCAGAAAGCACACTTCTGCCCAAGGACTGGTTCTTTTGTTGTTGTTGTTGTTCTTGAAATTTTAGAGTATGACCACATGAAATTTTTCTGTTTGTAGGCATGTCAGAAGAAAGCTGAATATTCTTCTAGCTTTAAATGCTTTCAGACTCTGGCTGATGCCTGATTTTTTAATTTGTTCCTTGGATTCTTTCTCTTCTTTTTTTTTTTAAGATTTTATTTATTTGTCAGAGAGAGAGAGAGAGAGCACAAGCAGGGGGAGCGGCAGGCAGAGGGAGAAGCAGGCTCCCCGCCGAGCAGGGAGCCCGATGCGGCCCGAGATCATGACCTGAGTCGAAGGCAGACGCTTAACCGACTGAGGCACCCAGGCGCCCTCAAGGACTGGTTCTTCTGAGAGCCACGCCTTCCTCACCGAACGTCCCAACCAGGCATCTTGTCTCCTAGAGTGAGCTTTGGCAAAGCTCACCACATCCCCATTCTTCTCACCCTGTTCCTCCCCACTTACCAGGGAGAAGGAACGTCAGAATCTCCACGATGAGAGGCCCGGAGGACCAAGCAAACATCTGCCACGGATCAGACACCTTTTGCAACGCCCCCAGGAGAGTCTGTGTGGCTCCCAGAACTCGCCACCATATTGCAGGCCAGCCCTGGAAGGCCTGGCTTGGAAACTTCCCCACGCGTGGGTTCAGCGTGCATCTGTCTCCATCCCGCCCCGTACCCGGGACGCCCACCTCAGCAGAGGTACTGGTGGCAACGTTGCTAATGCCCACAGATCCGACTATGGAAGCCTGACCTCGAGGGCTGCTTGAGTCCCAGGTGTTCCCATTGTGAACAGTTGGGGGATGTCCCTCTGCACTGGGGAGCTGGGCTGCCCCTTGGAAACAAAGCCATTGGCAGGCCCGCCGTTTGGTGGTTGCGCTCCCCTGGGTTGCCCCACAGAGTAAGGTCAGACAGGAGGAGAAGAACAGCCGACATGTGCTGATTACGTAACCCCGTGCCAGGTGCTATTCTGGGAGCTTTGTTGGGGTGAATTACTTTGATCACCATAATCACGTAGTAGCTTTGACATCATTACTCTTTTCATCCCCATTTTACAGATGACAGAAGCACAAAGTTTAAGGAACTCGCTCAAAGCCGCAAAGCCAGTAAGTGGCAGAGACTTCATCCTCTTATCTTTTTTTTAAGATTTTATTTATGGGGCGCCTGGGTGGCTCAGTTGTTAAGTGTCTGCCTTTGGCTCAGGTCATGATCCCGGGGGTCCTGGGATCGAGCCCCGCATCGGGCTCCCTACTCAGTGGGGAGCCTGCTTCTTAAATCTTAAAAACAAAACAAAACAAAACAAAACAAAAAAACGCTTAAAAAAGATTTTATTTATTTATTTGAGAGAGAGAGCACACGAGCAGGGGGGAGCGGCAGGCAGAGGGAGAAGCAGCCTGCAGATGCTTAACTGACTGAGCCACCCAGGCGCCCAAGACCTCATGCTCTTATCCATTACGACACTATAATACCTTTTAAGGTTTGAGGGACGGGGATCGAGGGTGGTGGGCCAAGAGGGCTACTTTGGCTTTATCTGTAAGGTTTTACACAGAGACTATTCACGTCTTAGCTGAGGGATTAATTTCTTATTTCCAAAAGAAAAATAAAATTAAGCTAAAAACCTGGGACAGTCAGTGAAACTTGAATATGGCGCGGAGATGAGAGAAAAACCTTATATCCGTGCTATTTTGCTGATTTCGACAATGTAAAAAAAAAGGCTCTGTTTGTAGGTAATACACACTGCGATATTTAGGGGTAAAGGGCTATCACGTCTGCAACTTGGAAAACGAATACGCAGAGCGAGAGAAGGCACACAAAGAATAAAGCAAACAAGGCAAGACGCGAATAATCGCTGATATGGGTATCAGGGAGTTCTCTGTGCTCTCCTGGCAACTTTTCTCTCAGTGTGATATTCTATCGATATAAAAGTTACTGAAGGAATCTCCCTCAAGCAGGATGGGTTTGGCATCCGATGCTATTCCCACGAGCGGCTTAGAAATCTTGCGTGAAGACAGTGGGAGGCCAAGGCTGCCTGGGGAAAAAAGGCTCCCTGGCTGTGGCCAGTGGCCTCCTTCCCAAATGGAAGGAGGCCTGCCAAACTGGGCGAGGCCGCTGCCGGGAAGGTGGACTCCGCTCTCCCTGGAGTCTGGGCTGGGGCTCTTGGCTGCTGCTGGGCTCCCACGGGGAGGAAAAGATGCACCCTGGAAACCCCGGTGCGCCCACCCCAAAGGTAGCCCACTGAGCAAACACTACTGACTAGTGTCCCTCCTTGGCTCCTTACCTCGGAGGGTACCCAGTTGGGCCTGAAGCTGCCCTCCTCCTGGGAGCCTGCACTGGGCCCCTTGGTGATGGGCCCCATCCGGTCAGGACTCCACCCGCCCAGACTCTTGGGCCTTCTGGAAAATTCCTCAACTAGCCAAAGAGATCTCCTAAAATCCCAACAGGGTGTGGCATTGGCCTCGGGGGCTTTTCCCACATGTCCTGGGCAGGGCTGCTGCGGGTCCGGACCCTGCCTCCTCTTAGTGTTGAGCCCACAGCTCTCCGCCCGGGCACCGAGGCCCGTACGCAGGCGCGGCCATCGGTGCGGGATGGTCAGAGCTGAACTGGCCCCGCGCGAGGCAGCGTGGCGGAGCAGGTGAGCGCACGGACCGTGGCGCAGACTGGACTGGAGTCCCGGCTCTGCCATTTGCTGGCCGTGGGAGCCTGGGCGGGTCATTTCCCTTCTCTGTGCTTCGGTCTCCTCTGGGGATGAAAGGAGGCTGTCTGGGTACATGGGCTCAGACCCCTGCCTGGCGCGCGGTGAGTGCGAGGTGTGACTCGTTGGCTCCCTGCCTCGCTGTGGCTCCCAGCCTCCCACACCCATGGGGGCAGCTTCATTTGCATGGAGGTACTGCACACCCCAAACTGGAAGGCCCGAGCCTTGGCCCTGCCTTAGTTGCAGAATTGGTCAAAGTGCTGATGTCTTTGACTGCGGGGCCTGGGAGCCAGTTTTGAACCCCGTGCCCAAGTCTTCATGGGTAATGGGGTGAGCGGTCCCTTCCAGAAGAAGAGCCTGCCTGGGTGGGCTGTCTACTCGGAGCTGTGGGTGTGGCGTGTGCCGGGCCTCCAAGTCCGGCCCAGCTTCCGGGGGTCAGGCCTTTAAAGGAGCTTGAGGGGGCCACCAGATAGCCTCTGTGGTACCCACAGTTTCCTCGCTCACACAATACCACGTTAATTGCTGACTTAGCCGAAATACCTGTCAACGATGACACAGACGGACACCAACGATATTAAGCAGTCACTTAGGTAACAGGACGTGCCAGGTGCTGTTTTATTTTTATTTTTTAAATTTTTATTTATGTGAGAGAGCGAGAGAGAGCGAACACGAGCAGGGGGAACAGCAGAGGGAGAGGGAGAAGCAGACTCCTCGCTGAGCAGGGAGCCCGATGCGGGGCTCGATCCCAGGACCCCGAGATCATGACCTGAGCCGAAGGCAGACGCTTAACGACTGAGCCCCCCAGGCGCCCCTCCGGACACTGTTCAAAGCACCATTACACATACATATCCTCATGATAAGTCTTTCACATAGGTTCTATTTATATTCCTGTTTTAAAGATGAGGAAACAGACGTAACTAAGTTAAGTAACCGGCCCACGGTTCAATGACTAAAAAGTGACGGAGCCTGGATTTCAAACCAAGCAGTCTGGCTTCAAAGTCCACGCTTTCAACCAACCACCCTCCTCTACGCCTCAGGTTTGAAGAGGCCATGATGTGAATTTAAGAGGAGCAGAGGAGCCTGAAGCTGAACCCCCAGCTGGGCCCGGCGGAAGGGGTGTGCTGCTCATGATGCAAATCCCCAGCCGAAGTTCCAGAGTGGCTGAGCCCCTGGCAGGGACTGGGGGGGTGGGGGAGGAACCAAGGCAGGGCCCCTTCCTGGAACAAGGGAGCAAGCACCTCGGGCACACCACAGCTGGGTGCTAGCACAGAAAATGAAGGACAGGAGTCTGGAACCAGTGGTGGTTACCACGGAAACCAACTGTGTGGTAAACTCAAAGCTGAGCCTGCCTGGGTCTTAAAAAAAAAAAAAAAAGGCAAATGATATTTAAAAAAAATTCTAGATTGTTTTGGAGGATGGCTTAGGACAAACCCTCTGTGGAATTCAGATGAATTTTTAGCATATTTGCTGGTGAATAGAGGTCTTTCACACAACTGCCCAGAGTATCTGTAAGTTACTGTAGCTTCTAGTATAGTTGGAGAAGGACTTGCATAGGAGGAAGCCCAGGGTGGGACACGTGAGGAGGAGGAGGAGGGAGACGGTGGGGTTAGCAAGTGAGTTGGAAGAGGAGAGAGAGTTTGGGGGCAGGTAGGTGCAGGGAAACAGGTTGGAGGGAGAGTGTTAGCCGAAGTGGGGGTGGCAGGGGTGGCAGGGAGGGGACAGAAGGTGATTCAGAGCCGGAGTCCACAGCACTGACTCGCCACCTGCAGCCCAGTCTGCCTCCAGTGGGTCTCCGTCCACCTTCACCACGAGGATGGCATCCACGGCGGCCTCTCCGCTTGCCCTCTGCCCTCGTGTCAAGTCTGGGAAGTCCGGCATAGAAGAGGTCTGTTGAGGGGCGCCTGGGGGGCACAGTCGGTTAAGCGTCGACTCTTCATTTTGGCTCAGGTCGCGATCTCATGGGTCCTGGGATCGAGCCCCACGTCAGGCCCCACGCTCAACACGGAGTCTGCTTGAGATTCTCTCTCTCCCTCTCCCTCTGCCCCTACCCCAACCCCTGCTGTCCGCCCCCAAATAAATAAATAAGTAAATCTTTTTTAAAAAGGAGATCTGTTTAGTCTCTTTGAACTCCACCTTCCTGGCAAGGAACCTTTATTTTCTCACATAACGCCTCTTCCTGTCACTGCTATTACTATCCCAAACCACGAGTTGTCTGCCGCACATGCTTTGGCAAGCGCCAGCCCAGAGAATGAGGCTGTTCTGTGATCTGGCCCCAGCCTCCTGCCCAGCCCGATTCTTCACTCTACTTTGGGCCTTCCGTATCCCAGCCAAACCGGGCCACGTGCTGTTGCAAGCACACCCCAAGTTTCCAATGCTTGGCTGGTCTCTGCCGGCATCCTACCCACCATCCAGGACCCAGAAGTGCAGCCCAGAGCCCTGAAGCCATAAAAACTCAAAACTCCCTTTATCTCGGTCCCATGGCCCTGCCCCGCGGGCTACAGCTGATGGGGCAGGACACAAAGGAGAGGTGAGAAGACCCAGGGGAGCGAGCAGGAAGTTTTAGTACCCCGTGCCTACCTTCCCAACACAGAAACAGACTGAAAGGGCACCTGGGTGCCTCAGTCGGTTAAGCGACGGCCTTCGGCTCAGGTCATGACCTGGAGTCCCAGGATCGAGTCCCACATTGGGCTCCCTGCTCAGCAGGGAGTCTGCTTCTCCCTCTGACCCTCACCCCGCTTGTGCTCTCTCTCTCTCTCTCATTCTCTCTCTCTCAAATAAATAAATAAAATCTTAAAAAAAAGAAAGAAACAGACTGAAGGAATTCTGCAAGGCAAGTCTCTGACGAGAAGTACCCGTTGCCAATCCAATCTCCAGCCTTCTCACCGTACTGGTGTAGAAAGGTCCACGCAGTTTCTGGAGAACCTCACTGGGAGTCCAGCTGAGCACAGACACGATGCAGCATGTTGCTGGTAAGTGGACCTTAAAGGCAGTCATAGGTGTCTGTCAGGCCTGGGTTTCAGGCCCGTAGTAGTCACGTGACAACTGGATGCTCTGGGCAGGTCACTTCACCTCCCTGAGCCTCAGTTTCCTCATTGGCGAAATGGACTTACCACACATGGGAAAGATAAATTGGTTCTTGAGAGGATCCATGCGATTACTGTAGGGAATCACCTAGTGAAACGCTTTACCCGCTCTAAAGGAGCCACCCCCATCCCTCTCTACCCTTTCAGCTCATTTTATGTTCTTTATAGCATTAGTCACTGCCTGTTACTCATTTGCTTCTTTGTTTATTGACTGATTGTTCCGTTAGAATATACTTTTCACAAGAGACATGATTTTCGCCTTTTATTTTTATTAATATTTTTATTTTCGCTATTTCTTTATTTTTAAAGATTGATTTATTTGAGAGAGAGAGCGAGAGTGTGAGTGGGGGAAGGGGCAGAGGGAGAGAATATCCAAGCAGACCCCTGCTGAGTTTGGAGCCCGACACGGGGCTCAATCTCACGACCCTGAGATCATGACCTGAGCTGAAACCAAGAGTCGGACACTTAACCGACTGAGCCACCCGGTGCCCCTATTTTTGCTTTTAAAATCACTATATTGTTCGTGGCTTGAATAATTTCTGATACATTAGTAGGTGCTCATAAACATTTATTGAATGAGTTTATAATAAGCGAATGCATAGTAGGTTCACGCATGATGCATGTGTGTGTGCTATAACTCATGCATAAACGTCTTGCACACACATGCAGCCTGCCATGCTGTGGGTTCCGTTCACCGCTGCTTGGCCAGCATGTGACCTAGCACAAGGCGCATTCTGGGGAGCACTCGTCCAGGGCCTGTGCTTGGGAAACAATGCCTGTTAGCATAGGAAACGTGTTTCAGCTATAAAGACAAGAGTTACCAAACTTATTCGGTCTCTGTATCAGCTTCCCAGGGCCACCATAACGAATGACCACACACCGTGGGGCTTAAAAACAACAGAAATTTATTCTCCCGCATTCTGAAGGCCAGAAGTCCAAAGTCAAGGTGTCGGCAGGGCCACACTCCCTCCAGAGGCCCTAGGGGAGAATCCATTCTTTGCCTCTTCCAGCCTCTGGTGGTTGCTGGCCAATATCACTCTAATCTCTGCCTCCATCTTCATATGGCCCCCTCTTCTGTGGGTCTAACCTCCCTCTGTCTCTCTCTTATACCGACACTTGTGATGGCATTTGATGCCCACCCAGATAATCTAGGAGAGTCTCCTCGTCTCAAAATTTTCTTTTTAAAACTAAAGATTTTATTTATTTATTTGAGAGAGCGAGCGAGCATGAGAAAGAGAGAGAAAGCATGAGCGGTGGGGAGAGGCAGAGGGAGAGGGAGAAGCAGGCTTCCCGCCGAGCAGGGAGCCGGACGTGGGGCTTGATTCCAGGACCCCGGGATCATGACCTGAGCGGAAGGCGGACGCTTCACCGACTGAGCCACCCAGGTCCCCCTCATCTCAAAATTTCGAACTTAATTACATCATAAAGACCCCATTTCCAGGTAAGATAATGTTCACAAGTTCCAGGGTTTGGGACTGGACATTCGGTTTCCCACAACTCCCCTGCTATCACTATAGAGTATTTTGAGAAATGATGACTTGTGAAGAATGCGCTTCTGGAAAGAATGGGGGTGGAGGCGGGAGTAGAGTACAGGAAGAAACAACTTCTTGACATTTTTTAAAGTATACTACAGCTTGTCAGACCCTCCTCAGCACGGGAGGGATGGGGCTGGATATCGACCGAGCTCTCCTGCTAATTCTTTTTGTGGGTCAAGGACTGGGACCCACTGCTTAAAAAGATGTGGAGAGGTAATTAGCCTGATGGAGAGTAATGACTGCGCCGTGCTTCGCATTTAATTAGCCTGGGGAGGGTGTCTGGGTATGGGTGGCTTTCGAGAGCTCTCCAGGTAATTGTAATGCATAGCGAGAGTGGAAAACCACTAGACGATAGTGTTGAGGAGATGCGCGTTTCAAACAACGCTGTTAATGAATATTATCTTGAAGAGTGGTAACAAAGTTCACAATGTTGACATCAATTATTAACCCTCTTGACCTTCTCAGTGAGATAATAACAGATGTGAAAAGTGCCAGGAACACTAGCCGCCTGGGGGGAGTGGGGGCCGTGGGGTGGGATGGGTTGGGGGGGATGCTCGGCAAGGGGGAGGTGCGGAGAGAAAGCAGAAAGCAAGGCTGGAGCCACCAATGGTCAAGAGCCTCAGTCCCCAGATGGAGACTACAGGGCCGAGGCTGGTGGGTGGAAACAGGGAACCAGCAGAGAGCTGCCAGGACTTGCGAGGAAGAAAGAGGAGGTGTTGTTTATTTAAAAACATTTTTTTTTTTAAAAAGAGAAAGCCCTTGGGCTGGGCCCAGTGGTCAGTGGCCTCTATTCCTTCCTGGCCCAGTAGGATAGGGCAACCCGGCCGTGGCTGCTGAGGTCGGAGTAGGGGCTGGTCAGCAACTCTGCTGGCTCTGAGAGAGAGAAGCCGGCCTTTAGGAGAGGCCAAATGCTTTTGGTGCCCAAGTTTTTTTTCAAGTATTAAATGTGAGGTTCAAGCCAACTGATCTGAGGCCTTACAAAGGATACCCGAGCCCTTTTTGAGGTTGGGGCTGCCAAAAAGGAACACTCTTCCCTTTCTCGATGGGGTCTCTCTCCAGGGCTATCTCCCTATCTCCTATCTCCCTAAACTCCCCAGCTCCCTGGGGAGATAAACCAGGTAGGTATTACTGTTATTTTTTTTTCTCATTGTAAAAATTACAGAAAACTTGCCATTTTAACCAGCTCGGGGGACAAAGAATCACAGATACCTTTTTATGCTAGGCAATGCATTCCTCACATAGAGAATATCACATTAACTTCAACATGTCCAATCATTTCGGTATGTTGGAAGGATAAAATGGGATGATGGCTTTGAAGCTAGTTTGTGTAAACTTTAAAGTTCTAGAATAGGGCACCTGGGTGGCTCAGTTGGTTAAGCGACTGCCTTCGGCTCAGGTCATGATCCTGGAGTCCCGGGATCGAGTCCCGCATCGGGCTCCCTGCTCGGCAGGGAGTCTGCTTCTCCCTCTGACCCTCCTCCCTCTCATGCTGTCTCTCATTCTCTCTCTCTCAAATAAATAAATAAAATCTTTAAAAAAAAATAAAGTTCTAGAATATGTTGAATACTTATAAATACCAAGAAGAATACACTATTACCTGTCATGTCCCTCAGCCTTCTTCCCCCACAACGATGGGGTGGAGCAAGACCTGTATGTCAACCTGGAATCAGGCTCTTTGAGGCCTTTAATTGAGACACTTAACGATTTTAATGTGAGTGCTTTTACTTTAGTAGCCGGCATGCAATTTTTAAAAACTATGGCAAAATACCCATCACTTAAAGTTTACCGTCGTAACCATTTTTTCTAAAGATTTTAAGTAATCTCCACACCCAACGTGGGGCTCAAACTCACAACCCTGAGATCAAGAGTCGCACGCTCCACCGACCAAGCCGGCCGGGAGCCCCTCATCTGAACCATTTTTTTTTTTTAAGTTTTTATTTATTTATTTGACAGAGAGAGACACAGTGAGAGAGGGAACACAAGCAGGGGGAGTGGGAGAGGGAGAAGCAGGCTTCCCGCAGAACAGGGAGCCTGATGTGGGGCTCGATCCCAGGACCCTGGGATCATGACCTGAGCCGAAGGCAGACGCTTAACCGCCTGAGCCACCCAGGCGCCCCCATCTGAACCATTTTTAAGAGCGCAGCTCAGCGGCCTTAAGTATATTCACAATTTTGTGCAACCATCACCACATCCATCTCTAGAGTCCTTTTCATCTTCCTCAGCTGAGACTCTGCACCCATTAAACACACATTCCCATTCCTGTCTCCCCCCAGCCCCTGGCAAACGTCATTCTACTTTCTGTCTCTATGCATTGGACTCATCTAGGTGCCTCATGTAAGTGGAATCATGTAGTCTTTGTCCTTTTGTGACTGCTTTATTTCACTTAGCAGGTCTTCAAGGTTCATTCATGTTGTAGCATGTGATAGGATCTCCTTCTCTTTTATGGTTGAATAATATTCCCTTGTGTGGGTAGACCACGTTTTCTTTATCCATTGGTCCATCGATGGACACTTGAGTTGTTGCTACCTTTTGGTTGGTATGAATACTGCTGCTGGGAGCAGGGATTATTAATTTTCAGGAGAGTAGAGTGAGGTTCGGAATGATCACACAGCAAATAAAGGGCAGCGCCAGGATTCAAATGCAAATCCTCCTCCTTGGCTGGGTACATGGTCCCCAAAGACACAGTTGCCCTGCTCTCCACCCTTCCACACCCAACAACCCTAGCAATCTTGCTTTCTTTTGAGCTGGCCGTTTATACCCCCTGGGAGGTTGGAATGGCCCCCCCTGGTAAGACTCTCCTGGGAAAATCTTTATCTTGCAGAAGCCCCAGGGGCCAGATAGCTGGGTTCCTCTCTGTGGGTGACATTTGTGCCTGTTTCCAGCCAAAAGGAAGATGTTGGGGCCTCCTTGCCCAGTCTGTGTCCTGCATCCTAAGGCTTCCTAACACTCTGGTCTCCTGCAGGGCCCATTTATTCTTGAACAAGCATCACCAAAACAGCCCCCAGGAGGTGCTGGAGAGAGGAAGAGCCTGGCCAGTGCCTGCCTGGAATTTTCTGTCCAGTCTAGGTCTGAGAAGCCAATCTCTTACAAGCCCTATAGCCCTCCTTCCACCCGCCCCCTCTGCTGCTACCCGACAGGTAGAAAGCACAACTTTGCGGGACGCTTTTGAAAGCTCCGTCGCATTTAACGTGCGGGCAAACTCCCTATCTTTCTTGGCTGCCTCTAAGGAATGCCAGCCTCCCCAACAAGCTCAGAAGTTAGAGGCATCAACCTTCTCTAAGGCTTGGCATTAAACCTTCATTTGAGTGGTGTTTCAGACATGAGGCTCGCTCCGTTGTGTGTTGCGGCTGCACCATAACCCAGGGGGTCATTGGACCAGGGGTGTGGGAAGGAGGGAAAGACCCACAACTCCGAGTGAATCCAAGTGTCACAGCTGGTGCGGGAGGAAGCAAGATATTCAGCTCAAGATGCTCTCGTGGAGCCGCAGGGCTAAAGCTTGGGCAGACGGTGGCCCTGGCACACTGTTCGTTGTCTGCCTGACAGCCATGCCCTCCTCCTTCTTTTCCACTAGAAAACCCTTTCTCCCACAATGGAGGTTGACAATGTCAGGTACTCACTTTCCCCGACTCGCTTGTAGGCAGGAGTAACCACGTATGACGACTGAGTTCTGGACCATGCTATGTAAGGAGAAATCAGCTGGATGGCTTTAGGGAAGGGGTTCTCCTGTCTTAAAAAAGAGAAATAGGTAGAGTAACGTTTCCCCTTAGCTTGTTGTCTTTAGACATGGCTGGAAGGAGGACCTGTTTGCAGATCCAAAAGCTGTCAGCACTCCTCTTTGGTCAAGACTTGGCTTCTAGATGGCTTGGAGGGCAAAGAGAGGACACCGATTTCTTAAAAAAAATTTTTTAAAAAAAACGTTTATTTATTTGAGGGAGAGAGAGAGCGATAGTGAGAAAGAGAGCATGAGCAGGGTGGAGAGGGAGAAGCAGGCTCCCCGCTGAGCAGGGAGCCCGATGCGGGACTCAATCCCAGGACCCTGGGATCACGACCTGAGCCGAAGGCAGATGCATAATGACTGAGCCACCCAGGCGCCCCTAAAATGACACAATTTTATCTTACACTTTTGGAGGCCAAAAGTCCGAAATGCATCCCACTGTACTAAAATCAAGGTCTTGGCAGGAGGCCCTTCTGGAGGCTCTAAGGAAGAATCTGTTTCCAGCTTCTAGAACCACCCACATTCCTTGGTTCATGATCCCTTCCTCTACCTTCAAAGCTGGCAATGTCAGGCTGAGTCCTTTTCAGGCTGCCATCTCTCTGGTTCCTTCACTCTGGCTCCCTCTTACACTTAGAAAAATCCATGTGAGGGGCGCCTGGGTGGCTCAGTCGGTTAAACATCTGCTTTCCGCTCAGGTCATGATCCCGGGGGCCTGGGATCCAGCCCCTCGTCGGGTTCCCTGCTCAGCGGAGAGCCTGCTTCTCCCTCTCCCTCTGCCCCTCCCCCTGCTTGTGCTCTCACTCACTCTCTCTCTGTCAAATAAGTAAATAAAATCTTAAAAAAAGAGAGAAAAATCCATGTGATTGTATTGGCCCACCCAGATAATCCAAGAGAATCTCCCCATCTCAAAGTCAGCTAATCAGCAGCCTTAATTCCATCTGCAAACCTTAAGTACCCTTTGACATGTAATATAACATATTCACAAATTCTGGGGAGTAGGACGTGGTCATCTTACTTCATCCACCACACAGGCTTAGGAAGAAAAGTGTCTCCCTCTTAGGAGCAAAAGTGGATGTCCCATGAGTACATGATATGGGGCTAGAAGCCACTTTAAATGTTTTAAAGTTAGATTGCATGCTGGAATTTTCAAATTATTTTTTAAATCCTAAGCTCCCGTATAACTTTACTCTGATATTATATCAGTTTTCATAAACCCACTCAGCAGCTAATCGGCTCATCTCTGTAGGCACCTTAGGCTCAAGGGTGGATTTTTCCTTCTTGTATTTTTCTCCTTTCTCCCCACACCCCACCAAAGTGAAGCCAGCTCTGCTTCTCGCAGCCTCACTGCTTTGATACCTCAGGGAAGGTATTTAGCCTGGCAGGCGAGGAGAGAGAGCACCGTGGGTCCCCAGACCCTGCTTCCTAGCAGTGCTCTGAGGAGCTGGTGATTCCCCAAAGTGTAGTGCCCGCCCCCGCCCCGTTCACACAGAAACACAAGGGCTCCCAGCTGTCTGGCAGATTTCCTTAGCTGTCCGCAGAAGCAGCCACGGACAGGGACAATGAAAGGCTTAGTGGCAATTTACAGACTACAGACAATCGATGACTAGATGGGGCTTCCTCAGATGTCAGGCACTGTGGAAGTTTCCAAGACCTAGTCTTGATCTCGGGGAGGCAGGAACTGCAAGAATGACTCAGGTAGAATTTCCCAACACTCTGCTGAGATGGGGTGCCGAATCGAAATTGAGTTGATTTAGAAAAACAAGAGAGAGGGGCACCCGGGTGGCTCAGTTGGTTGAGCGGCTGCCTTCGGCTCAGGTCATGATCCCAGGAGCCCCGCATCGGGCTCCCTGCTCAGCAGGGAGTCTGCCTCTCCCTCTCCCTCTGCCCCTCCCCCCTGCTCGTGCTCTCTCTCCCTCTCTCAAATAAATAATATCTTAAAAAAAAAAAAGAAAAACAGGAGAGAGGGGTAATATTTATTACATACCTAAATTTATGGACCGGGACTAATAACAAGCAAGAAACATGCCTTTCAATATGCCAAAGAGCTTGGGCACACAGTTACATGGGAAATCACACGCTTAAAATGAAGCTTTTGAGTTTCTTCATCCACAATCAGAGAATACGATCTCCTTCATGGAGCAGCGTATACGAACAAGCGTTCTAGGAAGACTGAGGGAGAATGGAAGAGCATTGGGGTGCTCTAAAGAACTTGCCTGCATACACTGGCCAGTGTTTTTGGAGAGCAGTTGGGCCGTATCCACTAAACAGGGGCATCTTCTGTGATTCCGCAACCCAGACAGCACGAGAGCTCAAAAATACATGTACAAGATGTTCTCAGATCGGTTTCCTCCTCTCTAGCCTTCCTCACATGGCTCAAGCCAGCATCTCTCACCTGGCCCACTGTGGACAGCCTCCTCTCTGATTTTCCTGGGTCCAGACTTGCCTCTCCATGGAAAAGATTGTTGAGAATACAAACCTAATCCTATCACCTTCCTGTTCAAAACTCTACAGGACTCTTCTCCACTGCCCTCCGTAAATAGGCCGATGTTCTGAGCTTGCCACACAAGGCCCTGTGACCTGGCTTCTTTTTTCTTTTTTTAGACTTATTTACTTATTTGAGAGAGAGAGAGAGATTGGGAGAAGCAGACCCCCCGCGGAGCAGGGAGCCCGGCGCGGGACTTGATCCCATAACCCCGGGATCATGACCTGGGCCGAAGGCAGATGCTTAACCGACTGAGCCACCCAGGTGCCCCTGTGTCCTGGCTTCTTAACAGTGACCCAGTTTTGCAAGCATGCTGCAAGGTTTGTTCACCAAACGCGTCTGCAGGCTCCTGTCTGTGTCTCTGGGCGCACTGTTCCCATCTGTTATGCCCGAGCTCAGTTGCCTTCTTACCCATCAGGGGGCTCTTCCTGCCAGAAGCTGGCCTTCAAGGCCCAGCTTGGGAGTGGTTGTTTCTCCTTGGGGCTCCCAGAGTACAGCGTCTACCAGGATGGAATAGAAGTTAGCATACTGGATTGCAATTTTAAAGACAATTCCGTCTCCACCTCTATGCTGATGCGTTCTTCGAAGGTACCGGTTATGCTGTTATGTCTGTAGTTCTGCCATTTTAGAAGATTCTCAAAAGTTCTCTGCAAGGATATGGTCTCAGGCATGCAGGCCTCCTCATTTTCCTAGACCACCCCCTTCTGGTCCCAGACAATTCAGGCTGAAGTTGCTCGAGCTAGACTTTTCTTCAACACTTAAGGGATGGTGTGGGGGCGGGGGGGGCAGTAAATCCTACTTTCAACACAGTGTCTGGACTGCACGCCTTCATCTGTCACTTCCTGTGTGATCATGGGCAAATCACAGTCTTCGAGCTTCTGTTTCTCCCCAGGAAAGCGAGCATAATAATGCTAGCTACCCTCAGAGACTGTCGTGAAGGCGCTGAGCAACAAAGTGAAAGTGCTCTGCAATTGTCATGTGCTACACGCCGATAACCTCCAAAGAACCGCTTCTGTTAAAAGTGGCCCGGGGAAAAAAAAAAGCTATAAAAAAATGAAGTCCCAAGTTTAGGAACCTGGTTCATATAGACGAAATCTTTCTTTTTCTTTTTAATTTTATTTATTTATTTATTTATTTATTTATTTATTTATTTATTTAAGAGAGAGAGAGAAAGCACAAGAGGGGGCGGGGGGGAGGAGCAGAGAGAGAGAGAGAGAAGCAGACTTCCCCGCTGAGCAAGGAGCCCGACGTGGGACTCAATCCCAGGACCCCGAGATCATGAGCTTAACCGACTGAGCCACCCAGGCGCCCCCAGGCGAAACCTTCCTATTCCTTTTCCATTGTCTGGACTAACTTTGTGCTTAACTCTGCCTTCACCTGCCCTCACCTGTGGGACATCGTCCTCCCTCCATGCCATCTGTTTTACTCCAATTCCCGGTTGGTGACAGAAGAGCACCGGGTCCCTTTCATGACGGCAAGTCATAGAGTCACTGATCTGGGTTCAAGTCCCAACCCCACCATTTCTTTGCTGCAGGACTCTGGACCGGCCGCCTCACCTCTTCAGGCCCGAGTTTTGTCACCTTCTGTGTCCTAGGTATGTGATGGGCAGTAAATGACACCGTGTAACTGTTCCTTTCAATTTCAGTAATTTCCACCTCTACTCTTATTTAGCCTCCCACGGGTTTAATCACACCTAGGATGCCTTCTTCACTCAACTCAAGTTTCAGGTTTCATTTTCAAATATTTAAACTTGGAAATCCTCTTTTCGGAGTACCACCTCTGGTTTTTTTGTTTTTCAGTTCTCTTCCTTCTGCCGAAGTCACTCTGCCTTCAGCTTGGCTTCCAGCCCCCTGAAGCCAACCTCGTTTTCCCAGACAGCCTCGGGCTGGCCTCAGTCACCTCTCTGCCCGGCCAGAACCTGAAGGCTTAGCCGCATCACCATGCCCTCAAGGGCCACCTCGCATTTCCACACTCCCTTTCCCTGGATGTCTTCCGGGCCCAGATAACGTTCTGCTTACTGTTTCAGCTTCCAAATGTTCAAGTTTGCAATAAACAGGTTTTTTCCTCCTCTGCTGGGGGAGCACCCTCATCAGCAGAAAGCCCGTCTGCCTCTCCCTGACCTCCTCTTGCCAGCGCTGAGGAAGAGTCGCCCCCCGCCCTTCCCCACCAACAGTCTCCTCTGACAGGCACCCTGGCTCCCACCCCGAGGCACCTCCTCCAGGCCTTGATCCAGAATGATCCCCTCTATCACTTGCCTCTCCAGTTCTTCTCTCTCCCTCTCCTCTCCTTCAGCATATAGCAAACCCAGATCTCCCCCATTCCAAGATGACCTTCTCGGCCTTCCACTCCAGATACCACCTTATATGCACCCAAAGTACCATAGTACAGGTTCTTCTATGTGGCCATGGATTTACCTCCACCAGAGAGGCTTCCATTTTGACATGGCTTCACGTAGCTGTTTACCATCCCTTGGTTTCATCTTGAAGGTCTCCCTTTTAGCACATTTTATACAGCAGGTCTCATGGTAAGAAACTCCCTCAGCTTTTGCTTATCGGGGAAAGTCTTCCAGCCTTGTCGACGTGGGGGCCAGGACCTGAGATGACTGTGCAAGGGCAGTAATGGCCACCGTAGGGGCGAGGGTAGCTTCCTTTCGTCTCGCTCTCTCTCTCCAGTATCTGCTTGGATGATTGACCCTTCTGTGTGGACAGGTTAAAAAACACATACACCTTTTTATTTATTTATTTTTAAGATTTTATTTATTTATTTGAGAGAGAGAGAGGAGAGAGAGAGAGAACACGAGCAGGGGGAGGAGCAGAGGCAGAGGGAGAAGCAGACTCTCCGCTGAGCCGGGAGCCAGACGCGGAGCTCAATCCCAGGACCCCAGGATCATGACCTGAGCCGAAGGCAGATGCTTAACAGACTGAGCCACCCAGGCGCCCCCACATACACTTTTTTATTTTTTATTTTTATTTTTATTATTATTTTTTTAAAGATTTTATTTATTTATTTGACAGAGAGAGAGAGAGACAGTGAGAGAGGGAATACAAGCAGGGGGAGTGGGAGAGGGAGAAGCAGGCTTCCCGTGGAGCAGAGAGCCCGATGCGGGGCTCGATCCCAGGACCCTGGGATCATGACCTGAGCTGAAGGCAGACGCTTAACCAACTGAGCCACCCAGGCGCCCCACATGCAGCTTTAAAAATAACCTAACTGCCCTATCCTACAGCTTTGGGTGGTACAGAGCCCACTTTCTGAAATACCACAGGCAACATTATTTGACCAAATGTTTCACCACCAAATAACTAAGTGTGACAACTTTCTAGTCTGTCATAGTTTTACCATTATGACTCCAAGCCTAACCCTATTTATTTATTTATTTATATTTTTTTCCTTTTTATTAACATATAATGTATTATTTGTTTCAGGGGTACGGGTCTGTGATTGATCAGTCTGACACAATTCACAGCGCTCCCCATAGCACATACCCTCCCCAGTGTCCATCACCCAGCCACCCCACCCCTCCCAACCCCCCTCCACTCCAGCAACCCTCGGTTTGCTTCCTGAGATTAAGAGTCTCTTATCTAACCCTCCTTGTTGAGCCAATTCTAAAACTTTAGATTTTGTACCTTGCAGCTCCTACTTTGAGGTACTCCATTCCAAATCAATTAGAATCTGAACTTAGCTCCAATAATTGGAACTCCAAAAACTAGCTCCAATTACATAAAAAAATATCTTCCCATCTAAGGAAAAGTCCCAAGACGGGTAATCAAGGGCTGAAATGGCATCTTCGTGATGTTTTCAGAAATTCAGACTCCTTTTGTATTTCTGCTCAGACAACGTTAGAACGGTCATTTAACCTTCACAAGATTGCTGCCTGACTGCCAGCCTTCACATCTGCCTTCAAAGCAGCAGAGAAGAGAAGTTAATGACACAAGGAGATGGGTCAACTGATTCAGCTCTCCCACCCATGTTTCTTTGCTACAAAATATATTTGTGTGAGCATTCAGTCACTGTTAGGTGGGAAAGATGATACTCAGATTTCACTGCTAGGTTCGGCAGAATATAATGTCAAAGAATGACATATCCAATGTGACACATTGAAAAGAATGTTGAATAAAGAGCACTTAATCTTCAAAAATTTATAAAAATAATTTAAAGCTTCATGAATTAGGAATATGCCAATTTAAAACACTAAGAAATAGGACTATCATGAGAAACAAAATCAACCTCTGAGGGTATGAAAAGGGATGTAGGGCAAACAAGAAGAAAATTAGCATTTGTTGAGTTATGAATATGAGCTGTTCATATGATGAATATTATTATTCAATGGTAAACCTTGCAAATACAAAATAAAATCCAAATTAGTGGTTACACAGCAAAAAAAATCTACTTGCAATAAAAGCAATGTTATAGATTCAGGTTCTGGCTTGTCAGACATTTCTTGCACTAACATTGTCTCCAGAAACATCTGGCCAATTTGTACCCAGTGACTCCTTTTTTTTCAAATATTTTATTTATTTGAGAGAGAGAGAACTTGAGAGTGAGAAAGAGAGCACAAGCAGGGGTGGGGCAGAGGGAGAGGGAGAAGCAGACTTCCTGCTGACCAGGCAGCCTGATGCGGGGCTCGATGCGGGGCTCAATGAGGGGCTCGATCCCAGTACCCTGGGATCATGACCTGAGCTGAAGGCAGACCCTTAAGCGACTGAGCCACCCAGATGCCCCTGTACCTAGTGACTCCTTATGCACACCGAATGGGATTCAGGTAAAATCCCACTGTGTACAGAGCTGAAAGAGTGTTTTCCATTCCCTGGGGGAATGATCAGTATACAGCAGGAGGTCTAAGGGTTCATATCTTTGTTGCCTTATCATAATTCAAATGCATTTTAGGGTGTGATTTTCATTTTGCCCAAATGAATATGTGCCTTGAATATGTGCCCTATGGTCACACTTAGCAACAAGAAGAAAACAGAACTCCAACTTTGAGGAGCTGATGCACAGCACCCCAGCTGCAAGACATTACCTTGTGGGACATACTGAGGTCACCTTGCTTCCTGAGGAATTTTCCCAAAAGCTCTATGCACCAACTTCTACTTCCGCTTCCAAATGTTCAAGTTTGCATCAAACAGGTTTTTTCCTCCTCTGGCCAGAATTTAGCCATGTGGTTATTTCTCTTTGAGGGAGCTTGGGCAATGTAGCTTTCTAGCTGACACGTGTTGCTGCCCCAAACAAAATCAGGGTTTGCTAACGAGGAAGGAGGAAAGAAAAGATCTCAGGTGGACTCTAACTAGTTGGGGCAGAAAGAAATTTATCCCCTGCAGAAATGTGAGAAGAGCTGTAGAAGCAGGTCTAGGTAAAGCTCTCAGAAACAACACTGCTTAATTAGTCTGATTAACCTCAGAAACACTGCCTCTCCTGCCTTCCATGCCCGCAAGGCCAGTGACCTCTGCCCAGCCGCATCCCCATGGTAATTCCGAATCCAAGCCTTCCATGCGGGCATCTTATTGGTAAGAACTACATCACAGGCCCGCAAGGGATGTTGGGGAGTGTAGTTCTGCCTGAAGAAGTGGTATTCACAGTAGTGGTGAGTGGCATATTTCATTGATTCTAAGACATGCATTTTTCCACATTTTTATGCTTCTGAAATTAGCATACGTTTGACAGGTCAATGATGGCTGTTGGCCATCTGGCAGTTTTGTGACGTGGCTGTCATTGTTTGTATGCACATGACACCCCCTTATAAGAATGAGAAAGCATTGCCATCGAAAGGGTACAAATGGGGGTCTCAGTAGCTTGGAAGGAAATCCTGGACCCAAGAGCGAAGCGTTTGGTTTAAATGTTGTCCCGCCAAAGAATCCCATAGGGTCCAAAGTCAGCAACACAGACAACTCTGAGTTCATAAGAGTTCTACACTAACTATAAAGCACTTCTAGAAATAAGTTAACTGATTTCTTTTGCTTTTTAATGTATTCACAAGAGATTGACACCTAAACAAAATAAAAATTCTAAATGATAAGAAAAAAATAGACTATTGACCCAGTTACACCACTCTCAGGAATTTAGCCTGAGAAAATCATTTAAAAGAAGAAAATTCTCGGGGCACCTGGGTGGCTCAGTCAGTTAAGCGTCTGCCTTTGGCTCAGGTCATGACCCCAGGGGTCTGGAATCAAGCCCCGTGTTAGGCTCCCTGCTTAGCGCGGAGTCTGCTTGTCTCCCTCTCCCTCTGCCCCTCCCCACCACTCGTGCTCTCTCTCTCAAATAAATAAAAAAATCTTAAAAAAGGAAAAAAATTCTGTATGTACAAGGAAGTTTGTTCACAGCCGTGTGATTTATAAGGGCAAAGCAGACTGATAACAACTTAAATGTTCAACAATGACAACAATAAGACCTACTAATATCTGTTGATATACTCTGTGCCAGGCCCTCGACATACATTATTTCATCTGACTCTCATCACAGCCATTATGAGGTAGATTCTAACCTTATCCCCATTGTGTAGACGAGGCACAAACTCATGGTAACTTGTCCAAGGTCAAACAGCTAGTAGGTGGTAGAATCTGGATTTAAACTCTGGTCTGTGGATTTATATAGATTCAAACCTGTGCCATGTAATGATTAGAAAATGAAGCACGCTGTCATAAATATGTTGCACCGTTCTGAGCAGATAAAAGGAAAACAAATTTGTGTACACACTATAATCACAACTCTGTAAAATATGTGTATGAAAGGTTAGAAACTCAAGAAGTCTGCGAAATATCTAGAGCATGTTGCAGTAAAACATGAACGTCCAGGATGGGTTTCTGGGGACCAGTGGGTCTATTGGCTCTGAATCTTTTTTGTGCTATGAGACCTGTATTAGTCTCTTCAGGCCACCAAAACAAAATACCATAGGCCAGGTGGCTTAAATAATTTATTTTCTCATAGTTCCAGCAAATTCAATTCCTGGTTAGGCTCTCTTCTTGGCTTGCAGATGGCCCCCTGCTTTGCTGTGTCGTCACATGGCATTTTCTCTGTATGTTATGGAGAGAGAGATCTCTGGTATCTCTTTCTCTTCTTTTAAAGATACCAATCCCATCAGATTGGGGCCCCACCCATATGACCTCATTTAACTTTCTATTTCTTTTTAAAGATTTTATTTATTTATTTGAGAGAGAGAGCGAGAGGGAGCGCATGAGCTGAGGGAGAGGCAGATGGAGAAGGAGAGGCAGACTCTCCGCTGAGCAGGGAGCCTGATGCAGAGCTCGATCCCAGGACCCCGAGATCATGACCTGAGCAGAAGGCAGACACTTAACCAACTGAGCCACCCAGGCGCCCCTCATTTAACTTTCTGAAGGCCCTATCTCCAAATACAGTCACAATGAGGGTTAGGGCTTCAACACAGGAATTTTTGAGGCAACATGATTCAGTCCATAACAGGACCCCTTTGAGAACTTGATGAAAAGCTCTGTGTACCCTCTCCGGAGCCTGCCTACATCACCTCCCACAACGTTGCACACCATTTCAGGAAGTTGATGGACCCCAGATTGAGAACTGCTGTTCCAGGCCAACTTCCTCTTTCCACAGATGGAGAAACGGTGGTTCAGAAAAGGGAAGTGATTTTCCACAGATTTGGAGAGAGTCAAGTCTCATGATTCCTCATCTAGTGCTTGCCCAAGTTTACTCTGCCTTCTTCTAAGCCTGTTGGATCAACCATCCAGGGTGACGCCAGCGTACCACAGGTCCTCTGGACAGTAGCTTGGAAGGAAAGCCTGGACCCAAGAGTGAAGTGCTCGGTTTAAATGCTGTCCCACCGAGGGCGCCTGGGTGGCTCAGTCGTTAAGCGTCTGCCTTCGGCTCAGGTCATGATCCCAGGGTCTTGGGATCGAGTCCCACATCGGGCTCCCTGCTCGGCGGGAAGCCTGCTTCTCCCTCTCCCACTCCCCCTGCTTGTGTTCCTGCTCTCGCTATCTCTCTCTGTCAAATAAATAAATAAAATCTTTAAAAAAAAAAAAAAATAAATGCTGTCCCACCGAGGAAGCCCATAGGGTACGAAATCAGTAACAAAAGGTGCAGCCACTTCTTCATCTGGGATGCTCACATGGGTTAACAAGGCTCTAGCTATAACCGACAGCAAGGGGGATGGATTTCAGTGCCTCAAACTAGTCAGGACGTTGTGAGGGAGCTGCGCCAACTTCAACATCCATCCACAAGAGACCTGAGGGTGAGGAGATGGAGGGGCTCCCGTCTTGCTGAAGGACAAAGTGGAGACTGAAGAGGCACAGCCTTGAACTATCTGGTGGCCGTGACGCGGCATTGTCCTGCTAGCTCTGATTCCTCACCTGCACACTGCCCAGGAGTTGGGCTGTTTGATTTCTCCAAGAGTTCTTCTAGCTCTCATATTCTGTACTTCTGTGATACTGGGGCAGGAAGCATGGGGAAAAACGATTTGAGGCATTTGGGTCCTAGAATTATGGGCAAAATAATTTTTTTTTCAAAATGTCTTCTAATGGTATCATAGAATTAGAATAAAGAAAATGTTGTTTGGGGGCGCTTGGATGGCACAGTTTGTTAAGCATCCGACTCTTGATTTCGGCTCAGGTCCTGATCTCGGGGTCGGGAGATCGAGCCACCTGTGGGGCTCCATGCTTAGTGGAGAGTCTGCTTAAGACTCTCTCTCCCTCTGCCCCTCGCCCCCTCTCTAAAATACATAAATCTTTAAAAAGAAAATGTCGTTTAAAGAGATGAAAACGACCTAAGGAGAATCTGAAAAGACCCTTTAAATACTTAGTCACTTAAGGTAAAGTTTTGACAAATGTTTCCTTTATTTCTGCTTCAGGCCCATCCTTAAGTAAGAGAGGTGAATTAGTGTAGCTGGACTTCTAAGTAAAGGTGTCAAGAGAATGGAGCAGTATTTAGAATGGGAAATGCTATTCATCTTTAGGCAGAGGTGGTGGCCCAGAGAATCATTTCGTTTCATTTCATCGGTCAATGAAATAAATAACCATGACATTCTTCCTACTGACCCTCTCAATGCCACAAGGCAGTGTGGAGCCTAAACTTGGGCCACTTTGGGGGGACGCAAGACTAGAAACAAAAGCAGGGGAAGCTCATGGGGTGAGGTCTAACTTTTCAGGAAAATTCTTCTAGCTTTGCTCCCTACCAACAATAAGGCCCTGAAGGGCTGCACACACCCACTTGCTGTTTCTTCTGCCTGTCAGTGCCCCACGCCCAGTCGTCTAACACATCAGTTTCTGTCTAGGGAGAAGAAAGAGGAAGAAAAGAGCTGCTGATGCTGGGGAGCAGGGGTGAAGGCTGGTGTTAAGAGGGAAGTGTCAAACAGGCAAGGGAGATGCAGTGCACCAAAACCACCACCACCACCATCATCACCACCACCACCACCACCATCACCACCACCACCATCACCACCACCATCATCACCACCATCACCACCATCATCACCATCACCACCACCACCACCACCACCATCATCACCACCATCATCACCATCACCATCACCACCACCACCACCACCACCATCACCACCACCACCACCATCATCACCACCACCACCATCACCACCACCACCACCACCACCACCTTTATTGGCACGAATAACCCCTTCAGTCCCAGTGGCCCATTGGCTAATTACAAAGAACAGGAGGAACTCCAAAGGCGTGGCATCCACCCCTTACTTCCTAAAAAACAGCCTTGAACGGCACTGCCCTCAGCTGGACAGATCCGCGTATTACAATGCACGTCCTTTTGTTGTGGATTTTTGGCCTTCATTTCGTTTCTCTCAGGTTCTTGGTCCTCCACCTCTGAGAGGAAGTGGATGGGGAAGGTAGAAATCTCTGAAAAGCTGTAACCATAGTGCAACACCTTTGTGGGTTTTCAGCACAAATTCACAATTAGATTCTGAATGAAAACATACCACTCAAATATGGAATACTTGTAAAAAACAGATTGATATTATAATTATGTAAACATCATTCCCATCATTTTTAGTAAAATCTATGACATTTTGAACATAAGGCTATTAATAGAAATGAAATGAGATTACTAATCTTAATGAGGCCCGTTGTAAATAAAGGAAATAATTTCAGTTTTACTTCTGGTTATAACAGAATTACAATATGTTCATACTACTATGTTATTTCTCTCTTTGTTTTTTAAGATTTTATTTATTTGACAGAGAGAGACACAGCGAGAGAGGGAACACAAGCAGGGGGAGTGGGAGAGGGAGAAGCAGGCTTCCCACTGAGCAGGGAGCCCGATGCGGGGCTCGATCCCAGGACCCTGGGATCGTGACCCGAGCCGAAGGCAGACGCTTAACAACTGAGCCACCCAGGCACCCTTATACTACTATGTTACTTCTCTTAGCGTTATTTCCCCCCATTTATAGTGAAAGGTAACATAGATAGGGAAAATGTCACAACTGTATGCATATTTTAATAAATGATTATCAAGGGAATGTCTATGTAAACTCCCCAGGTCACAGAAGAGAATGCTGTCAATATCCTCCAAGGCTCTTGAGGTTGCCCCATCTGGTTTCAGCCCCATTTCCTCCTCCAAAGAGGAAATCCACAGCCTTACTTCTGTGGCCACCCTTTCCTCACACTTCCTCATGGTTTTACACACAATACATGCATCTTTATTTTCTTTTATTTCTCGGGAGTGGGGGAAGAGGGAGAGAGAGAGAATCTTAAGAAAGCTACACGCTCAGCATGGAGCCCGACACGGACCTCAATCTCACAACCCTGAGATCATGTCCTGAGCAGAAATCAAGAGTTGGACCCTTAACCAACTGAGCCACCCAGGTGCCCCTATATATGCATCTTTAAATGATACATTAGTGCTGCCTGTTATTTACAGTTATATAAATGGAATCATTAAATATGTCAGTATTGGAGAGGTTGTGGAGAAAGGGGAACCCTCTTATACTGTTGGTGGGAATGCAAGTTGGTACAGTCATTTTGGAAAACAGTGTGGAGGTGCCTCAAAAAATTAAAAATAGAGCTACTCTATGACCCAGTAATTGCACTACTGGGTATTTCCCCCAAAGACACAGATGTAGTGAAAAGAAGGGCCATATGCACCCCAATGTTCATAGCAGCAATATCCGCAATAGCCAAACTGTGGAAAGAGCCGAGATGCCCTTCAACAGACGAATGGATAAAGAAGATGTGGTCCATATATACAATGGAATATTACTCAGACATCAGAAAGGATGGATACCCAACTTTTACATCGACATGGATGGGACTGGAGATTACGCTAAGTGAAACAAGTCAAGCAGAGAAAGTCAATTATCATATGGTTTCACTTATTTGTGGAACATAAGGAATAACATGGAGGACATTAGGAGAAGGAAGGGAAAAATGAAGGGGGCAATCGGAAGGAGAGACGAAGCGTGAGAAACTATGGACTCTGAGAAACAAACTGAGGGTTTCAGAGGGGAGGGGGGAAGGGGGATGGGTTAGCCAGGTGATGGGTATTAAGGAGGGCATGTACTGCATGGAGCACTGGGTGTTATACGAAAACAATGGATCGTGGATCACCACATCAAAAACTAATGATGTGGGGCGCCTGGGTGGCTCAGTTGGTTAAGCGACTGCCTTCGGCTCAGGTCATGATCCTGGAGTCCCGGGATCGAGTCCCACATCGGGCTCCCTGCTCGGCAGGGAGTCTGCTTCTCCCTCTGACCCTCCTCCCTCTCATGCTCTCTGTCTCTCATTCTCTCTCTCTCAAATAAATAAATAAAATCTTAAAAAAAAAAACAAAAACTAATGATGTGTTGTATGGTGACTAACATAACATAATAAAATAAAATTAAAAAAAAATATGTCAGTATTTTCTTGCTTTTTTTTATTCACTCTTATATTTGTAAGACTCATTCTTATTATCCTGTGTAGTGGTACTTCGTGCATTTTTGCTGATGAAAAAGTATTCCCTCATATAAATGTGCCACAAATCATTGATCCTGCCCACAAAATTGGAAATTTGTGTGGTTCCCCTATTTGTAACAAAATGATAACAAAAATACTACTCATAAAACTTTCTCTGATGCCATTAAAGGGGTATTTGTAATGCATATATTTAAAAGAGGATAGTTGAAAGTTGATGAGAATAGTTAGAAAAAAACAAGCTCAAGAAAAGATGAAGGAAGTAATAAAGGTAAAAGAAATTAGTGAAAGAGGAAACAAGTATACAAGAGACAGGATCACAAAGGCAGGAGTTGGTTCTTTGGAAAAAGAATAAAATTGGTGAAACTCTAATGAGATTGGTCAAGGAAACAAGGGAGCAAAACACCGACATTGGAAAAGAGAGGGTAGAAATAACCACAAAACCAAATGATCAAAATTAAGTTGTGGGACAACTGACATCAAGACTATCCTGATGTCATGCACCGAGAAGGACCGAACATCATCTGTGTGGTATTCCTGCCCAACATGTTTAACCTGAAATTAAACAGGAGAAAGCAATCAGACAAATCCAACCTGAGAAGCTTTCTGAACACTTGGACCGGATCTTCAAAAGGCAATGTCATGCAAGACCAAGAAAACGTCTGGGAAAATATGTTAGTTTAAATACTAAAGAGACTTGACAACTGAAATGCAATGCATGATCTTTACTTGGAAAGATGAGGGTTTTGTTTTTGTTTTAGAGATCAGGTACAAAGAACAATATTGGGACAATGGGAAATTTTGAGTGAGGATCTATACTAGGTATTGTATTGTCTCAAAATTAAATTTTCAGAGTGTGATAACTGGATTAAGATTTTGTAGCAGACCATGATTTTTCTTAAGAAATATATGCTGAGTATTTAGGGACGATATACCGTAATTTCTTCAAGTAACTTAAATGAATCAATGAAACATTTAAAACACATACACACAGAGGGGAGGGACAGAAAATGACATATGTGACAAATAATAATGGGGGAATCCAGGTGAAGGATATATAAGTGTTCCTTACAATTTTCTTGCAACTATCTGTAGGAGAGACATTTTCAAAAGTAAAATTTGAGGAAAAAGAAGATATTATACACCATTTTATGCCTATCGGTTTGAAAACTCAGAAAAAGATGACCAATTTCTAGAAAAAAATAACTCGCCAAAAGTCACTCAAGAAGGAAAAGCCAACGTGAATTGTTCTATAACCATACAGAAATATATCACTAGTCAAAAAGTTTTTTTTTAAAAAAATCCAGGCTCCTCTAAAGAGTTTGGACAAACACCTTAGGCAAAAACATTTTTAATGTGACATGAATTCATAGAAAAACTGGAAAAAGAAGGACACTCCCCAAAACATTTTGTGAGGATACAATAACCTGGATAATAAATCCTGTCAAGGACAAGTTGAGAAAGGAAAATCACAGGTCAATCACACATTCATGACAAAGAAGCAAGAATCAGAAACAGAATATTAGCAAACCGAACCCTACAGGATATAAGAAGGAAAATAGAGAATGTGCTATGAAGAAACTGGACTCATCCCAGACACACAAACTTGATTTAACTTCAGAAGATAAAGTACTACAATATTCCACGTTCACACATTATAGGAGATCATTGTGAACCTCAAATTCAGAAAAATAATTGTAAGACTCAGTATCCATTCGTAATGTAATCTTTCACAATTCTTTAAAAGTTCAAGATTATTGAGATAGAATTTACATCAAGGTCTATGAATCCTTACAAACTCATACTGTTAGGGAACCACCACCACGATCAAACTACAAAAAATTTTCATCACCCGCCAAAACCCGTCATGCTCTGATAGTTAAACCCCTTCTCTCAACCCCCAGACACTAGCAACCACCGATCTGTTCTCTGTCCCTATGGTTTGGACTTTGTGAGAATGTCACGGAAATGGAATCCTGTGGGGGCTCCTGGGTGGCTCAGTCGGTTAAGTGTCTGACTCTTGGTTTCCTCTCAGGTCACAATCTCATGGGTGGTGGGATCGAGGCTTGCGTTGGGCTCCACGCTCAGCAGGGAGTCTGCTTGATGATTCTCTCCCTCTATCCCTCCCCCCAACTCATGTGTCAGTGCTCTCTCTCTCCCCCCCTAAAATAAATAAATAAATCGTAAAAAAAAAAAAAAAGAAAGAAAGAAAGAAATGGAATCCTGTGATATGTAGCTTTTGCACTTGGTGTCCTTCACAAAAAGGGCCACACACAATATGGCACATCTGGAGGTGCAATGTACTGTTCCTCACCTGGGTAGTAGTTACATGGCTTGATCACTTCCTATCCATTTGTCAAATTGTAGGCTTTCTACAATTGTGTATACATATGGTGTTTCATAAATATAATTAATACTTGGGACGTCTGGGTGGTTCAGTTGCTTGAGCGTCTGCCTTTGGCTCAGGTCATGATCCTGGGGAACTGGGACTGAGACCGGCATTGGGCTCCCCACTCAGCAGGAAGCCTGCTTCACCCTCTCCGTCTACCTGCTGCTACCCCGGCTTGGGCTCTCTCTCTTTCTCTGTCAAATGAATAAATAAAAAAAATCTATAAAAAATCTATAATTAATACATACTTTCCTGTAATTTATCCTATCTTTGTAAAGGTTAATTATTAAATAGCGATTGTTATCCTTTAAAAGAAAGTGGAAAAGTCAAGACAGCAGTCATCTCAAGAAAACTGAGGAGATAAGTGACTGGCATGGGGCAAAAGGAGGGTTTCAACTTACTGTCAAGTTTCTCTAAATCTGGTAGGTAGTTACCTACCTGGCAGGTAGTTACCAGGACTACAAGCTGGCAGGAGCACAGGGCCGCCGAGCACCCTCCAGTCATGTGAAGGGTGCGCCTGGGATCATGAACGTACCAGCTCACATGGCCACCTGACACCCCCAACGTGCGAGCCAGCCAAACCCAGCAAACACGGGTGACAGTGTCCCCACCTTAAGGTCAGCTGAGTAGCAAGCGGAATTACATCTGCAGCCTTCACCCCATCGCCGCCATGCAAGGTAACATACGAGCGGATTCCAGGAACTAGGACGTGGACACCTCTGGGGACCCTTCCTCTGCCCACCACGCCCAGCTCCGTGTCCAGGGCTCACCTCCTCCTGCCCTCCTTGGGTGTGCCCATCCCCCCCAAGCATCTGCAGAGAAAGGCTGGCCGCTGGTGGGCGTGGCGCTGGTGCTGGAGCTGGAGGTGGTAGAGAGGGAGGGATCTGGCCCGGAGCTGGGCAGGCAGCAGAACGAGGCAGGACGGGGCCTAGGGCTTCCCAGGCCAGCCGCCACTGCCTCCCTGGCTAGAGAGGAGGCGTGAGGGGGAAGGCAAAAGGGGCACACTCCAGGAGGGCAGGGGACCCACCTCCTCCTTCCCCCTGGGACCCACATGTCCTCCCTTAATCTGCGCCTCACCGTCTCCACTCACTTCCTCCTGGGACAGGAAGGTGCCCAGCCACAGCCCGCGATGTATGTGTTTACAGCAACATGACCTTGGGCTACTTGGTCTGAATATGCGACCGGGATCGTGTGCTCAGAGGAGGGAAGGGAGGCCAGCAAAACTGGTCAGCCAGGATTGCGATCATGCCCTCCCCGGTCCCCTTCTCCCCTTCCTCACGCTGGCCACCATGGCTCTGTGGTCCCTGGGGGGTGTGGGTGCTGGACTTCTCCCCAGTCACAACTTGCCCGCCTGTCTGCCCGCGGACACCCCAGCTGAAGGTCTCTCCCAAACACATTCAGTCAGACCACAGCGCGCCATGATACCCCGCCAAGAGAGAACCACAGGGTCCGGGTGAAGGCCGGAGCCTCAGCAAACAAGCCCACCTTCTCAAGTGAGGGGTTTGGGGGGGAAGGATTGAGTCCCACGAATGTCCTTTTCCAGGCTGAGCTCTGTGCTTGTCCCACCCCGTGCGGGATGGTCTGGCCACCTGAGCTCATGGCACAGGGCCCCGAAGGCAGGCAGGCTGAGAAGGGGTGTGTGTGTGGGGAACCAGGTCGGCCCAATTTTCCGTGGGGAAGCCACTCTCTACTTCCCATCCTCACTGCGCCCATCCTGCCCCTGTCCCTGTTAGCTCCTGGCAGAGCAGTCTCCTGAACGAGCTCCCTGCTGCTAAGATGAGGCCTGCGCCAGCCCCTCTGAGGCAGCCTTCCCTGCCACTGTCCTTCCTTCAACACACACGGGAGGGCTCAGAGCTCAGAGGATCACAGAGTCGGATCCACAGCCTCCTCTGCAGGCTCCCAATTGAGCATGCCCGCACCCTGTCCGGGGTCTGGGGACTTCCATGACAGTCCCCTCCTGATGAGGGAATTTAACAGCACCCCCTGAAAGGTAGATCCGCCCCTTGCTTCTGCTCATTCAGTATCTTACCGGTTCTTGATCACAGTCTCCCCGCTTTAATCCCTGACTCACACCGCTCTCCCCCCAGGGACATTATCCCTGATTAATTTTATTCACACACACACACCCACAGATGAACAAACGCACACACCAACCTTGACTGTTCTGGGGTCCATCGACCCGCCCACACCCCGGCTTCTGTGCATGAAACACCCGGTCTCTCGGGAAGGGTGTCTGGTCTGGCAGAAGCGACCCTCACCTCACTCAGACCCAGATCTGCCCCTCTGAGTCTCAGGCCAGCACAGCCCTGGGTCCCGGCTGAAGGAAGGAAGCCATCCCCACCCGTCAGCGAGGGGGAAATGGAACACGGAGTCCAGACGAAATCTCCCGTGGCCTGAAGGGGCAGTCAGGGAGCCGGAGCGGGGACACGGAAATAGCGCTTCCGGAAAAACCTGGGTCATGGTGGTGGTCGAACAGCATTGGAAGGGGACCAGGCAGGCACATCGAGACCCATCACGCACCCTTGCCATAGAAGCGGGCAGCCACTTTCCAACCAAGGGTCCGGAGACGAGCAGGCTGGAGGCGGGGAGGGGGGGGGCGGGGGGGGAGGTGGCTTGCACACGAGGGATAGGAGGATTCTGATGGCTAGACCATCCGTTTCCAGCCGCTGGTGGGCAGTTTGCCCCAGGGTGGCCCAGAGCCCCCACAAGCCTCGACACCCCCACCTCCAGCCCAGAGACCAACCTGTGCTTTTGCCCTGTTCCCCGTACCTCCCCTCTGGCTCTGCACCCCAGTGGGCTGTGACTTCTGTGACTTCTGCCTCCACCCCGCCACCGCCACCGAACCCAAGGAGGGAGAAGTGAGGCCCTGGAATCCCAGTGTCAAGGCCCAGGGCTAAAGAGGAGAGGGGGAGGATGCGCCATTTTCCGGGCCAGGGGTCCTTGTGCGCGGTGGCAGCAGAGGGAGGGAAGGACTCCGCCGAGGGGACTGGGCCCAGGAAGGAAGGGGCAAGAGGAGCTCAAGTGTGCTCTTTACCCTGGGTTGAAGCACAGGGGCAGGGAAGGCCAGTGAGGGCAAGCCCCAGGAGTGATCAGGGACACTCAGATGGCAGAGCAGGGGGTCGGGAGGAGCAGGACAGCGATCCCAAGGAGGGAAGGGAAGGGGGACTGCAGCTCTGGAAGGGGCCCCGGGTTCCTGCTGCAAGGGGAGGGGGCAGGGGGGAGAATGGAGACGGACGGGGAGTCCGGGACCCAAAAAGAGGGGGAGATGAGGGGAGAAACCGAAGGGGGCCCACGGGGGGAAAGGGAGCACATGCCCACATGGATCCCAGAGTGGCGTGGGGGGCACGCTGCGGGCGGGATGGCAGGGCTCCTAGCACAGGCCGGCCCACACTCCCCGCAAGGGCAAGGCCTACCATATGACCCCGGAGGTCCTGTTCTGGAAAAGGCTGTGACAGGGAGCAGCTCCCTGCCCCGCCCCTCCCCTCTCCCATCCCAGGCCGAGCACCCCCCACACACCCCACAGAGAGGGCAGACCACAGACCTGAGAGGTACTTTAATTTGAAACTGCTGTGAACTGGGGTGGGGAGGGGGGCAAAAGAACAGGGAGAGGAAGCCTTGGCTGAGGGCGGCCAGGAGGGAACCGGCTTGGCCGCAGCTCCCCGGCTCCGAAGGCACCAGCTGCCCCTCTGGGACACAGATGCTGGGCTCAGCCGGCCCGACAGCGCAGGGTCCGGGAAGAGCCCGAGCCAGGGCCAGCCCCCGGCCCTGCCGCCAGCCACGGCCATGCAAAGGGCAGCGGGGTGTGTCACGCTCCCTTCAGAGGCTCTGGCCCTTGTCAGTCAGGGACTGCATGGCTGCTGAAACAGAGACAGGCGTCAGCACGCCCTCCAGACATGGGGAGAGAGAAGCCCGGGCCCCGACCCCGCGGGGAACCGCCGAGCCCTGCGCCCCAAGACCCCCTCCAGCCCCGGGCCTGACTCCCTCACCCACCACCTCAATTCCATATGGACACGTCCTCTAAGGGAACAAACTGCGGCCAGCACTTCAGCTTTGGGGCACATCGGACTCGTTCAGCCTACGGAACAGACACACACACACGCACACACGCACACGTACACACACGCATGCGTAAACGTACACACACGTGCACACGCGCACATGCATGCACGCACACGCACACACGCGCACACATGCATGTGCACACACGCACACGTACACACACGCACAATGCACATGCATGCACACACGCACACATACACACGCACACGCACGCGCGTGCACGCACACACACTCGCACGCACGCACGCCTTGCAAGCCGTATCAAGGAGCAGTTAACGGGAAAATGAAGGAGGCATCTGCAAACGTCCTAAAAGAGGGAGACCTCTGTTGGCACCGGCAGAGCGCGCACGCAGTCGAGGCAGGGCTTCCCGTTCGTGCACACACCCAGCTGCACACGCACAGCAGGCTCCGGGCCAGGCCTGCCAGGTCCTGTCCCCACAGGAATGCCGGTCCCTGGGAGGCCGCCTGCACCTGCAGCCCATCCTGGGTTCCGCACCAAGGACCCCCCCCAGCCCCCCAGCCTGCCTCTGCCCCAACCCGGCCCCGGACCGAGGTTCCTCATACCAAGCTGCTCTTTAAGGTCGTCTATTTCCCTCTGTAGCACCAGACACTAGGCCCGCAGACAGCAGAGAGAGAGAGACACAAACCATTAGTATCCTCTGGCTTCCTCTCTCCTCGACCTCCCCCTCTCCCACGGGCACTACGGCCCCAGGCCCAGTGGCTAGACCCGCACAGGCTCCTCAGTGGAAAGGGGGCGCCTTCCCTCTGCGGGGAGCGGACGGGAGGGGGGGAACACCTATGTCAGTCTAGCCTGGACCTGGATCCCACCCTCAGGTTTGGGCCCGCATTCCTAGGAGCCCCGGGGAGCGTTACCCGCAGACAGCCCTGCGCGCCAGCCGGTGGTTCCTGCTGCCTTCCTGGCCTTGCGGGCTGGCCCGACGGCTCCTGGTCACCTGCGAGGGACAGGACGTCCGACCCAGCTTCCCAGGCCCCCAGGGAGCTGCAAAGGGCCTCCGCGGGGTGGAACGTGAGGCAGCACCACCCTCTGCTGGCCGCAAGCGGCCCCTGCTCTGGCAGCAGCTACAGCCTTCTCTCGGGCCCGTCCCCCCTGCCCCCCAGGGCCAGCCCATCCTTGAAGGTGGCCCCCCCCCCTCCCCGGGACTGGGGCTCTGGCTTGGACTCTCCCAGAGCGGCAGCACGGCCAGCGCCTGGGACGAGCAACGTGGCCCAACAGGACGGAACAGAATCTGAGGCTCTGCTCTGCGGAAGGTCTACGTCCGGGGCTGCAGTTTGGGGCGCTGCCACGCAGAACCCCTGCTGCACAAACCCCACGCGGGGGAGGATGTGGCTTAAGGCCGGTCCGTCGAGACCCCATTTCCTGTGGGAGAAGCTGCCCTGGGAGGGAGGGAGGCGGGGAACAAAGCTGAGCCCCCAGCAGAGCCGGAGCCAGAGGCTTCCCTCCTCATCCCCTCCCTACCCCCCCGCACTCCTGTGACACCCACAAGACTCACTGGAGGGGGCAGGCCCTTTGACAGGAGCTCCTAAGTGCCGCTGTGCAACAGAAGCCGGGGAATCCTCTGTGCACTACATGCCTCACATCTTTCGTCTCCACAACCCCGGAGACAGGTGCCCACCACCTGCTCTGTGAATGGGGAGACAGAGGCGCAGAGCCATGACTCCAACAGTGAAGCAGGGTCCAGCGCAGGAGAGGCGGGACCAGAAGAGCTGGGTCCACCGCCCCAACTGCCAGACACAGAGACCTAGACCAGCCCCCAAGCAAGCCAAAGGACCTCGACCCCATTGGTTGGGGCCTCAGGGGCGTGTCAACAAGGGGCTCACTGGTTGGCGGGGGGCGGACCAATGAGGAGGCCGCGGCGCAGGCGTCAGAGGCGCGCACAGAGCCGCGCGTTGTTTGAGGCGATCTCGTGCGGTGCCTGTGGTGCCCGCCTGCGTCGCCAAGAGGCCTCGCGGCTCCCGTCGCACGTCGCGCGCCAATCGCCTGGCGCCTCTCCGCTCTGGCCTGTCGCGCCGGGACCAGGGCAGATCGTCTCCCTCGAGCCCGGGCTGCGCGGCGTGGCCGGCATGAGCGCTCCGGAGGAGGTGTCTGTCTTGGGAGCGGGTTTGGGCCCGGAGGGCGGGGGGCAGGCCAGCGTCCTCCCCGCCGGCCCCCGGGCCCCGCGGGCCCCGGCACGAGGTCTGGATCTGGGGCCGCCGCCCAGCGGCGAGGGCGAGGGCGAGGGCGGGTTCCCAGACGCCGAGGGCTTCGAGTCCGAGCGGGAAGTGATGGAAGCGGGAGGGCCGGTGCTGTGGGGCCGCGAAGGCCGCCCCGGCTCCCCGGCCGACGACGAGGGGGACGCCCGGGACTACGCGTGCCACCTCGCCGACGAGTCCGCGGCGGACACGGCGCAACAGCTGACAGACCGCGAGGCCCTGGGCCTGCGGAGAAAGCCGTCCGCGGAGAGCTGCGGCGCGGAGGCGTCGGGCGGTTGGGCCGGCCTCGAGGCGGGGCCCAGTGGGCGAGGCGCGCTCGCCCTGGGCCGCGTGAAGTCGCGGCCGCCTTCCGCCGCCCCGCTGCACGTCGGTGGGCCCGAGGGGGGCCGGGCCTGGGGGAACCCGACAGGAGGCGCCAAGGGCCCGTCGACCGTCCGGGTGGAGCGCCAGCGGCCCCCGGCCGCCGAAGGCCCCGGCGGGCTGCCCTCCGACCCCGAGTCCTCAGATGAGTTCAGCGAGATACAGCTGATGAGGGTGAGCATTCACTCCAAAGAAGGCGGCCCAGCCAAGCCCAGCAGCCCCAAGGATCCCGGGGACACAGCCAGACACGCTTATTTCCACGTCAGGGAGAGTTTCCTTCACGTGCCGGGCCCTTTCCTGACCTCCGCTGCCCGAGGGTTCACTTCGGTAGTGGAGAGGCCGGCCGTTGGAGAGCTGGACATCGCCTCCTCTAAGAAAATGCCAAGTGTGGTCTGGGGGAAGGGGGAGAGCAGGCCCAGCTACCGGGGAGCTGCTGCTGTTGCTGCTGCTGCAGGCGGCCTGCCCCAGGCCCCCTCGAGGAGGAAGGCGGCCCAGGAGAAGAAATGCCTAGGGGGGGCCTCAAAAGTGGTCCCGGGCAAAAGCTTCCCCTCCTGGGGGCAGAGAGTGTCGGCTGCTCCCCCGGAACCAGCCACCTTCCCCCCAATCTCCGGTGTCCCGCTGCTTGGGAGGTCCAAGAGGTATTCCTTGGTCCCTTCGGGACCCAAACAGTCCAAGCACGCAGGCGCCGCCGGCAAGAAATCTGTGGCCAGGAGGACGCGGGAGGCAGAGGTGGCGGCCGCTGCGGGAGAAGGCAGTGACTCGAACAGAGACGCGGTCCTCCCAAAGGGCCAAGTGAGTAGGCCATGCTCCTCCTCTCGGGGTGCCCTTCCCCTCCCCCTCTGCCCACTTCTTTACCCATGCTCCCTCTGTCCCTACTTCAGGGGTTGCCGTGGGTGCCCCTGGGTCACTGGGATCACGGGCACGCCAGATCGCGTCGTGGGTCGTCTTCTCAGGGGCAGACATTAACCTAGGGTAGCAGTGCGTGTGTGCCCGCCACCATTCCGGACCCTTGGCCCGTTTCCTGCCTCCTTCCCCCAGGGAGGGGCCGCGATGAAGGGAGGGCTGGTAGCTGATTTCCAGGCTTGGTCCACGAACCTTCAGTCTTTAGACGCCTGGGCTTTGTCAGTGCCCTGCTCTGCTCCCTGGCTCAGCTCTGCCTCCTGGCCCGGGGCTGACTGAGGGAGGAAGCGCCAGCCAGACCAGCCTCTGAGTTCCCCTCCCTATTCCCTGCCTCACCCCAGCTGCTACACGCACGTGCACACGTGTGTACGCCTACCCACACTCACACACACACGCGCGCACTCACACGCACACACCACATCCCACATCCCAAGTCCAGGTCGGTGAGAAATTTTTCTTTTAGCTTCCAACACGGAGGCCAGGCCCATCTTCGTGCATGCATCGCAGGGTGTGCAGCAGCGGTGACCTCCACACCAGAGCCCCCCAAGTTCCAGGAAGCTCGGAGCCCTTGGCCCTGAGCCAGGGAGACGTCCTGCACAGAGGGCCTGCCCTCGCCGGTGAGTCTTGTGGGTGTCACAGGAGTGCGGGGGGTAGGGAGGGGATGAGGAGGGAAGCCTCTGGCTCCGGCTCTGCTGGGGGCTCAGCTTTGTTCCCCGCCTCCCTCCCTCCCAGGGCAGCTTCTCCCACAGGAAATGGGGTCTCGACGGACCGGCCTTAAGCCACATCCTCCCCCGCGTGGGGTTTGTGCAGCAGGGGTTCCGCGTGGCAGCGCCCCAAACTGCAGCCCCGGACGTAGACCTTCCGCAGAGCAGAGCCTCAGATTCTGTTCCGTCCTGTTGGGCCACGTTGCTCGTCCCAGGCGCTGGCCGTGCTGCCGCTCTGGGAGAGTCCAAGCCAGAGCCCCAGTCCCGGGGAGGGGGGGGGGCCACCTTCAAGGATGGGCTGGCCCTGGGGGGCAGGGGGGACGGGCCCGAGAGAAGGCTGTAGCTGCTGCCAGAGCAGGGGCCGCTTGCGGCCAGCAGAGGGTGGTGCTGCCTCACGTTCCACCCCGCGGAGGCCCTTTGCAGCTCCCTGGGGGCCTGGGAAGCTGGGTCGGACGTCCTGTCCCTCGCAGGTGACCAGGAGCCGCCGGGCCAGCCCGCAAGGCCAGGAAGGCAGCAGGAACCACCGGCTGGCGCGCAGGGCTGTCTGCGGGTAACGCTCCCCGGGGCTCCTAGGAATGCGGGCCCAAACCTGAGGGTGGGATCCAGGTCCAGGCTAGACTGACATAGGTGTTCCCCCCCTCCCGTCCGCTCCCCGCAGAGGGAAGGCGCCCCCTTTCCACTGAGGAGCCTGTGCGGGTCTAGCCACTGGGCCTGGGGCCGTAGTGCCCGTGGGAGAGGGGGAGGTCGAGGAGAGAGGAAGCCAGAGGATACTAATGGTTTGTGTCTCTCTCTCTCTGCTGTCTGCGGGCCTAGTGTCTGGTGCTACAGAGGGAAATAGACGACCTTAAAGAGCAGCTTGGTATGAGGAACCTCGGTCCGGGGCCGGGTTGGGGCAGAGGCAGGCTGGGGGGCTGGGGGGGGTCCTTGGTGCGGAACCCAGGATGGGCTGCAGGTGCAGGCGGCCTCCCAGGGACCGGCATTCCTGTGGGGACAGGACCTGGCAGGCCTGGCCCGGAGCCTGCTGTGCGTGTGCAGCTGGGTGTGTGCACGAACGGGAAGCCCTGCCTCGACTGCGTGCGTGCTCTGCCGGTGCCAACAGAGGTCTCCCTCTTTTAGGACGTTTGCAGATGCCTCCTTCATTTTCCCGTTAACTGCTCCTTGATACGGCTTGCAAGGCGTGCGTGCGTGCGAGTGTGTGTGCGTGCGCGCGCGTGCGTGTGCGTGTGTATGTGTGCGTGTGTGCATGCATGTGCATTGTGCGTGTGTGTACGTGTGCGTGTGTGCGCATGCATGTGTGTGCGCGCAGTGTGTGGACGTGTGCATGTGCATGTGCACTATGTGCACATGCATGTGTGCGCGTGTGTGCGTGTGCGTGCATGCATGTGCGCGTGTGCACGTGTGTGTACGTTTACGCATGCGTGTGTGTACGTGTGCGTGTGTGCGCGCGTGTGTGTCTGTTCTGTAGGCTGAACGAGTCCGATGTGCCCCAAAGCTGGAGAAGTGCTGGCCGCAGTTTGTTCCCTTAGAGGACGTGTCCATATGGAATTGAGGTGGTGGGTGAGGGAGTCAGGCCCGGGGCTGGAGGCGATCTCGGGGCGCAGGGCTCGGCGGTTCCCCGCGGGGTCGGGGCCCGGGCTTCTCTCTCCCCATGTCTGGAGGGCGTGCTGACGCCTGTCTCTGTTTCAGCAGCCATGCAGTCCCTGACTGACAAGGGCCAGAGCCTCTGAAGGGAGCGTGACACACCCCGCTGCCCTTTGCATGGCCGTGGCTGGCGGCAGGGCCGGGGGCTGGCCCTGGCTCGGGCTCTTCCCGGACCCTGCGCTGTCGGGCCGGCTGAGCCCAGCATCTGTGTCCCAGAGGGGCAGCTGGTGCCTTCGGAGCCGGGGAGCTGCGGCCAAGCCGGTTCCCTCCTGGCCGCCCTCAGCCAAGGCTTCCTCTCCCTGTTCTTTTGCCCCCCTCCCCGCCCCAGTTCACAGCAGTTTCAAATTAAAGTACCTCTCAGGTCTGTGGTCTGCCCTCTCTGTGGGGTGTGTGGGGGGTGCTCGGCCTGGGATGGGAGAGGGGCAGGGCGGGGCAGGGAGCTGCTCCCTGTCACAGCCTTTTCCAGAACAGGACCTCCGGGGTCATGTGGTAGGCCTTGCCCTTGCGGGGAGTGTGGGCCGGCCTGTGCTAGGAGCCCTGCCATCCCGCCCGCAGCGTGCCCGCCACCCCACTCTGGGATCCGTGTGGGCATGTGCTCCCTTTCCCCCCGCGGGCCCCCTTCGGTTTCTCCCCTCATCTCCCCCTCTTTTTGGGTCCCGGACTCCCCATCCATCTCCGTTCTCCCCCCTGCCCCCTCCCCTTGCAGCAGGAACCCGGGGCCCCTTCCAGAGCTGCAGTCCCCCTTCCCTTCCCTCCTTGGGATCGCTGTCCTGCTCCTCCCAGCCCCCCTGCTCTGCCATCTGAGTGTCCCTGATCACTCCCGGGGCTTGCCCTCACTGGCCTTCCCTGCCCCTGTGCTTCAACCCGGGGTAAAGAGCACACTTGAGCTCCTCTTGCCCCTTCCTTCCTGGGCCCAGTCCCCTCGGCGGAGTCCTTCCCTCCCTCTGCTGCCACCGCGCACAAGGACCCCTGGCCCGGAAACTGGCGCATCCTCCCCCTCTCCTCTTTAGCCCTGGGCCTTGACACTGGGATTCCAGGGCCTCACTTCTCCCTCCTTGGGTTCGGTGGCGGTGGCGGGGTGGAGGCAGAAGTCACAGAAGTCACAGCCCACTGGGGTGCAGAGCCAGAGGGGAGGTACGGGAAACAGGGCAAAAGCACAGGTCGGTCTCTGGGCTGGAGGTGGGGGCGTCGAGGCTTGTGGGGGCTCTGGGCCACCCTGGGGCAAACTGCCCACCAGCGGCCGGAAACGGATGGTCTAGCCATCAGAGTCCTCCTATCCCTCGTGTGCAAGCCACCTCCCCCCCCGCCCCCCCCCCCACCTCCTGCCTGCTCGTCTCCGGACCCTTGGTTGGAAAGTGGCCGCCCGCTTCTATGGCAAGGGTGCGTGATGGGTCTCGATGTGCCTGCCTGGTCCCCTTCCAATGCTGTTCGACCACCACCATGACCCAGGTTTTTCCGGAAGCGCTATTTCCGTGTCCCCGCTCCGGCTCCCTGACTGCCCCTTCAGGCCACGGGAGATTTCGTCTGGACTCCGTGTTCCATTTCCCCCTCGCTGATGGGTGGGGATGGCTTCCTTCCTTCAGCCGGGACCCAGGGCTGTGCTGGCCTGAGACTCAGAGGGACAGATCTGGGTCTGAGTGAGGTGAGGGTCGCTTCTGCCAGACCAGACACCCTTCCCGAGAGACCGGGTGTTTCACGCACAGAAGCCGGGGTGTGGGCGGGTCGATGGTCCCCAGAACAGTCAAGGTTGGTGTGTGCGTTTGTTCATCTGTGGGTGTGTGTGTGTGAATAAAATTAATCAGGGATAATGTCCCTGGGGGGAGAGCGGTGTGAGTCAGGGATTAAAGCGGGGAGACTGTGATCAAGAACCGGTAAGATACTGAATGAGCAGAAGCAAGGGGCGGATCTACCTTTCAGGGGGTGCTGTTAAATTCCCTCATCAGGAGGGGACTGTCATGGAAGTCCCCAGACCCCGGACAGGGTGCGGGCATGCTCAATTGGGAGCCTGCAGAGGAGGCTGTGGATCCGACTCTGTGATCCTCTGAGCTCTGAGCCCTCCCGTGTGTGTTGAAGGAAGGACAGTGGCAGGGAAGGCTGCCTCAGAGGGGCTGGCGCAGGCCTCATCTTAGCAGCAGGGAGCTCGTTCAGGAGACTGCTCTGCCAGGAGCTAACAGGGACAGGGGCAGGATGGGCGCAGTGAGGATGGGAAGTAGAGAGTGGCTTCCCCACGGAAAATTGGGCCGACCTGGTTCCCCACACACACACCCCTTCTCAGCCTGCCTGCCTTCGGGGCCCTGTGCCATGAGCTCAGGTGGCCAGACCATCCCGCACGGGGTGGGACAAGCACAGAGCTCAGCCTGGAAAAGGACATTCGTGGGACTCAATCCTTCCCCCCCAAACCCCTCACTTGAGAAGGTGGGCTTGTTTGCTGAGGCTCCGGCCTTCACCCGGACCCTGTGGTTCTCTCTTGGCGGGGTATCATGGCGCGCTGTGGTCTGACTGAATGTGTTTGGGAGAGACCTTCAGCCGGGGTGTCCGCGGGCAGACAGGCGGGCAAATTGTGACTGGGGAGAAGTCCAGCACCCACACCCCCCAGGGACCACAGAGCCATGGTGGCCAGCGTGAGGAAGGGGAGAAGGGGACTGGGGAGGGCATGATCGCAATCCTGGCTGACCAGTTTTGCTGGCCTCCCTTCCCTCCTCTGAGCACACGATCCCGGTCGCATATTCAGACCAAGTAGCCCAAGGTCATGTTGCTGTAAACACATACATCGCGGGCTGTGGCTGGGCACCTTCCTGTCCCAGGAGGAAGTGAGTGGAGACGGTGAGGCGCAGATTAAGGGAGGACATGTGGGTCCCAGGGGGAAGGAGGAGGTGGGTCCCCTGCCCTCCTGGAGTGTGCCCCTTTTGCCTTCCCCCTCACGCCTCCTCTCTAGCCAGGGAGGCAGTGGCGGCTGGCCTGGGAAGCCCTAGGCCCCGTCCTGCCTCGTTCTGCTGCCTGCCCAGCTCCGGGCCAGATCCCTCCCTCTCTACCACCTCCAGCTCCAGCACCAGCGCCACGCCCACCAGCGGCCAGCCTTTCTCTGCAGATGCTTGGGGGGGATGGGCACACCCAAGGAGGGCAGGAGGAGGTGAGCCCTGGACACGGAGCTGGGCGTGGTGGGCAGAGGAAGGGTCCCCAGAGGTGTCCACGTCCTAGTTCCTGGAATCTGCTCGTATGTTACCTTGCATGGCGGCGATGGGGTGAAGGCTGCAGATGTAATTCCGCTTGCTACTCAGCTGACCTTAAGGTGGGGACACTGTCACCCGTGTTTGCTGGGTTTGGCTGGCCCGCACGTTGGGGGTGTCAGGTGGCCATGTGAGCTGTTACGTGCGTGATCCCGGGTGCACCCTTCACATGATTGGAGGGTGCTCGGCGGCTCTGTGCTCCTGCCAGCTTGTAGTCCTGGTAACTACCTGCCAGGTAGGTAACTACCTACCAGATTTAGAGAAACTTGACAGTAAGTTGAAACCCTCCTTTTGCCCCATGCCAGTCACTTATCTCCTCAGTTTTCTTGAGATGACTGCTGTCTTGACTTTTCCACTTTCTTTTAAAGGATAACAATCGCTATTTAATAAGTAACCTTTAAAATGATAGGATAAATTACAGGAAAGTTATTGTTAACTATATTTATGAAACAGCATATGTATACACAATTGTAGAAAGCCTATAATTCAACAGATGGATAGGATGTGATCAAGCCATGTAACTACTACCTGGCTGAGGAACAGTACCTTGTACCTCCAGACGTGCCATATGTGTGTGGCCCTTTCTGTGAAGGACACCAAGTGCAAAAGTTACATACTGCAGGATTCCATTTTTTAAAAAGATTTATTTGTTTATTTTAGGGGGAGAGAGAGCAGTCATGCATGAATGGGGGGAGGGTTAGTGGGAGAGAACCTTTTTTTTTTTTTAAAGATTTTATTTATTTATTTGACAGAGAGAGAGACAGCGAGAGAGGGAACGCAAGCAGGGGGAGTGGGAGAGGGAGAAGCAGGCTTCCCACCGAGCAGGGAGCCTGATGCCGGGCTCGATCCCAGGACCCTGGGATCATGACCTGAGCCGAAGGCAGATGCTTAATGACTGAGCCACCCAGGCGCCCCAGCGGGAGAGAATCTTGAGGCAGATTCCCCACTGAGCGCAGAGCCCATCGCAGGGTTGCATCCCACCACCCATGAGATTGTTATCTGAATGGAGATAACCAAGGGGAGACCAAGAGTCAGACGCTTAACCGACTGAGCCACCCAGGCACCCCCACAGGATTCCATTTCGGTGACATTCTCACAAAGTCCAAACCATAGGGACAGAGAACAGATCGGTGGTTGCCAGTGCCTGGGTGTTGAGAGAAGGGGTTTAACTATCAGAGCATGACGGGTTTTGGCGGGTGATGAAAATTTTTTGTAGTTTGGTTGTGGTGGTGGTTCCCTAACAGTATGAGTTTGTAAGGATTCATAGACCTTGATGTAAATTCTATCTCAATAATCAAATTAAAAAAATTTTTTGAAAAGTATATCATGAATGGGTATTGATACTTAACTAATTATTTTTTCTGAATTCGAGGATCATAATTTTGTTTTTTACTGTCTGTATGATCTATCCATTACTCAGAGTGGGGTACTGAAATGTTGTACTATTTTTGTATTGTTGTCAGTATTTGCTCAATATATATTGAGCTCCATCTAAGAAACATAAAGGAACTAATTGATAACAATATAATAATAGTAAGGACTTTAACACCCCACTTACACAATGGACAGATCATCCAAACAGAACAAGAAGGAAATAATGGCTTTGAATGACACACTGGAATAGATGGATTTAACAGTTATAACCAAAACATTTCATCCTAAAATGAGAATATGCATTCTTTTCAAGTGCACATGGAGCATTCTTCAGAATAGATCACATATTAGCCCATAAAACAAACCTCAACAAATTCACAAAGACTGAAATCATACCATGCATATCTCATGACCTCAGTGCTATGAAACTAGCAGTCAACCACAATAAAATGTCTGTATAGACAACATATACTTTGAGGTTAAATAACATCCTACTAAACATGGAACGGGTCAACCAGGAAATCAATGAAGACATAAAAAATATATGAAACAAATGAAAATGAAATCACAATGGTCCAAAACCTCTGGGATGCAGCAAAAGTGGTTCTAAGGGGGAAGTTTGTAGCAATATAGGCCTACCTCAAGAAGGAAGAAAAATCTCAAACAACATAACCTTGCACCTAAAGGAGTTAGTAAAAGAACAACAAACAATCTAAAACCAGGCGAAGGAGGGGCGCCTGGGTGGCTCAGTCAGTTGGGCATCTGCCTTTGGCTCAGGTCATGATCCCAGAGTCCTGGGATCGAGCCCTGCGTCAGGCTCCCTGCTCAGTGGGGAGTCTGCTTCTCCTTCTCCCTCTCCCCCCATTCATGCTCTTGCTCTATCTCAAATAAATGAATAAAATCTTTAAACAAAATAAAAAATAAAACCAGGAGAAGGAACGAAGTAATAAAGATCAGAGCAGAAATAAATGATATAGAAACAAAAAAAACCAACAGAACTGATCAATGAAACCAGGAATTTGTTCTTCGAAAAACTCAATAAAATTGATAACTTCTATCCAGTCTTATCATGAAAAAAAGAGAAAGGACTCAAATAAAATCACAAATGAGAGAGGAGACATGAATAGCTCCACAGAAATACAAACAAATATATGAGAATATTATGAAAAACTATGCCAACAAAATGGACAACCTAGAAGAAATGGATAAATTCCCAGAGACATATAAACTACCAAAACTGAAACAGGAGGAAATAGAAAATTTGAACAGACTGATAACCAGGAAAGAAATTGAGTTAGTAGTCAAAAAACTCCTAACAAGCAAAAGTTCAGGAGCAGAAGTCCTCACAGGTAAATTCTACCAAACATTTAAAGAAGAGTTAATACCTGTTCTTCTTAGACTATTCCAAAAAGGAAGGAAAACTTCCAAGTTCCTTCTATGAGGCCAGAATTACCCTGATACTAAAACCAGATAAAGACGCCACCATAAAAGAGTACTATAGGTAATATCCCTGATGAACATGGATGCAGAAATTCTTAATAAAATACTAGCAAACTTTATTGAACAATACATAAAAATCATTCACCACAATCAAGTGGGATTTATTCCTGGGTTGCAAGGATGGCACAATATTCACAAATCAGTGTGATACATCACATCAATAGGAGAAAAGATAAGAACCATGTGATCATTTCTATAGATGCCGAAAAAACATTTGACCTAGTACAACATCCTCGTGATAAAAACCCTCAACAGAGTAAGTTTAGAGGGAACACACCTCAACGTAATAAAGGCCATATATGAAAAACCCACAGCTAACATCATCCTTAATGGGGAATATCTGAGAACTTTTCCCCTAAGGCCAGGAACAAGACAGGATGTCCATGCTCACCACTTTTGTTCAACATAGTACTGGAAGTCCTAGCCACAACAATCAGACAACAAAAATAAATGGAAGGCATCCAAATTGGTAAGGAAGAAGTAAAGCTTTAACTATTTGCAGATGATGTGATACTATATATAGAAAACCCGAGGGGCAGCTGGGTGGCTCAGCTGGTTAAGCATCTGACTTCAGCTCAGGTCATGATCTCAGGGTCCTGGGATCAAGCCGTGTGTGGGACTCTGCATTCAGTGAGGAGTCTGTTTGTCCCTCTCCCCTCCGCCCGCTTGTGCACGCGCTCTCTCTCTCTCTCAAACAAATAAATAAAAATTAAAAAAAAAGAAAACCCAAAAGACTCCACCAAAAAGCTGCTAAACCAATACATGAATTCAGTAAAGTCTCAGGATACAAAATCAATGTACAGAAATCTGTTGCATTTTTATACACCAATAATGAAGCAGCAAAAGGAGAAATTAAGGAAGCATCCCATTTATATTTGCAACCAAAATAATAAGATACCTAGAAATAAACCTAACCAAAGAGGTAAAAGACCTGTACTCTGAAAACTATAAAACACTGCTGAAAGAAATTGACAACAAAAGACAACAAAAACAATGAATCATGGAACACTACATCAAAAACTAATGATGTAATGTATGGTGACTAACATAACATAATAAAAAAAAATAAAAAAAATAAATCTTTCCAGATAATACAATTACATCTAAAAAAAAAAAAAAAGAAATTGAAGACAACAAAAGAAAACGGAAAGACATTCTGTGCTCATGGATTGGAAGAACAAATATTGTTAAAACGTCTATACTACCCAAAGCAATCTATACATTCAATGCAACCCTTATCAAAATACCAATGGCACTTTTCACAGAACTAGAACAATCCTAAAATTTGTATGCAAACACAAAGACCCTTAATGCCAAAGCAATCTTGGAAAAGAAAAGGAACGCTGGAGGCATCACAATTTTGAACTTCAAGTTATATTACAAAGCTGTAGCAACCAAAGCAGTATGCTACTTGCACAAAAATAGATCAATGGAGCAGAATAGAAAACCCAGGAATAAACCCACAATTATATGGTCAATCAATCTTCGACAAAGCAGGAAAGAATGTCCAATGGAAAAAAGACAGTTTCTTCAACATATGGTGTTGGGAAAACTGGACGGTAATATGCGAAAGAATGAAAGTGGACCACTTTCTTACATCATACACAAAAATAAATTCAAAATGGATTAAACACCTAAGTGTGAGACCTGACCCCATAAAAATCCTGGAAGAGAACACAGGTAGTAACTTCTGAAATTGGCTGTAGCAACTTTTTTTCTAGAGAGGTCCCTTGAGGCAAGGGGAAAAAAACCAAAAATAAACTATTAGGAATACATCTAAATAAAACGCTTGTGCACAGCAAAGGAAACAATCAACAGAACTAAAAGGCAACCTATGGAATGGGAAAAGATACTTGCAAATGACATATCCAATAAAAGATTAATATCCAAAATATATAAGGAACTTATAAGACTAACACCCAAACAACAAATAATCCAGTTAAGAAATGGGCAGAAGACATGAATAGACATTTTTTCAAAGAAGACATACAGATGGCCAACAATGAAAAGATGCTCAACATCACAGATAATCAGGGAAATACAAATCAAAACCACGATGAGATATTACCCACACCTGTTAGAATGTCTAAAATCAACCACACAGGAAATAGCAGGTGTGAGGATGTGGAGAAAGGGGAACCTTCTTATACTGTTGGTGGGAATGTAAACTGGTGCAGCCACTCTGGAAAACAGTATGGAGGTTCCTCAAAAAGGCAAAAGTAGAACTACCCTGCGATCCAGCAATTGCACTACTACATACTTACCCAAAGAATAAAAAATACTAATTCAAAGGGATATGTGTACCCCTAAGTTTATAGCAGCATTGTCAACAATAGCAAGTGTCCAGCAACTGATGAATGGATAAATAAGATATGGTATATTTATACAATGAAATATTATTCAGCCAAAAGAATGAAATCTTGCCACTTGCAATGACATGGATGGAGCAAGAGAGTATTATACTAAGCGAAATAAGTCAGTCAGAGAGGGACAGATAACATATGATTTCACTCATATGTGGAATTTAAGAAATAAAACATACGGGCAAAGGGGAAATAAAAGAGAGAGAGAAAAACCAAGAAACAGATTCTTAACTATAGAGAACAAACTGATGGTTACCAGAAGGGAGGTGGGTGGGGTGATGTGTTAAATAGATGATGGGGATTAAGGATTGCATTTGTGATGAGTACTGGGTGATGTATCGAAGTGTTGAATCATTATATCGTTCACCCTAAACTAGTATTATGCTATATGTTAATTAGCTGGAATTCAAATAAAATCTTAAAAAAACAAAGAAGATTAAGAACTTATACATCTCAACATCAAAAAACCCCCCAAACAATCCACTTAAAAAATGGGCAGAAGACATGAACAGACATTTATCCAAAGAAGACATACAGGTGGCCAACAGACACATGAGAAGATGCTCAATATCATTCATCATCAGGGAAATGCCAATGAAAACCATAATGAGATATCACCTCATACCTGTCAGAATGGCTAAAATCAAAAACACAAGAAACAGCAAGTGTTGGCAAAGATGCAGAGAAAAAGGAACACTCGTGCACTGTTGGTAGTAATGCAAACCAGTGCAGCCACTGTGGAAAACAGTGTGGAGATTCCTCAAAAAATTAAAAATAGAACTACCGGGGCACCTGGGGGGTGCAGTCGGTTGAGTGTCTGACTCTTGGTTTTGGCTCAGGTCATGATCTCAGGGCCATGAGGTGGAGCCCCCCATTGGGCTCTATGCTCAGCGCAGAGTCTGCTTGAGTTTCTCTCTCCCTCTCCCTCTCCCCCACCACCCCACTCTCTGTCTCTAAAATCAATCAATCAATCAATCAATCAATCTTTAAAAAATATAGCTACCATAAATCTAGTAATTCCATGACTGGGTGTATACCCAAAGAATACAAAAACACTAATTCAAAAAGATATATGCACCCCTATGTTTATAGCGGCATTATTTATAATAGCCAAGATATGGAAACAGGCCAAGTGTACATCAATAGATGAATGGATAAAGAAGATGTGGTACATATATATAATGGAATATTAGCCACAAAAAAGAATGAAATCTTGCCAGTTGCAACAACATGGATGGATCTAGAGAGTAAAGTCAGGCAGGGAAAGACAAATACTATATGATTTCACTGGTATGTGGAATTTAAGAAACAAAATGATCAAAGCAAAAAGACAAATACAAAGTAACAGAGTCTTAACTTCAGAGAACAAAATGATGATGACCAGAGGAGAGGTAGGGGGGGTGGGTGAAATAGGTGAGTGGGACTAAGAGCACACTTACCATGATGAGCACTGAGTAATGTATAGAATTGTTGAATCAGGATATTGTACACCTGAAACTAATATGACACTGAATGTTAACTATACTGGAATAAAAAAAAAAAAAAGACCTGCTCATCCACCCTGAGAGGGTACAGAGGACACATATTTCACCACAACTGAAAGACATAAATTTGTGAGAAGGGCCCCAGAATCCTTAAAGAGCTGTATAGGTCAGAAACCACAATGGAAACTGCTACCACTGAATTGGGAAACCTAAATGCAGTGCGTGTTATCAGATCCAAGAGTGGCATGGGCCAAGTGATGGCACTTATTACCAAAGACAAAGTGGGCATGGTTACTGGAATGGGCTGCAGAGTCCAAGCAGCAGTCAGAACCGTACAACTAGCAAGGTCTATGGCACTGGCTAGATGACCATGGTGCTCCTAGGAAGGAAATAGATGGGAAGTCTACTAAGTTATTACTTGATTTGTATAAGTGGAAAAGTTCCAGGTCAAGTGAACAAGTATAATTTGAATCATAAAAACAGAGTCATAGCCTCTTAATCAATTCCCAGATTTGAGCCAGCTTATAGACCCATAACCCCTTAAGTGAAGAGAAGACTGGGTCCCCTTGAGAAAGGGTCCAGGTACAGTGTCAAAAATTTTTACCACTAATCTTTTTCCCAGCCTCCCCCAAAGTGACCTATGGCTTTTTAACCAGGGTGACCGCACACTGGGGAAAAGGAAATAATCAGACCTTTCGGGGATGATTGGATATGGCCTTTGAGCTGACACTAATTCCAAGAGACCCAAAATGTCACTGTATTCTACAGATCAGAATAGGGACTTATGAAGGTCAGATGATCAATGGAGTTTTAGCTCAGGTCCAACTCACAGTGGGTCCTGTGGGTCCCTGAATCCATCCTGTGGTTATTTCCCCAGTTCTGGAAGGCATAATTGGAATAGACATACTCAGTAGCTGGTAGAATCTCTGTATTGTTTCCCTGACCTGTGGAATGAGAGCTATTATGAGGGGAAATGCCAAGTGGAAGCCACTAGAACTGCTTCTACCTAGGAAAAGAGTAAGCCAAAAGCAATACTGTACAACTAGACAGTTTGCAGAGGTTAGTGCCACCATCAAAGACTTGAAGGATGCAGGGGCGGTGATTCCTATGACATCCCCCATTCAACCTGCCTATTTAGCCTGTGCAGAAAAACAGATGGGGCTTGGAAAATCATAGTGGATTATCATAACTTTAATCAGGTGATGACCCCAATTGCAGCTACCATACCAGATATGAAGTCGTTGCTTGAGCAAATTAACACATCCCCTGGTATCTGGTATACAGCTATTGATCTGGCAAATGCTTTTTTTTTTTTTTAATCCGTACCTGTTAGTAAAGACCACTAGAAGCAGTTTGTCTTCAGCTGGCAAGGCAAGCAATTCACCCTCACTGTCCTACCTCAGGGATAAATCGGCTCTTCATCCCTATGTCATAATTTAATTTGAAGGAATCTTGATAGCCTTTCCTTCCCGACATCACACTGATCTGTTTACACTGATGACATTATGCTGATTGGGCTAGTAAACAGGAAGTAGCAACTGCTCTAGACTCATTGACTTATTGTCAGAGGGTAGAAAATAAATCTGACAGAAATCAGAGGGTTTCCACCTTGGTGAAATTTCTAGGGGTCCAGTCATATGGGGCATGTCAAGATATTCCATCTAAGGTGAAGGATAAGTTGTTGGATCTGGTCCCTCCAACAATGAAAAAAGAGGCATATCGCCTAGTGGGCCCGTTTGGATTTTAGAAGCAACATATTCTGCATTTGAGTGTGGTACTCTGATCCGTTTAATGAGCCACCTGAAAAGCTGCTAGTTTTGAATGGGGCCCGAACAAGACGACGCTCTGCAACAGACCATACGATCTGAGGGATCCAATAGTGCTTGAAGTCTCGGTGGCAAACGGCGATACTGTTTAGAGCCTTTGGCAGCCCACTCTAGGTGAATCAGAGTGTAGGCCTTTGGGATTTTGGAGCAAAGCCCTGCTATCTTCTATGGATAACTACTGTTCTTTTGAGAGACAGCTTTTGGCTTGTTATTAGGCCTTAGTAGGGAATGAAAGCTTAACCACGGGCTACCAAGTTACTCTGCAACCTGAGCTGCCTATCGTGAATTGAATGTCTTACCTACCAAGCCATAAAGTTGGGCATGCACAGCAGTATTCCATTATCAAGTGGAGGTGGTGTATACTAGAATGGGATCAAGCAAGCCTTCGTGTAAGTTACAGGAAGAAGTGGCCCAAATGCCCATGATCCCTACTCCTGCTACACTATCACCTCTCTCCCAGTCCCCTATAGCCAGTTGAAAGAGCAGAGAGGACTTGAGCCTGGTTAACAAATGGTTCTGTACAATATGAAGATATTACCAGAAAGTGGACCGTTGTAGCACAATAGCCCCTTTTGGGACATCTCTGAAAGATAGTGGTGAAAGAAAAGGCTTCCAGTGGGAAGAATGTTGAGCAACCTGGTTGTTCACTTTGCTTGGAAGGAGAAAGGGCCAGACAGGCAACTACATACCAATTCATGAGCTATGGTCAATGGCTTGGCTGGATGGTCAGGGATTTGGAAAGAATATTATTGGAAAAATTAGTGAGAAGGAAATTTGGGGAAGAGGTACATGATAGACCTCTCTGGCAAAAAAAAAAAAGTGAAGATTTGTGTCCTGTGTGAATTCTGACTAAGGGATGACCCCAGCAGAGGAAGATTTTAATAATCAAGTGGCCAGGATGGCCTGTTCTGTGCATTATCAGTCTCTTTCTGCATCCACTTTTTTCATTTCCCGATAGGTTCATGATCAAAGTGTTCATGGTGGCAGGGATGGAGATTATTCATAGGCTAAGCAACATGGACTTCCACTCACCACGGCCAACCTGGCTATAGCCTCTGCTGAATGCCCAATTTCTTGGTAGCAGAGACCAACACTGAGACCTGGTATGGCACTATTTAACAGGGTGATCAGCCAGTTACCCTGTGGCAGATTGGTTACATTGGACGACTTCCATCATAAAAGGGACAACACTTTGTTCTTAGTGAAATAGACATTACTCTTGGTGTGATTTGTCTTCCTTGCATGCAGTGCTCTGTCAAAACTTCCATCCATGGTCTTACAGACTGCTTTAGTCACCATCATAATATTCCTCATTGTTTCTGATCAAGGAACTCATTTCACAACAGATGAAAGGGAGCAATGGGCCCATGTTCATGGAATTCACTGGTATTACCATGTTCCCCACCATCCTGAAACAGCTGGCTTGCCTTTTGAAGTTACAGTGCCAGTTAGGTGGCAATACTTTGCGGGGCTGGGCAAGATTCTCCAGCATGTTATGTATGCTCTGAGTCAGCATCCAATATATGGTACGGTCTCTCCCATCGCTAGGATCCATGAGTCCAGCAATCAAAAGGTGGAAGTGGGAGTGGCACCACTGACTATTACCCCGAGTGTTTGCTTCCTTTCCTTGCAACCTTATTCTCTCTGCTGGCCTAGTGGCCTTAGTTGCAAAGGGAAGAATGTTTCCACCAGAAGACCAACAATGGGTCCATTGAACTGGAAGTTAAGGCTGTCGCGTGGTTATTTTGGGCTCCTCATATCTCTGAACCAACAGACAAAGAAAGAAGGGACTTTCTGTGCTGTCTGGGGTGGTTGATCCTGATCACTAAGGGGGAAAATTGGACTACTACTCTACAATGGAGGTAAGGAAGAGTATGTCTGGAATACAGGATATCCCTTGGGGTGTCTCTTACTATTACCATGCCTTGTGATTAAGTCAATGGAAAACTACAACAACCCAGTTCTGGCAGGACTACGAATGACCCAGATCCTTTAGAAATGAAGTTGTCAGTCACTCAAATAAAGAACTACAACCAGCTGAGGAACTTGCTGAGGGCAAAGGGAATACGAAATGGGTAGTGGAAGAAGGTAGTTATAAATACTAGCTATGGGGGTGCCTGAGTGGCTTAGTTGGTTAAGCATCCGATTCAGGGTTTCAGCTCAGGTGATAATCTCAGGGTCCTGAGATCAAGCCCCTCATCTGACTCCTCACTCAGTGCAGTCTGCTTGGGTTTCTCTCCCTCTCCCTCATGCTCTCTCTCTCAAATAAATAAAATATTTTAAAAATTAAAAAATAAATAAATACCAGCTATGACCATGTGACCAGTTATAGAAATGAGCAGCAATGAGGACTGTAATTGTCATGAGTATTTTGTTACGAATATGTTTGTGTGTATATACACAAATATGTATTAATACACACACATGTTAATATGTGTTAACTTACCTATATATTAATGTATGGTAATACATATATTTTATAATTATAATTATATTGTAATGTTTAATTTTTTTTAGAGAGGGAAGGGGGAGGGGAGGGCCAGAGGGAGAGAGAGAATCTTTTTTTTTTTTTTTTAAAGATTTTATTTGTGAGACAGAGAGAGAACACAATCAGGCAGAGTGACAGGCAGAGGAAGAAGCAGACTCCCCGCTGAGCAAGGAGCCCGATACAGGACTCGATCCCAGCACCCTGGGATCATGACCTGGGCTGAAGGCAGATGCTTAACCGACTGAGCCACCCAGGTGTCCCGGAGAGACAGAATCTTAAGCAGGCTCCGTGCCCAGCACAGAGCCCGGACGTGGGGCTTGATCTCATGACCCTGAGATCATGACCTGAGCCAAAATTAAGAGTCAGACGCTTAACCAACTGAGCCACCCAGGCGCCCCTGTGATGGTTAATTTTATGTGTCAACTCGACTGGACCATGAGGTGCCCAGATATTTGGCCAAACATTATTCTGGGTGTTTCTATGAGGATGTTTCTGGACGAGGTTAACATTTAAATCAGTAGACTGAGTATAGCAGATCTCCCTCCCCAATGTGGGTAGGCCTCATCCAATCAGTTGAAAGCCTGAATAGAAAAAAAAAGGCTGAGCCTGCCTTGAGTAAGAGAATTCTTCCTGCCTGATTGCTTTTGAACCGAGACATCGGCATTTTCCTAACTTTGGCCTTGAAGTGAAATATTGGCTCTTCTTGGGTCTGGAGCCGGTCAGCCATCAGATAGGAACTACAACCATGGCTCTAATGGTTCTTGAGCCTTCTGACTTGGATTGGAACTAAACCATTAGCTTTCCTGTGTCTCCAACTTGCTGAGTCACTCAGATTATTATGGGATTTGCCTGCCTCCATAAGAGTGTGATCCAATTCCTTATAATAAATCTCCTTATAAGACACAAAGAAATGGCAAAAATTCCATTCTCATGGATTCAAAGAACAAAGAGTGTTAAAATGTCTATACAACCCAAAGCAATCTACACATTTAATGCAATCCCTATCAAAATGCCAACAGCATTTTTCACAGAGTTAGAACAATCCTAAAATTTGTATGGAACTACAAAAGACCCCAAATAGCCAAAGCAATCCTGAAAAAAACCCCACAAAGCTGGAGGCATCACGATTCTGGACCCCAAGCTATATTACAAAGCTGTAGTCATCAAGACAGTATGGTACTGGCACAAAAGCAGACACGCAGATCCAAAAGTAGACATGTAGATCATTGGAACAGAATAGAAAACCCAGAAATGGACCCATAACTATATGGTCAACTAATCTTCAACAAAGCAAGAAAGAATATCCATTGGAAAAAGAGACAATCTCTCCAATAAATAGTGTTGGGAAAACTGGACAGCAACATGCAGAAGAATGAAACTGGACCACTTTCTTACACCATTCCATTATATATGATGGACTATTACTCAGGTAACAAAAAAGAATGAAATTTTGCCATTTGCAATGATGCAGATGGAGCTAGAGTATATTATGCTAAGTGAAATAAATCAGAGAAAGAAAAATACCATATGATTTCACTCATGTGAAATTTAAGAAACAGAACAGATGAACATATGGGAAAGGGTAAAAAAAGAGAGGAGGCAAACCATAAAAGAGACTCTTAAGGATAGAGAACAACCTGAGGGTTGATGGAGGGAAGTGGGTGGGGGAATGGCCTAGATGGTGATGGGTTTTAAGGAGAGCACTTATTATGATGAGCACTGGGTATTATATGTAAGTGATGAGTCACTAAATCCTACTCCTAAAACCAATATAACACTATATGTTAACTAACTAGAATTTAGATAAAAATCTGGAAGAAAAAAATCTCTTTTTATACATATATATATATATATTTTCTTCCTTCTCTTCCCCCTTATCATATAACATAAGATATATTGACTTTACAACACAGTATGTAAGTATTGTTAACTTGATTATTTTTCCTCTTTTATTAAGATATAACTGGCATATAACATTGTATAAGTTTAAGGCACACAACATAATGACTTGATATATATATATATATATATATATATTGTGAAATGATTACCACAATAAGTTAACAACCATCACCTCACATAGTTACACATTTTTTTTCTTGTGATGAGAACCTTTAAGATCTACTCTCTTAGCAACTTTCAAATATACAACACATTGTTGTATTGTTAGTTATAGTCATCCTGCTGTGCATTACATCCTCAGAACTTATTTCTCTTAGAACTGGAAGTTTATACCTTTTGACCACCTTCACCCAATTCCCCACCCCCACCCCTAAGTATTGCTAACTTTATATCATAGTATTTAAGTTACAGGAGATCAAGGAGAAGAGTGACCACCACTCAAGAGCTATGCTTTCTCTTTTGGGCAAAGGGTTAGTGTATTTTTGCTTGTACGCAGGACAGTTGTATCATGTTAGGCAGAGAAGTATGACCTTGTTTTATTGTCTTTATTTGGAGATTAAATATGGTTTAAGGAGATCTGTATTGGTGCCAAGTTGACAAGGGCTGGACAATATGATGGTTAATTTTACGTGTCAACTTGGCTAGGCTGCAGTGCCCAAATATTTGGTCAAACACTAGTCTAGATATATTGTAAAGGTATTTTAGATGAGATTAACATTTAAATCAGTAGACTTTGAGTAAAGCAGGTTATCCTTTATAATGTGTATGGTTCTCATCCAGCCAGCTGAAGGCCTTAAGGGAAAAAGACTGAGGTCCCCAAGGAAGAGGGAATTCTGCCTCCAGACTGCTTTCAGACTTAAGCTGCTGCAATGTCAACTTTTCCCTCAGTCTCCAGTCTTCCAGCCTGCAATTACATAGGGCAATTCCTTAAAAATTTCTCTCTCTCTCTCTCTCACACCTCTGTCCCTACCTTCTCTCTTTCTCTGCATATACATATATCCTATTCGTTCTGTTTCTTTGGAGAACTTGGATTAATATACTGGAAGGATAATATTCAGTGGATGAATTTCCTGATCATTATAAAGCCAATTCACCATGCATATGAATGACATTATTCACCAATGCATATGAAGTACATTAGCCACCACATCTGGGGTGTTCCACTTGACACTTATAGGAAGAGAAGATATATAGTTTTTTTTCCCCAAGGTAAAGAAACTTTACAGCAGCTTTTATCCAGTCCACTTGGCTGTTACCTTGGAAATAATCTGCTGTGTCTAGATCATGTATAACGAACTGTATGTGATTGTTTAGTATGATCTGTGAATCCTGTATCAACCAAAGCGTGCTCTTTCTCTCTGATCTGAAACCAAGGATACTACACTTAAATGAGTCACAAGACACCATCTGTTTTAGTAAATGTTCTTCAAGGAAGCTAATTATACTGATCCACAAAATTAGATAACTTCTTGACACTATATCCCCTGCTTACAGTAGTTTCTTGGTTTTGCCTGCCCTCCCTAGACTACCTTCTTGGTGAACAGAGGTAAAAAATGTACTGTCTGTTGTCTCAATACAATTTTTCCTTTTAGGGGCAGCTCTGAGGCTAGCGTCATAGCTCAAACTGACCCAAATCTGAGCTTGGCTCAGTGTCAGGATCTACCTTAGCACTCTCTTTTACTTTCTTTTTAATTATTACAGAAAACAATAACCAATTATGTATTTAGTGTGTTTCTTATTATTCTGCATTTCTTTTTTTTATTATGTTCAGTTACCCAGCATATAGTACATCATTATTTTTTGCTGTAGTGTTCAACGATTCATTAGTTGCGTATAACACCCAGTGCTCATCACCACACGTGCCCTCCTTAATACCCATCACCCGGTACCCCATCCCCCCACCCCCCTCCCTCTGTAACCCTCAGATTGTTTCCCGGAGTCCAGAGTCTCTCATGGTTTGTCTCCCTCACTGATTTCTTCCCCTTCAGTTTTCCCTCCTTTCCCCTGTGGTCCTCCACACTATTCCTTATGTTCCACATATGAGTGAAACCATATGATAATTGTCTTTCTCTGTTTGACTTATTTCACTTAGCATAATCCCCTCCAGTTCCATCCATGTCCATGCAAATGGTGGGTATTCATCCTTTCTGATGGCTGAGTAATATTCCATTGTATACATTGTACCACATCTTTTTATTTTTAAGATTTTATTTATTCATTTGAGACACAGAGATACAGAGAGAGAGAGAACATGAGCAGGGAGAGAGGCAGAGGCAGAAGGAGAAGCAGGCTCCCCGCTGAGCCAGGAGCCCGATGCGGGGCTCCATCCCAGGACCCTGGGATCATGACCTGAGCCGAAGGCATACGCTTAACCATCTGAGCCACCCAGGCGCCCCTGTACCACATCTTCTTTATCCGTTCATCTGTTAAAGGGCATTTCAGCTCCTTCCATAGTGCATTTCTTTATGTATCTAGTCAGCCAACACCTGGAGAGTTGGGTCTATAATATCTAGATTCCATTGGCAATTTTTACCTTTAGTAACCGGTAATATTGCAGCTACAGTTTCCTACTATGGGTGAATAGAAAGTCATCCAGGTTTTTGTTTTGTTTTGTTTTTATGTTCAGTTATCCAGCATATAGTACATCATTAGTTTTTGATGTAGTGTTCAATGGTTCATTAGTTGTGTATAACATCCAGTGCTCATCACAACATGTACCCTCCTTAAAAACCATCCAGGTTTAAAAAAAAAAAAAAAGAAAAGAAAAGAAAAGAAAAGAAAAGAAAGCCATCCAGGAATCAAAGGCTCCTCATTCTCCCACCCTTTCATCTTTTTTCTTCCCAAACCACATGTTTCAGTAATTCAGAGTTGTTTCAATAAGTCTTTTTTTTTTTTTTTTTCTGACACCTGCTACCTGGAGCAAGGCCAAACTTCACAGGTGAAGTGCGCAGTTCTCCATAAAACTGCTCTCACTTCAGACACTAGCCACAGATTTGGGGGTTCTCAGGTCATCCTCACTTCTGACCACCTGGCTACAAATTCAGGGGTCCCTACTATCCCTTCAGGTTCAGTAATTTGCTAGAATAACTAACGCAATGCAGGAAAACACTATATTTGTGATTTTAGTTTTATTACAACAAAAGGATAAAAATCAGAACCAGCCAAAAGGAGAGATGCATAGGGCGAGATATGGGAAGGTCCTAAACACTAAGCTTCTGTCTCCCCAGTGATGTTTTACACTCCCAGCACATCAATGTGTGACAATACACAGAATGTTGTCAATCAGGGAATCTCACCTGAGTTTTGGTGTCCCAAGTTTTTATTGGGGTTTAATTATGTAGGCATGATAGATTAAATCATTGGTCACGTGGTTGAACTCAGTCTCCAGCCCCTTCTTTCTCTGGTGATTGGGTTGATATCACAAGGCTCAAAGCCCCAACCCTCTAGTCACATGGTTGTTTTTCTAGCATGACCAGCCCCCATTCTGAGCCATCTTATTAGCATAAACAATCTAGGGGCCCACCATGAATCACCTTGTTAACATAAATTATGAGATGTGATCTGTGGGGTCCACCATGAACTACAAAGACACTCCTATCACTTGGAAAATCACAAGGTTCTACAAGTTATCTCCTGAGAGCTGGGGACAAAGGTCAGTCAAATTCTTTATTACATGCTAAATAACAGAAAAGGCACATCATAAAAAATTCACCTTACTGGAATATTTCTAAATCTCTGGAATATAGAAAATGTACAGACAAATAGGGAAAAAGATGTTATAACGAACAATTCAATGTAAATTTAACAACTTAGACAAAATGAACCAATTCTTTTAAAGCCCCGAATTACCAAAACTCAACCAATATGAAATAGATAACTTAAATAGTTCTTGAAAGAAACTGAATTTATCATTAATTACCTTCTATAAAAGAGGTATCTCCAGGCCCAGATGATTTCACTGGCAAATTCCACTATGCATTTAAAGAATTAACACAAATTCTACAATATCTCTTTCCAAAAATGGAATAGGAAGGAACACTTCCCAACTGATTTTATGAAACCACCATTACCTTGACAACAAAACCAAAGATACTGTTTTTTAACAGTACAAAAAGAATCAAGTAAGAAACTACAGACCAATAAACTTCATGAACAAAAATGAAAAAATCATTTAAAAATTAGCAAATTGAATCTAGCAATGTCCAAAAAGAAAAAAATATAGTTTATGTGAGGTTTATCCCAGAAATGCAGTTAAAATTAGTTAATTTAATCCATTACATTAATTGCCAATAAAAGAAAAAATAAATAATTATATCAATTGATGTGGAAAAAGTCCTTGACAAAATTTAACATACATTCAAGATAAAAAATTTCAGCAAACTAAGAATAGAACAGAACTTCCTCAAGCTGATAAAAGGCATCTACAAAAAATCCTACGGCTCACATCATACTTAATGGTAAACAATAAAATGCTTTCCCCCTGAAGTTTAGGAACAAGACAAGGATGTTTACTTGCCACTCCTATTTGAAATTGTAGTAGAAGTCCTACCTAGTGTAACAACTCAAGAAAAAGAAACAAAAGGCACCCAGATAGGAAAAGAAGAAATAAAACTGCCTATGTTTACAGATGACATGATTATCTATGTAGAAAATCCCAGGGAATCTACAAAAAAATTCCTATAACTAATAAATAGCCTCCCTGGTGGTCTAGTGGTTAGGATTCGGCGCTCTCTCCTATAACTAATAAATGAGTCTAGTAAGGTCAAAGGATACATGCTCAGTACACAAGTATTAGTTGTATTTATATACACAATAAATGTATAAATGAAAATCAAAAATTTGAAAACCAATGTAATTTATAATAGCTCCCCAATATGAAATACTTACGCATGAATATAACAAAACATGTACTGGATCTATATTCTGAAAACTACAACACAGTGATTAAAGAAATCCAAGAACACGTTGTTAAATGCAATAAACTCAAATATACCATGTTCATGGATTTGAACACTCAATAAATATATCAATTCTTCCTGAATTTTTTTTTTTTTTTTTTTTTTTTTTGGTGAGAGAGTGTGTGCGTGCGCAGAGGGGCAGAGGGAGAGGGAGAGAGAGAATCTTTAAGCAGTTTCCATGTCCAGCATGGAGCTGGACATGGAGCTTGATCTCACAACCCTGAGATCATGACCTGAGCCAAAATCAAGAGTCGGACATCTAACTGACTGAGCCACCCAAGCAACCTTCTTCCTGAATTCTATAGATTTAACGCAGTACAATTAAAGTAGCAGCAGGACTTTTTTGTGGATAAAGACAACATGATTCTAAGATTTATACTAAAAGTCAAAGGAACTAAAGTCATTAAAACAGTTTTAAAAAGAATAAAGTTGGAGACTTACTATATATAACACTACAATAATTAAGGCAGTGTCATTAGTGAAGGGGTAGATCTAAAACAGTGGAACAGATAAGAGACTCCAGAAATATTGCCAACTAATTTTTTAAATTTACTTTTTAGATGAAATTTAACATAATATTAACCATTTAAAAGTGAACAACTTAGTCACAGTACTGTCACAATATTGTGTAAGTATCACTTCTATCTAGTTTGAAAACATTTTCATCACCCCCCCCAAAATATCTGTACCCATCAGAAAACTACTTCCCATCACCCTCCCACCAGGTTCTGGTGCCCACTAATTTACTTTCTATCTCTATGGATTTACCTATTCTGGATATTCCATATAAATCAGATCACACAATATGTGACCTTTGTGTCTGGCTTCTTTCACTTAGCATAATGTTTTTGAGATCCATTAACATTGTAGAATGTATCAATACCTCATACATTTTTAAGGCTAAATAATATTTCATTGTATGTATATACCACAATTTGTTTATCCATTCGATAGCTGATGGACATTTGAGTTGTTTCCACCCTTTGGCTATTAAAATAGTGTTGCTAGGCAGTATTTCTTTGAATACCTGGTTTCAGTTCCTTTCAGTATATAACTTGGAGTGGAATTGCTGGGTCCCATGGTAACTCCTTATGTTTAATTTTTTGAGGAACCACCAAAATGTTTTCCACAGTGGCCGAATCTTTTTACATTCCCACCAGCCATGTATGAAGGTTCCAATTCCTGCACATCCTCCTCTACAATTCTTAGTTTCTTTTTTAAAAATAGCCATCCTGGTGGGTGTAAAGTAGTATCTCATTGTTGTTTTGAGCTTTCCTAATGACTAAGAGTGTTGTGTATCTTTTCATGAGCTTGTTTGCTATTGTGTATCTTCTTTGGAGAAATTACTATTGAAATCCTTGTGCATTTTAAAGACTGGGTTGTTTGTTGTTGAGTTGTGAGAGTTGTTTGTGTATTTTGGATAGTAGGCCTTTATCAAATATATGATTGTAAATATTTTCCCCATTCTGTGGGTTATTTTTTCATTTTTTTGATATCTTTGATGCACAAATGTTTTTACTTTTGATGAAGTTCTATTTATCGATTTTTTTCTTGCCTGTACTTTTAGTGTCATAGGTAAAAATCCAATGCCAAATCCAAGATCATGAATATTTACCCCTACATTTTCTTCTAAGATTTTTATAGTTTTAACTCTTACATTTAAGTTGTTATTTTGAGTTAATTTTTCCATATGATGTGAGGTAGAGGTCCAACTTCATTCTTTTGCATGTGGCTATCCAGTTGTTCCAGCACCTTTTTTTCAGCTTTATTGAGGTATAATTGATAAATAAAAATTGTATATATTTAAGATGTACAACGTGATGTTTTGATATATGTATATATTGTGAAATGATTACCACAATTGTGCAACTTAACATCTCCATTACCTCACATAGTTATGATTTTTTTGTGATGAGAACACATAAGACCAACTCTATTAGCAAATATCAAGCATATGATGGGTATTATTATTTTTAAAATTGAAGTATAGTTGTCATACACTATTTTATTAGTTTCAGGTATACAATATATGTTTCATAATATCCATTGTGAAATGCTTGCCACAATGTGTAGTTACCATCTATCATCATACAAAGTTATTACATTATTATTGACTATATGTCCTATGCTGTACTTTTCATCCCCATGACTTACTTATTCTATAGAAACTTTGTACCTCTTAATCTCCTTCACCAATTTCACCTATTTCCCCCCCACCCTCCCCTCTGGCAACCACCAGTTCTCTGTATTTATGAGTTTGTTTCCGGGTTTTTTTGTTCATTTGTTTTGTTTTTTAGATTCCACATATAATGAAATCATAGCGTAATGCCCTCTAGGTCCAACCATGCTGTCTGCAATCCAGGATTATTAAGTATAGTTACTATGCTGTACATTAGATTTCCAGAACTCACTCATCTTGCATAACTGAAACTTTGTGCCCTTAACCAACATCTCCCGTTTCCCCCCGCAATCAATAAGCCCCCTCCACGTGCCCTCCCACCCCTTTCCCCAGCCCCCTGCCGTCATGTATACCGAGTGCTGCCCTCGGGGGCTGCGCTGCCTCACTGGCAGGACAGGAGAAGCCGCTGCATGCCCTGCTGCAAGGCCATAGGGTTATAAATTTGCTTCAATGAAAAGAGTCACAGAGAGCAAGCCAAGATTGAGAGAGATGCCCATGAGCATTAGGAACCAACCCCCTCTGAGACGGTGGAGGAGACCTACTTCCCCAAGATCTACTGGCCCAAACACACCTGCATCTCTGAGCTGAAGGCCTAGGCAGTGAAGAAAGACTGGCAAAAGAAGCTGACCCAGTTTAAGTTTGTGTGGGGAGCTCAGAACACTGCCCACCCCCCTCCCCTTGCTCATCTCTGCACCTGAGATGAGACAGGAACCTGAGCAGGGCCCCTGCTGCGGACATATGGATGCTTTCCTGCAGATGGTGCCCAGGACTGTGTACCCATCCAGCTGTGACCACAAAGGATTCTATAAAAGAAAGCAGTACAAGCCTTCCCTTGGCCACAAATGTGGCACCTGCTGGTGTGTGGATGAGGACAGGATGAAGATGCCAGGCATGGAATTTGTCGATGGGGACTTTCAGTGTCACATCTTTTTTTTTAGATTAATTAATTAATTAAAGAGAGAGAGTGCACATGAGCAGAGGGGGGAGAGGGGTAGAGGCAGAGGGAGAGAGAGAATGCACATGCAGACTCCCCACTGAGCACAGAGCGTGACATGGGGCTTGATCCCAAGACCTTGAGATCATGACCTGAGCTGAAACCAAGAGTCAGATGCTTAACTGACTGAGCCACCCAGGTGCCCCTCAGTGTCACATCTTTGATAGCAGCAACTTTGAGTGATGAATCCCTTCCTCATCCTTCTCTTGCCCCATTCCACCCCCAGTCTTAACTCCAGCAAATGTCTCCCTCCACCTGGGGAAGCCACTCGTTTAATCTTATTTAAGGGTAAATATATATATTTGAGGAAACTGAGGACCTTGGAATCTCCAGCATGGTCTCAACTTTGAAAAATGGCAAAAATGGTGATGCAAAGAGCTAAGGAAAACCCCCTGCCCCCTTTTAAATGGTTTTCTTTTTGAGGCAAGTGAACAAACAGGGAAGGGAAGAGAAGAGGAACAAGAGAAAGAGAAGGGAGGAAACCACATGTGTAGGAGGAGGAAAAGATTGTTAGAAAAAGGAAAAGAAGAATGTATGGGTGGGAAGGAAAGGTCACCTGGAACATGGCTGGATTCATCTTTCTGGCCAGCCCTTGCCGGAGCTGGGGAGACGTTTGGGCACTAGAAGGTGTGGCCCAAGATGTGGCATTCAGTGACACATCTGGAATTTTCCCAGTTTGGAATGGTCAACAGGGGGAGAAAGGAGAAGACGAAAGGTGTCAGGGCCTCTCCTGGCTCTGTCTCCTTCTCCTGCCAGCAATTTGAATGGCTTGAACCCTGTCCTTCCTCTTCTCTCACCCTGCAGAGTCTCTCTCCCTGCAAATTTATAAAAACTAACATGTATTTCATGCCTCTCAAAAAATTGATAACCCAGTGATATTAGATAGGTTTTCCTGAGCAGATATATAAATATTAAATATGTATGCATATTTCACTCCCTGTAGACTTTTAGAGATTAATACATACTCCAATAGTGGAGAGACTTGTTTTTCCATGGTACCTAAAAATACGTGCTGAAACATGTGTCTTCAGCCGAGCCTCATTGCATTCAATTCACAACTAGTGCAGCCTCTGTCAAGAAAGATAGGCTGAAAAAAATTGTACTTATCTACAAAGTTCCAGTAGTCATATATAGGCATATAAATCTATTTTCCTCATTCCTTTCTTTCTTTCAAAGGTTTGCATTAACTTTTCACAGTAGTTCTTCTCTCTCTGTCAAATAAATAAAATCTTTTTTTTAAAAAAGGGGGTTGTTGGGGCGCCTGGGTGGCTCAGTCAGTTAAGCGGCTGCCTTCGGCTTGGGTCATGATCCCAGGGTCCTGGGATCGAGCCCCGCGTCAGGCTCCTTGCTCAGCGGGCAGCCTGCTTCTCCCTCTGCCTCTGCCTGCTGCTCCCCTTGCTTGTGCTCTCTCTCTCACTATCTCTCTCTCTGTTTCAAATAAAAATAAATAAAATATTAAAAAAAAAAGGGGGGGGGTTGTGTGCCTGGGTGGCTCAGTTGGTTAAGTGCCTGCCTTCGGCTCAGGTCATGATCTCAGGCTCCTGGGATGGAGTCCCTCATCAGGCTCCCTGCTCAGCAGAGAGCCTGCTTCTCCCTCTCCCTCTACAGTTCCCCCTGCTTGTGCTCTCTCTCTGTCAAATAAATAAACAAAATCTTTAAAAAAAAAGTCGTTCCTGGGGCGTCTGGGTGGCTCAGTTGGTTAAGCGACTGCCTTCGGCTCAGGTCATGATCCTGGAGTCCCTGGATCGAGTCCCGCATCGGGCTCCCTGCTCAGCAGGGAGTCTGCTTTGCCCTCTGACCCTCCCCCCTCTCATGTGCTCTCTCTCTCTCTCTCTCAAATAAATAAATAAAATCTTAAAAAAAAAGTCGTTCCTATGGGGACCTTAAGGAGCTTCCTCATTTTGGGGAAAGAAAACCCCATATTCTTCTAGTATAACACATCATACCAGTTTTGCCTGCCTCCCATGAGCAACAAACTCAATTCTTTGTGGGCCAGCATTGGATTTTTAAATGATTTCCCATGTGCACGTGTGTTCATATTACCACCAAGACAGGTAGATAAGAGAACTCAATGGTACACTCACCGTGCTCCCCAATACGACCCATTTTAGCCTTCAGACCTTCCAGAAGTAACCACCTCTGGGCACCACCCCAAAGGAGCCAAACAGGTCCGAGTTTGACCCACTGGTCCCGCTTTTCCATTTCATCTGGACAGAACTTGCATTTTGAAAGCCTCTCTCAGTCCTCACACTGGCAGAGCAGGAGAGAGACAAAAATGAGAGATGGCAAAGAGGAAGATGGAGGTTAAAAGGTTTAAATACAGGGAAACAGTAAAATTGATTGTTCAGGTCAGAGTAAATGGAGTGAAGGGACAGAGGGCTGGAAAAACAGAGGGTTGACTGCCCCATTCTAGCTTTGGAGCAAAGCAACAGAAAGGGGGACAAAGCCAAGAGAAAGATCCTTGGGTTCCCACCCTATAAGCCTTCTGGGATTTAAGAGGAAGGAGAGAGGAAAATGAGGGAACAGGTTATAAGAGAGAAATGAGTTTAATCCAGGCCATAGAGCCAGGGAAGGTGAGTACCTTTGGGTGGGTTCTAGACTTTAGAAGCTGGATAAGAACGAGGATCAGTAGAGACTGGCTATGCTTTGGCAGGGACAGGACCACATGCTTAGATGGCCACCTTCATCTTGCAATGAAGGACTGAGGCCAAAGAGTCTTTCAAGCTCTTCATCCACTCTGGCCAGTCCACATTTTCTCCCTGGGGGTGAAGGATGGAAGAAAGGCCCAGGACAACCAGGGAATGGAGGTCTCAGGGATGCTGTCATTTGGCAGCCAGATTCTGAACCAAGAAAAATCCCATTCTCCACTGACTTCCTCAACAAATTGGCAGCTTCTGGCTGTCCTCTGAGGCTGGAGATTTTCCTGCCAGGAAAGGGGGCTTGGACACTGACAAAGGAGCCTTTTTCTCTCTGTGAACACAGCCCTATCACTCTTTCCTGATGGCATGCCACCACGGAGACCACTTCCAATGCCAAACTTGGGACAATGAAGAGAGACAGCAAAGAAACAAACATATTTCAGCTAGGGAAAAACTTGCGGCTTTGGACCTTGGGGGATGTCTCCTATTCCCCGGGACAGAACAGTTGGCTGGGGATGGAAGAAGTGGTGGCTCTTCATAAGACAAAGGGCCTGATGGGGATGGTAGTCATGAGGACCTGCTGTGTGACCACTGTCCCCAAACCTCGAACTCACATTTCTATAGCTAAGCCAGTATTGTAAACCTTTCCCACTTCACTCTTCTTTCTGCCCATTCTTTGGATCTTGAGCAGTCATCCAACTGGGACCTGTCACGTGGATACTGGGGTACCATTCCCCCTAAGAAAAGACTCCATCAAGAATTGCATACCCTATTCCCACCCCTCCCAAAGCCTGGATCTGGTTCATGAGAGAGGGCTCTCTTTTTTCCCCTGCTGTTTACTGGACTTTGAATGGGCCTCTGTCCCTTACATTGACTCTTCCCTGTCAGCCATAAAGTGGGGGATAATGGCTTGGTTTAACTCCACCAGACTCTTCAGGTTTCCAAAGTTCATGCTGACTAACCTAAACCTGTGATTCTCCAGTGCTTGCAGGGGGTGATTCTGGTCAGCTGGCCACTCCTAGAGGACACTGAACCTTTATGACAGATGTAACTAAACCTCCCAATGGGAGGTCTAGCCTGACCCTAGAGTGGGGAGACCAGGGGGAGGGAATCACTGAGGAATATGGAGCCCCTCCCCTTGGCAGGGTAGAAGGAAAGGCAGGTGTGGAGTATTGCCAACCTGTGAAGTCCTGAGTAGGGATGTATCTGTTCTGTCTGTTCACCTAGAGGACTTAGACTCTGGATTTTCTATGACCTCAATTCGAAATGTTGCCTCCCACCAAAATAGAAGATCTCTTTCCATCCCCCCCCTTTTTAATTAAAGATTGTATGTATTTATTCATGAGAGACAGAGAGACAGAGAGAGAGAGGGAGAAGCAGGCTCCCCGCGGAGCAGGGAGCCTGATGCGGGACTCGATCCCAGAACCCTGGGATCATGACCTGAGCTGAAGGCAGACGCTTAACCGACTGAGCCACCCAGGCATCCCTCCATCCCCCTTTTGACTCATGCCTTACTCTGGTGGAGTGGAGAAGATACCCATTGTCCCCTACTACTGCCAGGTGATTGAGGGAGGCCTCGCCAGGATTTTCTCCAGAGCCGCCCTACCCACCCAAGCAAATGGGGCATCTGGGAAGGAAGAGACTTAAAAGTTTCTTGGACAGGCAGGCCTGGAGACATTCAACCCTTGTGCAGGGGAGGAAGGGAGGCCCTGAGAGGTCATACCTCCTCTCCCCTTGTCCATTTTCTCATCACCACTGCTGTGGTCTCCATGGTAACCGTGCAAAATTAATCTCCTCTGGGGAAGTGGGCCTCAAGCACCATTCTCTTACCACCTAGCTCATTAGCAGCGACAGGACAGCCACAGCACCTGCCAAGGTGGGGCAGTATTCCCCCCCTCCATCCACTTAGCCCCCTAGAGGTCTCCGGTTCAGAATGGGAATTTCAGAGAGGAGTGGACCAAGGAGAAGCAACCCTCTGGTCTTGGAGAGGAATTTTTTGGCTTCTAAGAGAAAGGAGGCTGTGTTTTGGAGAAGTGGTGGGACAAAGGAATGAGATTTTACCAGCCTAGGTGTTGTACTGTCTTTTATTTTAAAAAACACTAAAGTACAAGCGTTATTTTGCACTTTTCTCCACTTATTTTTCTCTTAAGTTTTTACTTCTTTCTAGAAACATCCTTTCTTGGTTTTCTAATAGAGTATGTAGTTAGGCCATTTCCACAGACTCTGGCCTCCTCTCTTTAACTCTTTTTGGATGGGGAAAGGGAAGGTGGAGAGGGTCACACAGGAAGGGGCTCCCAGCACCACTGCGCCCACTCATCCCACTTTTCTGGTCCCTGGTCACCAGCCTGAGTCCCATATCTTCCAAAGCCACCACCATCCCACGGTAGCCCACATGGATAAACAGTTGTCAGACAGATTCCTTCAGATTCTGTAAATAGAGATAATTTTACTTCTCTCTTTCCAATTTGGATGGCTTTTAGTTCTTTTTCTTGCCTAGTTATTCTAGCTAGAATGTTTGTTTGTTTGTTTGTTTGTTGCAGTAAAAGAAAAACACAAAATTTGCCATGTTAGCCATTTTTAAGTTTATGGTGCAGTAGTGTTAACTATTTGCACCCCGTTGGGCAACAGATCTCTAGAACTTTTCATCTTGCAAAAGTGAAACTCTATAGCCATTAAACAACTCCCTTCCTCTGCCTGGACCTTAGCAACCACCATTCAGTTTTTTATTTCTAAGAGTTTGATACCTTATATAAGCGGAACAATTCAGTATTTATCTTTTTGAGACCGTTTTATTTCATTTACCGTAACAACCTCAAAGTTTACCCATATAATAGCATATGACAGGATTTCCTTCTTTTTAAAGTGCGGATTAATATTCAATTGTATGTGTAAAACATTTTCTTTATCTATTCACCCATTGATGGACATTTAGAGGTAGAAGTCCACCTCTTGATTATTGTGAATAATTTTGCAATGAACATGAGTGTGCAAATATCCCTTCAAGATCCCGTTTTCAATTCTTTTGGATATATATCCCCAGAATTTGGGTTGCTGGATCATGGTATAATTGTGTTTTTAATATTTTGAGGATGCTCCATACTGTTTTCCATAGCAGCTGCACCATTTTATATTCCTGCCAACAGTGCACAAGGGTTCCAGTTTCTCCATACCCTTGCCAACCCTCGTTATTGTATGTTTTGTTTTCTTTTTGATAGTAACCATTCTAGCAGGTGTGAGGTTTTGACTTGCATTTCCCTGATGATCAGTGATGTTGAGGATCTTTTACATACTGTTGGCTACTTGTATATCTTCTTTGGAGAAATGTCTATTCAAGTCCCTTCCCATTTAAAAAATTAATAAATGATTTTTTTAGAGTGGTTTTAGGTTCACATGCTAAAATCAAACATAAAGAGAGTTCCCCTATACCCCCTGTCCATACACATGCACAATATCTCTCACCATGTCTCTCACAATGACATCTTGCATCATGGTGGTTATTTGCTGAAACTGATGAATCGACATTGACACATGATTATCACCCAAATTCCATAGTTTACTTTAGGATTCACTCGTGGTGTTGTACATTCTATAGGTTTTGACATATGTGGAATAACATGTATCCACCATTATAGTATCATACAGAACAGTTCCATTGTCCTAAAAACTTCTTGTGCTCTGCCTACTTATCCCTCTCTACTCCCTAATTCCTGGCAATCAGATTTTTTTTTACTGTCTCCATAGTTTTCCCTTTTCCAAAATGTCATACAGTTGGAATAGTACAGTATGGAGCTTTTTTCAGATTGGCTTCTTTCACTTAGTAATATGCATATTAGTTTCCTCCATGTCTTTTAATGACTTGATAGCTCATTTCTTTTTAGTGTTGAAAATATTCCATTTTCAGGATGTACCACAGTTTATCCATTCACCTACTAAAGAACATCTTGACTGATTCCAGGTTTTGGCAGATATGAATAAAGCTGCTATAAATGTCGGTGTGCAGATTTTTGTGTGGACATAAGTTTTCAGTTCATTTGGATACATACTGAAGAGTATAATTGCTGGATCTTATGGTGACAGTATGTCTAGTTGGTCTTCCAGTTTGGCTGTACCATTTTGCATCTCCACCAGCAGTGAACGAGAGTTCCCATTACTCCAAATTTTTGTCAGCATCTAGTATTGTCAGTGTGTTGGCTTTGGCCATTCTAATAGGTGTGTTGTGATTTCTCATAGTTGTTTTAATTTGCAATTCCCTGATGACATATGATGTTGAGCATGTTTTCATATGCTTACTGACCATTTATATCTTTAGTAAGGTGTCTGCTTGGGTCTTTTGTCCATTTTTTAAATTAGGTTGTTTTTATTGTTGAATTTTTTCAGCTTTATTGAGGTATAATTAACAAAATTGTAAGATACTTAAAGTGTATATCTGTTGGTCAAGGGGTAAAAACTTCCAGTTATAAGAACAATAAATTCTGGGGATCTAATATTAAGCATGGTGATTATAGCTAATATTGTATTATGTAACTGAAACATGCTAAGAGAATAGATCTTAAATGTTTTTGCCGCAAAAGAAGAAATGGTAATTATGTGACATGATGGAGATGTTAGCTAATGCTATGGTGGTAAACATTTTGCAATAATAAAACTATATCAAATCAACACATTATACACCTTAACCTTATGCAGTATTATATGTCAATTTTTTCTCAATAAAACTGGGGGGGGAGTGTAAAAACCCAAAATTTGTGAGGCAAAATCTGATTGAACTGCAATGAGAAATAGATGAATCCACAGTTATAGTTTAGACTTCAGCATCTCTCTATCAGAAATGGACAGATGCAGCAGGCAGAACATTAGTAAGGATATAGTTGAACTCAACAGCACCACCCATCAACTGGATATAATTGTCATCTACAGACTACTTCATCCAACAAGAGCAGATTACACATTCTTGTCAAACTCACAAGGAACATTTGCCAAGATAGATATTATTCTGGGTCATAAAACACAACTTAACAAATTTAAAAGAATAGAAATCACGTAATGTCTGCTCTCAGACCACAGTGGAATTAAACTAGAAATCAGTAACAGAACACTCCAAAATTTGTTTAGTTCTTTTTTAAAAAAATATCTTCTCTTTGATGAACTTCTCATTTTGTTCTTGTATTGTTTTCTGATGTTGTTAAATTATTTTTCTGTGTTCTCTTGTAGCTCTCTGAACATTTTTATAAGAATTCTTTTGAATTCATTGTCAGAAAATTCTTGGATCTCCATTTTGGGGAGGGGCAGTTCCTGGGGTTTACTGTATTCCTTTGGTGATGTCATGTTTCACTGATTATTCATGATCCCCATAGTGTTACAGATGCATCTGCACATTTGAAGAAGGAGTCACCTCTTCCAGACTTTATGGGCTGATTTCAGTAAGGGAAGTCTTTCACCTGTGGGTGGGGGCATGCTGGAGCACGCTGTGATCCCAGGTCTAGTGGCCCAGGGGGTTAAGTGTGGGAGCATGTGGTGACACATTTGGTGACATGACGTGAGTGTGATGTCTCTTCAGCTCCCTCCACTGGAATTCATAGCATCAATCGTGTGGTCCTTGGCAAGGACTGGGGGGACTCTATAGTGGCTACAAGAGCTGTTGGTGTCCTCAGTGGTGCCGCCAAATCTGGTGGCTAGGGACCGGGGTGGGTAGTGGTGGAGGCCAGAGCCAGCAGTCTGCACACACTTGCCTACCAGAGCCAACTGCAGGTACCTGTATTGTGGCAGGGGCTGGTTGCAGACACACAGGTAGTGGTGAGGGCCAGGTCAGCCAGCAAGGGCTGGGGCCAACTGTGGGCTCATTGGCAGCTTCGGAGGCCCTGGCTGTTGGTGTGCTCTCCCTTGGCTACCTGGTCTTACTCCAGGTGTGGCCGTGGAGGCCACTGAGGGGCATTAGGCCAATGGTGTGCAAGTGCACAACTTAAGGGGCTAGTCTCCAATGCACTCATAGTGATGGGGGTCAGCTGTGGGAAACTAGGTTGGCATCTTGCACTAGTTCGGCCACAGAGGCCTGGTTTCCATACTCCAGTAGGGATTGGAGGTGGGAGAGAGCAGGGAGAAATTCAGGCTGCTGGTGCTAGTGAATGGGAACACCTGTTGGGGGAAAATTTGGTGAAATCTGTGTGTGGGGGGAAGGGTTGAGTTGGCTATGCTTGCTTTTGGTTTTGTCAGTGGCCAAATCTGCTGGGTTTGTCTGCAAAGCAGGTCGCTGTGAACCATGATCACCCCTGCTGTGTGGCTATTATGGTAGTCTATGCTTTTCTACCTTGTTCCTAGCTATCCCTATGTCTCTATACGTCTCTGCTTTGCTGGTCTGGGTGGGGCAAAACTAAAGCAAGACTTTGTGTGGTGACCTGAAAAGCAGAGGGAAGTTGGTCAGTCACTCACACCCTTACCTGGCAAGGGGAATTCTTTCTAGCTGATTTCCCTCTTGGCACAGAGCAATGCTGGCTTGAGAAACAGGATGATGCCGGCAAAACTAATCTGTGTACTCCTCTTTTTGTGCAGTTGTTGTTAGACTTTTTTCCCCCTCTGTGTTGCTGAAGTTTCTTAAGTGGACTCCAGAGCATTTCCAGAACTGTTTTTGTTCATGGACAACTGTCGAATCGTTGATCTCTGTGGGAGGAGGGAGGCTGGGGTCTCCTACGCCATCATTTTGGTCACCTCACATATTTTGATGCTCTGTTTTTAGGTGTATACACATTAAGAATTGTTATGTCTTCTTGGAGTATCATTATGTAATATCTTTCTTTTTCCATGGGATTTTTCCTTGTTCTCAAGTTGGCTCTGTCTGAAACTAAGAGAGCTACTCCTGCTTTCTCTTGACTAGTGTTTGCATAGTATATCTTTCCCCTTTAATTTTAGTCTATTGGTAGCTTTATATTTGCTTTTTGATCCACTCTGACAAACTCTGTCTTTTAATTTGTGTATTTAGACTTTTGACATTTAAAGTGATTATTGATGTAGTTGAATTAATAGCTACCTTATCTGTTACTGTTATCTCTTTCTTGCCCTTGTTCTGTTCCTATTTTGGTCTTCCACGCTTTTTCTACCTTTGGTGGTTGTATTTGAGCATTTCATATGATTCCATTTTCTCTCCTTTATTTAGCATATCAATTATACTTCTTTTAAAACATTTTTTAGTGGTTGCCCTAGAGTTTGTAATATACATTCACGACTAATCCAAGTCCATTTTCAAATATCACTATACTGTTTCATGGGTAGTGCAAGTACCTAATACTAATTAATATTCTTAATTCCTCCCTCCTGTCCCTTGTATCATTACTGTCATTCATTTCCTTATATGTAAGTATATATATTTATGTGTGTATAATCAAATACATTGTTACTCTTATTCATTGTGAACAAACTGTTATCTGTTGATCAATTAAGAGAAAGAAAAAGAAAAGTTTTATTATACTTTCACTTAGTCATTTTCTACCTCTCCTTATATAGCTCTGAGTTTCTGACCTATATCATTTTCCTTCTCACTGAAGAACTTTTAACATTTCTTGAAAGGTAGGTTTACTGTAACAAATTCCCTCAAGTTTTGTGTGTCTGAGAAAGTATTTTTCTTTTACCTTTTTTAGGTAGTAAAAATGAGAACCAAGTGGAGATTTTATTTATTTTATCTTAATGTACCATCTTTTAAAAATTTTTTAAATTTAAATTTAATTTAATTAACATGTACTGTATTATTATTTTCAGAGGTAGAATTTAGTGATTCATCACTTGCATATAACACCCAGTGTTCATTCCATCAAGTGTCCTCCTTAATGTCCATCACCCAGTTACCCCATCCCCCTGCCGCCTCCCTTCCAGCAATACTCTGTTTCCTATAGTTAAGAGTCTCTTATGGTTTGTCTCCCTCTCTGTTTTTGTCTTATTTTATTTTTCCTTCCTTTCCCCTATGTTCATCTATTTTGTTTCTTAAATTCCACATATGAGTGAATTCATATGGTATTTGTCTTTCTCTGATTGACTTTCTCTGATTGACTTATTTCGCTTAGCATAATACCCTCTAGTTCTATCCACATTGTTACAAATGGTAAGATTTCATTCCTTTTGATGGCTGAGTAGTATTCTATTATACATATATACCACCTATTCTTTATCCATTCATCTGTCAATGGACATCTGGGCTCTTTCCATAGTTTGGCTATGGTGGACATTGCTATAAACATTGGGGTGCAGGTGCCCCTTTGAACCACTATATTTGTATCCTTTGGATAAATACCTAATGCAACTGCTGGGTCATAGGGTAGCTCTATTTTTAACTTTTTGAGGAACCTCCATACTGTTTTCCAGAGTGGCTGTACCAGCTTGCATTCCCACCAACAGTGTAGGAGGGTTCCCCTTTCTCCGCATCCTCACCAACGTCTGTCGTTTCCTGACTTGTTAATTTTAGCTATTCTAACAGGTGTGAGATGGTATCTCATTGACATTTTGATTTGTATTTCCCTGCTGCCGAGTGATGTTGAGCACTTTTTCATGTGTCTGTTGGCCATTTGGATGTCTTCTTTGCAGAAATGTCTATTCATGTCTTCTGCCCATTTCTTGACTGGATTTTTTGGTGGGTGTTGCTGGATAAGTTCTTTATGGATTTTGGATAATGCCCTTTATCTGATGAGTCATTTGCAAATATCTTCTCACATTCCATAGGTTGCCTTTTAGTTTTGTTGACTGTTTCCTTTGCTGTGCAAAAGCTTTTTATCTTGATGAAGTCCCAATAGTTCATTTTTGCTTTTGTTTCTCTTGCCTTTGAAGATGTGTCTAGCAAGAAGTTGCTGTGGCTGAGGTCAAAGAAGTTGCTGCCTGTGTTCTCCTCTAGGATTTTGAAGGATTCCTGTCTCAATTTAGGTCTCTCATCCATTTTGAATTTATTTTTGTGTTTGATGTAAGAAAGTAGTCCAGTTTCATTCTCCTGTGTGTGATTGTCCAATTTTCCCAACACAATTTGTTGAAGAGACTGTCTTTTTTCCATTGGACATTCTTTCCTGCTTTGTCGAAGATTAGTTGACCATAGAGTTGAGGGTCGATTTCTGGGCTCTCTATTCTGTTCCATTGATCTATGTGTCTGTTTTTGTGCCAGTGCCATACTATCTTGATGATGACAGCTTTGTAATAGAGCTTGAAGTCCAGAATTGTGATGCCTCCAGCTTTGGTTTTCTTTTTCAACATTCCTTTGGCTATTCAGGGTCTTTTCTGGTTCCCTACAAATTTTAGGATTGTTTGTTCCAGCTCTGTGAAAAATGTTGATGGTATTTCGATAGGGATTGCATTGACTGTGTAGATTGCTTTGCATAGCATAGACATTTTAACAATATTTCTTCTTCAAAGCCATGAGCATGGAATGTTTTTCCATTCTTTGTGTCATCCTCAATTTCTTTCACAAGGGTTCTATAGTTTTCAGAGTACAGATCCTTTACTTCTTTGGTTAGGTTTATTCCTAGGTATCTTATGGTTTTGGGTGCAATTGTAAACAGGATTGATTCCTTGATTTCTCTTTCTTCTGCCTCATTGTTAGTGTATAGAAATGCAATGGACTTCTGTGCATTGATTATATATCTTGTGACTTTGCTGAATTCCTGTATTCCAGCAATTTTTGGGTGGAGTCTTGAGGGTTTTCTGCATAGAGTATCATGTCATATGTGAAAAGTGAAAGTTTGACTTCTTTGACAGTTTGGATGCCTTTTATTTCTTTTTGTTGTCTGACTGCTGAGGCTAGGACTTCCAGTACTATGTTGAACAACAGTGGTGAGAGTGGGCATCCCTGTCTTGTTCCTGACCTTAGGGGAAAAGCACTCAGTTTTCCCCCATTGAGGATGATATTTGCTGTGCGTTTTTCATATGTGGCTTTTATGATACTGAGTTATGTTCCCTCTATCCCTACACTGTGAAAAATTTTAATCAAAAAAGGATGCTGTATTTTGTCAAATGCTTTTTCTGCATCTATTGCTATTTGAGACTTTTCTTGCTTCTTGAGGAAGGCCTCTATTGCTATATACATGGTTTATGTCCCTTCTTTTATTAGTGTAGTATATCACAATGATTGATTTGCAGATGTTGAACCACCCTTGCAGCACAGGAAGAAATCCCACAGTCATGGCGAATAATCCTTTAAATGTACTGTTGGATCCTATTGGCTAATATCCTGGTGAGAATTTTTGCATCCATGTTTATCAGGGATATTGGTCTGTAATCCTCCTTTTTGGTGGGGTTTTTTTCTGGGTTTGGGATGAAGGTAATGCTGGCCTCATAGAATGAGTTTGGAAGTTTTCCTTCCATTTTTATTTTTTGAAACAGCTTCAGAAGAACAGGTATTAATTCTTCTTTAAAATCTTTGGTAGAATTCTGCTGGGAGGCCATCTGGCCCTGGACTCTTGTTTGTTGGGAGATTTTTGATTACAGCTTCAATTTCTTTGCTGGTTATGGGTCTGTTCAGGTTTTCTATTTCTTCCTGTTTCAGTTCTGGGAGTTTATGTTTCTAGGAATGAATCCATTCTTCCAGATTGCCTAATTTTTTGGCATATAATTGCTCATAATATTCTCTTATAATTATATTTCTTCAGTGTTGGTTGTGATCTCTCCTTTTTCATTTATGATTTTATTTATTTGGGTCCTTTCTCTTTTCTTTTTGATAAGTCTGGCTAGGGCTTTATCGATCTTATTAATTCTTTCAAAGAATCAGCTCCTAGTTTCATTGATCTGTTCTACTGTTTTTTTGATTTCTATATCATTGATTTCTGCTCTGATATTAATTATTTCCCTTCTTCTGCTGGGTTTAGGCTTTATTTGATGTTCTTTTTCCAGCTCTTCTAGGTGTAAGGTTAGGTTGTGTATTTGAGACTTTTCTTGCTTCTTGAGGAAGGCCTCTATTGCTATATACATCCCTCTTAGGACTGCCTTTGCTGCATTCCAAAGGTTTTGAACTGTCATGTTTTCATTTTCATTTGCTTCCATGTATTTTTAAATTTCTTCTTTAATTTCCTGTTTGACCCATTCATCCCTTAGTAGGATGCTCTTTTTCCTCCATGTATTTGTGTTCCTTCCAAATTTTCTCTTGTGATTGAGTTCAAGTTTTAAAGCATTGTGGTCTGAAAATATGCATGGCATAATCTCAACCTTTTGGTACCAGCTGAGACCTGATTTGTGAACCATTATGTGATCTATTCTGGAGACTGTTCCACGTGCATTTGAGAAGAACGTGTATTCTGTTGTTTTAGGATGAAATGCTCTATATCTGTTCAGTCCATGTGGTCCAGTGTGTCATTCAAAGCCCTTAGTTCCTTGTTGATCTTCTGCTTAGATGATCTGTCCATTACTGTGAGTGGGGTGTTAAAATCCCCTACTATTATTGTAATATTATCAATGTGTTTAATTTAATATAATTTTACTATTAATTGGTTTATATATTTGGCTGCTCTCAAGTTAGGGGCACAAATATTTACTATTGTTAGATCTTTGTGTACTTTTTTTTAAAATGATATAGTGTCCTTCTTCATCTCTTATTACAGTCTTTGGTTTAAAATCTAGTTTGTCTGATATAAGGATTGCTACTCCAGCTTTCTTTTGATGTCCGGTAGCATGATAAATTGCTCTCCATCCCCTCACTTTCAATCTGGAGGTGTCTTTGCGTCTAAATTGAGTCTTTTGTAGACAGAATATCAATGGGTCTTGTTTTTTTTTTTAATCCAATCTGATACCCCTTGTCTTTTGATTAGATCATTTAGTCCATTTACATTCAGAGTAATTATTGAAGGATATGAATTTAGTGCCATTGTATTACCTGTAAAGTCGCTGTTTCTGTAGATTGTCTCTGTTCCTTTCTGGTCTTTGTTACTTTTGGGCTCTCTCTTCGCTCAAAGAATCTCCTTTAATATTTCTTGCAGAGCTGATTTAGTGTTCACGAATTTCTTTAGTTTTTGTTTGTCCTGGAAACTGTTTATCTCTCCTTCTATTCTGAATGACAACCTTGCTGGATAAAGTATTCTTGGCTGCATGTTTTTCCCATTTAGCACATTGAATATATCATGCCAGTCCTTTCTGGCCTGCCAGGTCTCTGTGGACAGGTCTGCTGCCAGACTTATGTTTCTACCCCTATAGGTTAAGGACCTCTTGTTCCAGCGCTTTCAGGATTTTCTCTTAATCTCTGAAATTTGAAAGCTTCACTATTATATGTTGAGGTGTTGATGTATTTTTATTGATTTTGAGGGGGGTTCTCTGTGCCTCCTGGACTTGAATGCCTGTTTTCTCCCCCAGATTTGGGGAGTTCTCAACTATAATTTGTTCAAATAAACCTTCTGCCCCCCACCCTTCATCTTCCAGGACCTCTATTATTTGGATATTATTTTGCTTTATGGTATTGCTGATTTCTTGAAGTCTCCCTTTGTGATCCAGTAGTTGTTTTTCTTTTTTTCAGCTTCATTATTTTCCATCATTTTGTCTTCTGTATCACTGATTCTCTCTCCTGCCTCATTTATCCTAGCTGTTAGAGCCTCCATTTTTGACTGCATCTCAGCAATAGCATTTTTAATTTTGGCCTGATTAGACTTTAGTCCTTTTATTTCTCCAATAAAGGATTCTTCTACGCTTTTTCAAGCCCAACTAATATCTTTATAATCATTGTTTTGAATTCTAGTTCTGACATCTTACTTATATCCATATTGATTAAATCCCTAGCAGTGAGTACAGCCTCCTGTTCTTTCTTTTGTGGTGAGTTTCTCCTTCTTGTCATTATGTCCAGGAAAGAATAGAAAAAAGAGAAAGTAAATACAAAAATAACAACAACACCAGAAAAGAACAAACAAAACAAACCAGAAGAAAACAGAAACAAAACAAAATAAGAAATAAATCGAACAATAAGTAAAACAGAACAAAACCAGATCCTAGGTGTATTTTGGTCTGTTTGTTAAAAGGAACTAGATCCCAAAATAGGAAAGAAAGAAAAACTTATATATACACAAAAATAAAGTAAAATACAATGAAAGAAGACCAAAGATAAAAAAAATATATATAATGTATATATAAAAATAAAAATTTAAAAAGAATTGAAAAAATAAGAAAATAGTTGAAAAAAGAACCTGAGAGGCTAAAGAATAATAATAAAAAAAACCCATGAATGCTATATACTGTTTTCCCCAACAGCTGAAGTTTTGCCGTTCTCCATGATCGGCGAACTTAGTGCTAGTCGGTGGCTCCTTCTGGTCTTCTGGGGGAAGGGCCTGTTGCAATGAATCTCAGGGGTCCTTGCCCTTGTGGAAATGTGCCTCCCTTGCCAGGGGGCCAGGCTCAGTGTAAGTGGCTTCAGGTTGCATTATGTGGCACTGTTTTGCTCCCTGAAGGCTTTCAGCACTGATGGGTGGGATAAAAATGGCAGCACCCCATCTCTAGCCCCGGAGCTGAAAGTGAGCACCCCCTACTTTTCAGTGAACCCTCAGAGAAAAGCAGTCAATCACTCTTGTCTCTTTGGTTTCTGTCTGCACTCTGTGTTCACCCAGCCTGTGACCAAGCGTTTTTATCTCAGGCACACAACCCCAATTTGAGTCTCCAAACTTTACAGATTCCTGTGGTGCAGACTTGTGCCATTCATCCCAGGGGAGTGAGAGGGGCCTTTCCCCTCTTCTGCCTTTTGCTGGGCCCCAGGCCCAGAGAGCAGTCACGTGACCATGCAGCGGTTTACAGTTTATGGCAGCACCGAACAGAAAGTTGGTGCCTCTAGTTGCTGTTTTTAGCCTGCTTCCCCACTCTGATGCCTGGGAACTCTGCCACAATTGGGCATTCCTGTTCTTCTTGTGACCCTGGGGATCCTAAGACCATGCTGTCCCACCTGGGATTCTGCCCCGCTTCACCACCTGAGCGTCTTTAAGCCAGGGACGTCTCCCACCGTAGCAGACTTCTAAAGTTCTGATTCTGTGTTCTGCTCCTTATAATACTTTGTGGTAGCCTCCTTAAGCAAGCTCCCTCCCCTCCACCGTATCTTCCCATGTATCACCCCAGGTTCATGTCTCTGCACCTCCTACCTTCCAAAAAGTGGTTGCTTTTCTATTTGTAGAATTGCAGCAATTCTTTTCTCAGACCTCCCATTGATTTTACAGGTGTTCAGAATAATCTGATAACTATCTAGCTGAATTCCAGGGACCAGACAAAATTAGGGTCCCCTATTCCTCCGCCATCTTAACTCCTCCCCTGTGCCATTTTGATTTATTTATTTTTTCTAGTGAAATATTGAAACTTTATTCCTATATAGGTCCATTTACTACCCCCTTTTGTGGTATTGTTATACAGATTGCATTTATGTAATGCAATGTATTATAAATCCAACAATACATTGTTACAATGATCACTTTACATATAATTGTATGTATTTTAAGGAAACTGGAGAAGAAAAAAAGAAAGTATTTATTTAAAAAGTTTCTTATATTAGCCTTCTTATTATTTATTATTTGGGGACTTGAGTCACCACCTGGAGTTTTTTTTTTTTTTTTTTCATGGTCAAGCATGAACTCATTTTACTTTTCTACAAACATGCTCTTCTTGCCTATTAAAAAAATTTATTGTGGTAAGAACACTTAACATGACATTTACTCTCTTAACAGATTTTTAGGTGTACAGTACTCTATTGTTAATTATAGGCATAATGTGGAAATCAGATCTCTAGAACTTATTCATCTTGCATAACTGAAATCTCTGCTTTTTTAAAAAAGATTTTATTTATTTATTTGACAGAGAGAGACACAGCGAGAGAGGGAACACAAGCAGGGGGAGTGGGAGAGGGAGAAGTAGGCTTCCCATGGAGCAGGGAGCCCGATGCGGGGCTCGATCCTAGGACCCTGGGTTCATGACCTGAGCTGAAAGCAGACGCTTAATGACTGAGCCACCCAGGCCCCCCTGAAATCTCTGCTTTTGAGGATAATTTTGCATTATACAGAATTCTAGCTTGGTGGTTTTCTCTTTCAACACTTTAAATATTTCATTCCACTTTCTTTTTCCTTACATGATTTCTGAGGACAAGTCAGATGTCATTCTTTTTTTAAAAAGATTTTATTTATTTATTTGAGAGAGAGTGTGCTCAAGGAGAGGGACAGAGGGGGGAGGGAGAGAAAGGGAAGGAATCTCAAGCAGACTCCCTGCTGAGTGTGGAGCTGGTGTGGGGCTCAATCCCATGCCGTCAAGATTGTGACTAGAGTCGAAATCAAGAGTCAGACACTCAACCAACTGAGCCACACAGGCACCCCTGGATTTTCTATGAAATCATTCTTGTATAAACCCAACTTGGTCATTAAAAAAAATTCCCTTATGAAATTTATAATTAAAGTAGGTTTCTTGGGGTGCCTGGCTGGTTTAGTCAGTGGAGCATGTGACTCTTGATCTCAGGGTTGTGAGTTCAAGCCCCATGTTGGGTGTGGAGATTACTTAAAAATAAAATCTAAAAATAAATAAAGTGGGGTTTTTTTTTTAGATTTTATTTATTTATTTGAGAGAGAGAGAGTGCACAAGTGGGGGAGGGGGAGGGATAAAGAGACTGCATTGAGCATGTGATGAAGGGTGGTTGGAAGTAAGGCAGGCAGGAACAAAGGGCCCCTGCTCTCAAGTCAGATGTAATTCTTATCTTTGCTTCTTTTTTTTTTTTAAGATTTTATTTATTTGTGAGAGAGAGAATGAGAGACAGAGAGCATGAGAGGGGGGAGGGTCAGAGGGAGAAGCAGACTCCCTGCTGAGCAGGGAGCCCGATGCGGGACTCGATCCTGGGACTCCAGGATCATGACCTGAGCCGAAGGCAGTCACTTAACCAACTGAGCCACCCAGGCGCCCTTATCTTTGTTTCTTTATAGGTAAGTTGTTTTTTTCCCTCTGGCTTCTTTCACAAGTTTTTTTAATTTTTATTTATTTATTTTTTTAAAAAGATTTTTATTTATTTATTTGACAGAGAGAGACATAGCGAGAGAGGGAACACAAGCAGGGGGAGTGGGAGAGGGAGAAGCAGGCTTCCTGTGGAGCAGGGAGCCCGATGCGGGGCTCGATCCCAGGACCCTGGGACCATGACCTGAGCTGAAGGCAGACGCTTAACGACTGAGCCACCCAGGTGCCCCTCACAAATTTTTTTTAATTAATTAATTTGTTTTTATTTTTATTATTTTTTTAAAGACTATTTATTTATTTATTTGACAGAGAGAGATAGTGAGAGAGAGAGCACAAGCAGGGGGAACGGCAGGCAGGCAGAGGGAGAGGGAGAAGCAGGCTCCCCGCTGAGCAGGGAGCCTGATGCGGGGCTCGATCCCAGGATGCTGGGATCATGACCTGAGCTGAAGGCAGCCGCTTAACTGACTGAGCCACCCAGGCGTCCCATTTGTTTTTATTTTTTGAAAAGATTTTATTTATTTATTTGAAATAGAGTGAGAGAGAGAGAGAGAGAGCACAAACGGGATGGGGGAGGAGCAGAGGGAGAGGGAGAAGCAGGTTCTTCACTGAGCAGGGAGCCCGATGTGGGGCTCAATCCCAAGACCTGGGATCATGACCTGAGCCGAAGGCAGATGCCCGACTGACTGAGCCACCCAGGCGCCCCAAGTGTTTTTTCTAAGATCCATTTCTGATTTTTCAAAATTTCAATATGATATGCCTCAGTGTAGGGGCACCTGGGTGGCTCAGTCGGTTAAGCATCTGACTCTTGGTTTTGGCTCGTCATGATCTTAAGGTTGTGAGATTGAGCCCCACGTTGGGTTCCACACTCAGCAGGGAGTCTGCTTCCTCTCTCCCTCTCCCTCTACCCTCCCCTGCTCATGCACTCTCTCTCTAAAATAAATAATCTTTTAAAAAAGGTAAAAGTGTTTAAAAAAAGATATGTCTAAGTGTAGTGTTTATTTTTTATTTTTATTTTTTGTCATTTATCTTGCTTGGTGTTCTCTGAGCTTCCTAGATCAGTGGTTTGGTGTTCAACATTCATTTGGGAGAAATTCTCAGTTATTATTGCTTCGAATATTTCTTCTGTTCCTTTCTCTCTTCTTCTGGTCTTCCCATTGGGCATATCTTACATTTTTTTGTAGTTGTTCCACAGTTTTTGGATATTCTGTTCTGCTTTTTTATTCAGTTTTTTTTTTCTCTTTGCTTTTCAATTTTGGAAGTTTCTGTTGTCATATCCTCAAGTTCAGAGGTTCTTTCTTCAGCCCTGACCAGTCTACTGGCCCATTAAGGACATTCTTCAATTCCATTACAATGTTTTCGATCTCTAGCTTTCCTTTTTATTTTTATAGAATTTCCCTCTCCTTGTTTTTATTATCCATTAATTCTTCCATGTTGTCTGCTTTTTCCATTAAGCTCTTAGCATATTAATCATGGTTGCAAGAAATTCCTTGTCTGATAATTTCAACTTTCCTGCTATATCTAACTGGTTCTGATGGTTGTTTCAATCTTTTTAAAAAATATTTTATTTATTTATTTGAGAGAGAGAGAGAGCATGATCAGGGGGAGAAGCAGAGTGAGAGGGAGAAGCAGACTCCCTGCTGAGCAGGGAGCCTGATGTGGGGCTCGATCCCAGGACCCTGAAATCATGACCTGAGCTAAAGGCAGACACTTAACCAACTGAGCCACCCAGGTGCCTGACGACTATTTCAATCTTTTTAAGCTGTGTTTTTTGCCTTTTAGTATGCCTTGTAATTTCTTGTTGGAAGGTGGACATGATGTACTGGGTAAAAGGAATTGCCACAAATAGCCCTTTATTAATGCAAGGTAAGATGTGGTGGGAGGGGAAGTGTTCTATAGTCCTATGATTAGGTGTTAGTCTTTTGGTGAGTCTATGTCTCTGGACTGTGAACTTCATCAGTGCTTCTTAGTTTCCCCCGTCCTTTAGGTGGGACAGGATTGGCTAGAGGGAACCAGAGTTGGATATTTCTCTTCCCCTAGATAGTTCAAGCTCTGATAAAACCCCAACTGGTTGGGGTCTGGTTAAGTGGATTCTCTTGAGGGTATGTTTTGTTAAGAAGAACAGAATACTCTGGTGTATTTTTAAAAAATGGTTACTTTTCCCTTCCCCATGCCAGAAGCACAGGGGATTTTACTCCTATATTCACTGCAAGTATCTGGTCAAATTCCTGTAAGAAAAGCTCACAAAAGTGTTGGAGTTCCCCTATCATTGGATCCTCCTGGAGTTTTTAACTCCCAGACTTAATCTACACTGAACCTCTAGGAATTCATCAAGTACAGTTTAAGTTTTTTTACCCTGGATCTGGTGCTTGTAGTTTCTGCTCACAAGTTTTGGCTCTGTTAAGTTGTGATTCTCTGAATTTGCCTATCTGTCTCTCCAATTTTTGGGTCAGTGGTTTGCCCTGTGACCTCACTTCTCTGATGAATCTAAAAGGAGTTGTTGATTTTTCAGTTTGTTAAGCTTTTTGCTTATTGTTAGGATGGAGCAGTGACTTATAAACTCTTTACATGCTGGGCAGGAACCTGGAAGTCCTCCTTTGCCCGTTTTAAATTTGGATTATTCATTTTTTGTTGTTTAGTTGTAGGAGTTATTTCTATATTCTGGATATTAACTCCTTATCAGATATATGATTTGCAAATATTTCTTCCCATTATGTAGGTTGCTTTTTCACTGTGTTGATTCTATCTTTTAGTGCACAAAAATTTTTGTTTCATGTAGCCTCATTTGTTTATTTTTGCTTTTGATGCTTGTGCTTTTTGGTGTTGTATCCAAGAAATCATTGTCAAGTCTAATATAATGTTTTCCCCCATTTTTTCTTCTAGAATTATTATAGTTTCATGTCTTACATTTAGATCTTTAATCCACTTAGAGTTAATTTTTGTATATGGTGTAATAAAAGGGTCCAACTTGATTATTTGCAGTGGATATCCAGTTTTCCCAGTACCATTTGTTTTTTTCCATTCAGTGGTCTTGGCACCCTTGTGAAAGATTATTTGACCATATACACTGATGTGGGATCATCATGTGTGATGGTCAAGAAAGAATTCTTGAGACTTTTCATGGTGCAAAAAGGTGGTTTTTTTTTTTAATCATGGGGACAGGACTCATGGGCAGAAAGAGCTGCACTTGCGATTGTGAGGAGTGATTGATTATATACTTTTTTGCTAGTGGGGGTTAGGGATAAGTAAGTCTCTAAGGAATTTGCATATGTTGAAAGAAAAGTTTACAGGACCTTGGAGGTCTGGCTATTGTCAAGATAAGGTTACCCTTTATTATCTAGTAAAACATTAGTCATGAGACCCTTGAGGAATGTCATGTTTTGAATGTCTCAGATGTGCATCAGTGGGCCACATGTTGTAAGATGATTCATTTTTGGCTTCATTCTTCCTGCCTTTGTTTTCCTCATCATACATGAGGGTGTATTTCTGGTTTCTGAAGAGAGGCAGAATATGGCACCCTAAAACATGCCTCTTTGGCATAGCATTATTTTGACCTGATTATTTTGAGAAACTGCAGACACAGGAGAAACTCTGAAAACAGAGTAGAAATTTAAGGTGGTAGTTTAGGCCATCTTGGGGAGTTCCTTGATTTTTCTGGGTATCTCCCAAGCATACATGAGTATATACATGTTAATAAAATTCTGTTTGCTTTTCTATTGTTAATCCATCTTTATTACAGGGAGTCTCAGCCAAGAATTTGGAAGGATAGAGGAAACTTGTTTTCCTCCTTTACAGTTTTGGTGACTCAGGTAGAACCCATAGGGACACTCCCTTTGCTCTACCACATGAAGATGGGATCCTGGAAGACTGGCAGATGCCAGTAAAGAGCAAGAATTTTTACGGGTCAGTTCTCCTGGATCCCTGTTTGTATTTCCAGGTCAAGAAAGAGAGGTAAAATTTCACTTTGATCTTTTCCTTTCCAAATTAAGATTAGCAGGAAAAAAATTGTAAGAATTGATTCTTTGAATTGTTAACTCGTCATTTTGCTTTCAGATACCCATTGGTTATTCATCCTTTCCCTCCAAAAGACAGCTGTCTATCAATTTCCTGTTTGTCTCATTTCATCTCTTGAGAACTTTGCTTGATTTTCTGCCTGCCTGGGGGCATGCAGCTTGCTAGTTCTTGCATATGCAGGTAGCTCAACCATCAGTTTGGGAATATGACTAGACAGAAATGTGAAGTGTATCCCACATGGCTAGTGTCTTAACCATTACCAGCTCTCATGGGAGTTGTCTAAGTCTTTCTTTCTTTTGGCTGTCTTTGGAAATGGTTCCAGATACTGAGAAGGCTGCATATTCTATACCCTATTTGGGGAAGCCTCTTGTGTCCATTGTTAAGTTATAAAAAGCTTATTGGTTTTGGTTTCAAGTCACATGATAGGTATACTTTTGGTTTAAAAGAAAAAGGAAAATAATTTTTTTAAAAAAGTTGTTCAACACTGTCAGGAATATTTACTGTTTGTTCTGGCTGAAATCTGATAAGATATTTAAAAGTTTTTTTTTTTAGGGGCACCTGGGTGGCTCAGTCGGTTAAGCGTCTGCTTTCGGCTCAGGTCATGATCCCAGGGTCCTGTGATCGAGCCCCGCTCGGTGGGGAGCCTGCTTCTCCCTCTGCCTCTGCCTGCCTGCCTGCCTACTTGTGATCTCTCTCTCTCTCTGTGTCAAATAAATAAATAAAATGTTTAAAAAAAAGTTTTTTGTTTTTTTTTTTAAAGGGCTCTGTGGTCAGAAGCTGGTTTAATTGGAAATCTATATTCAGAGGCTGAGAGGGACTTTTGTTTTATTCCTTTTTTTATTATGTTATGTTAATCACCATACAGTACATCATTAGTTTTCGATGTAGTGTTCCCTGATAGGGACTTTTAAAGAAACTTTTCTCCTAAGCTAAAATGGAATTATATGCCCAGAGGGAAGAAAACATTCTCTTAATTTTCCTATCCCTTAACATGTAAAGTTGGGTTATTGATTTGAGCTGTTCCCAGCTATAAATTTCCCTCTGAGCACTGCTTTCACTGGATCTCATAAGTTTGGGTATATTGTACTTTTTCCCATTTATCTCACTGCATTTTCTTTTTTTAAATTTTATTTTATTATGTTATGTTAATCACCATACATTACATCATTAGTTTTTGATGTAGTGTTCCATGATTCATTGTTTGCCTATAACACCCAGTACTCCATTCAATGTGATCTCATTGCATTTTCTAATATCAGTGTTTTATTTAATTTCTACATTTTTATGATTTTTCCAGTTTTCCTTCTGTTATTGATATCTAGCTTAAATGTATTGTTTCTGGAGAATATGCATTGTATCAATTCAGTCTTTAAAACATTTATTTTAACTTGTTTTGTGATTTAATATATGGTCTATCCTAGCAAATGGTACAGGTACACATGAGAAGAATGGTATTCTGCTCTTGGGTGGTGTTATATGTATGTCTCTTAGGTCTAATTTTTTTTTAAAGATTTTGTTTATTTATTTGACAGAGAGAGACACAGCAAGAGAGGGAACACAAGCAGGGGGAGTGGGAGAGGGAGAAGCAGGCTTCCCGTGGAGGAGGGAGCCCGATGTGGGGCTCGATCCCAGAACGCTGGGGTCATGACCTGAGCTGAAAGCAGATGCTTAATGACTGAGCCACCCAGGTGCTCCTCTTAGTTCTAATTTTTAAAAAAATATGTAATGATGTTCAAGTCTTCTGTTTCCTTGTTGATATCCTATCAATTTGTTTTATCCATTACTGAAAGTGAGTTAAAGTTTCCAACTATTACTGTAGAAGTGTCTATTTCTCCTTTCAGTTCTACCAATGTTTGCTTCAATAGTTTAAGGCTCTGTTGTTATATAACCTTGAGGAAACAACTTTTTAATTAATATTTAATGTCATACTTTATTTCTTGTAACTGTTTTTGACATAATGTCTATTTTGTCTGACATTAGTATAGCCACTCTGGGTCTTTTGGTTACTATTTTCATGGAATATCTTCTCCCATTTCTTAAGTTTCAACTTCTTTGGGTCTTTAGATCTAAAGTGATTCCCTTATAGTTACATGGACCATATATGGACCAAGGTTTTTAAAAATTTATTATTTGACTCCTTTGATTGGAGGTTTTGATTGTAAATTTTAATCCATTTACATTTAAATTAATTGCTGATAAGGAGGAACTTACTTCTATTTTACTGTTTGCTCATTGTCTTATAGCTCTTTTGTTCCTCATTTCCCCTATTACTGCCTTCCTTTGTGTTTTCTTCTAGTGTACCATTTTGTTTCCCACTCATTTCTTTTGTGTATGTGTTTAGATATTTTCTTAGTGATTACCATGGGGCTCACTATGAACATCCTAAAAATATAACTACCCAGTTTATATTTATACCAACTTAATTTCAATATCATACAAAAACCTATCCCTGTGGAGCTCCATTCTCCCATCTATGATGTTATTGTAACAAATTAGGTTATTGTAAATTGTGTATGCATTATCATAGTTTTATAATTATTGTTTTATACACTTGTCTTTGAAATCATATAGGAAATAAAAAGAGGGGTTATAAATAAAAAATACAATAATTCTTGCTTTTACCTTTCTTAGAGTTTGTTATATCTTTGTATGACCTTGAGTTTCTTTCAAGTGTCTTTTCATTTCAACCTGAAGAGCTCCCTTTAGCATTTTCCGTAGGACAGGCCTGTTAGGCATAAAGTCCCTCAGATTTTGTTTATTTAGGAATGCCTTACTTTTTCTTTTATTTTTGTATGACAGTATTGCTTAATATAGAATTCCTGGTCGACAATTTTTTACTTTCAGCACTTTATTTTTTTCCTTCAGCACTTTAAAAATGCCATCCAACACCTCTGCCTCCGTCATTTCTGATGAGAAATCTGCCTATTGTCTTATTGAAGATACCTTGTTCTTGACAAGTTAATTTTCTCTACTCTCAAGAGTTTCTCTTTGCCTATGACTTTTGGCAATTTGATTATAATTTGTTTTGGTGTGGATCTCTTTTTGTTTATTCTTCCTGGAGTTTGTCAAGCTTTTCTGGATGTGTAGATTTGTATCTTTTATCAAATTCATGAAGTTTTCAATCATTCTTTCTTCAAATATTATTTCGGCCCTTTCTTCTTTTTCCTCTCCTTCTGGGATTGCCAGTATGTGTATGTTGGTGTGTTTTATGGTGTTCCATAAGTCTCTTAGGCTATTTTCATTTTTCTTCCTTCTTTTTTCTCTCTGCTCCTTAGATTGGATAATTTCGTTTGCCTTATCTTCAAGTTCAGTGATTCCTTCTTCTGCCTGCTCAAAACTACTATTGAATCCCTCTAGTGAGTCTTTCATTTCAGTTATTTTACTTGCAGCTCCAGAATTATGCTTTTGTTCCTTTTTATCATTTTTTATTCTTTATTGGTATTATCTATTTGTTCAGACATTATTTTCCTGATTTTCTTTAGCTCTTTGAGCATATTTAAGACAGTTGATTTAAAGTCCTTGTCTAGGGGTGCCTGGGTGACTCAGTTGGTTGAGCAACTGCCTTCAGCTCAGGTCATGATCCCAGGGTCCTGGGATCGAGTTCCGCATTGGTCTCCCTGCTCCTCGGGGAGCCTGCTTCTCCCTCTGCCTGCCACTACCCCTGCTTGTGCTCTCTCTCTGTATCAAATAAATAAATAAAATCTTTAAAGTCCTTGTCTAATAGATCCAATGTCTGTGCTTCCTCAAGGACAGTATATGTTGATTTCTTCTGTGAATTGGCCATATTTTCTTTCTTGTTTCTTTGTATCTGTTATTTTTTGGTTGAAAACTGGACATTTTGAATATTATAATGTGGTAACTTCAGAAATCATATTCTTTCCTTCCTTGGGGTTTCTTTTCCTCTTGGTGTGGGATGTAGCTGCTTGTTTATTTAGTGACTTCTAAAATATTTTTGTAAAGTCTTTGTTCTTTGTTATGTATGGTCTCTGTGACTTTAGCTTGTGTTAAGCTAGGGTTTTGACAGAGATATCCTTGAATGGCAGAGGGGAGGGAGGAAAGAAGAAAAGGAGGGAGGGAGAGAGAAGTAGAAAAAGAGGAGGAGGAAAAGGAAGAGTAAGTGAAGAAGAAGAAGAAGAAGAAGAAGAAGAAGAAGAAGGAGGAGGAGGAGGAGGAGGAGGAGAAGAAGAAGAAGAAGAAGGAGAAGAAAGGAAGGAAGAAGGAAAGAAAGAAAGAAAGAAAGAAAGAAAGAAAGAAAGAAAGAAGTCAAAGAAAGAAAGAAGACAAAGAAAGAAAGAAGACAAAGAAAGAACACAAGAAAAAACTCTCCTTATCTTTACACATTAGGTCTGCTCTGAAGCACTCCTTCAATATTTAGCCAGAATGTTTAAAACTCCACCTTAAACTTTAGTTCTTATTTGTACTGAGCCTATAGATCAGGACATATTGAAGTATGCATTCTGCCCTGGACATGCACATAGCTTTTTAAATTCCCAAGTAAATCTGGTGCTTTGAATGCCCTAATTTCCCTTTGTCCTTGGCTTTTCCTCCCAGACTTTCAGCACTCTATCAAATGCCTCGACTATAATATGTTGCCCCAGGTGGCTGTGGATTGTTCACTTTACAATGTTTTCAAGGAATATTTATACCGCTTTTCTGCCCTGAGGTAGTTCCAAATAAGGTTCATTAGTCCTTCAGATAGCCCTCAGACAGACTAGACCAAACACAATTCTTTGAGACTAGGTCTGCTTTGCTTCCTTTGGAACCAAGGACTAGAGTCTCACACAGGGAATATGGGCTGCAGTCTTCAAAATTGCCACCGAGGGAAAGGACAAGTAGAAATGCCACAAAGGTTTCCTACCAATTTTAAGTTGCCTTTTTCTTGTTTCAACACTTGCTTGGCTGCTAGAAACTTTGATGTTTTCAAGCATTCTGACAAAGTTGGTATCATTGTTTTTGCTTGATTTTTTGATGTATCTGTAGAGGGACTGGCCTTTTGAGGTACCTACTTTATCATTTTTGCTGTCACTCATAGAAGCTGATGTTTTATAAAGGTGCAAAATAAATTCAATGTAGAAAGCATAATATTTTCACAAATGGTATGGCAACATTTAAGTATCAGTATGTAAAAAGAAAGAACTTGAACCTAAATATTGCTCCTTATACAAAACTTAATTCATAATAAATCTGGATGCAAAACATACAAATATAAAATTTTTAGAAGAAATTCTAAGGGAAAAATCATCATGACCTGAGGTTAGGTAAAGAATTCTTAGAAATAATACCAAAAGTCTAATCCATAAGAAACTCTAAGAAAAAATTGTTAAGTTGGATTTCATTAAAATTATAAACTTTTGCTCTGAGAAATACCCTTTTAAGAAAATGAAAAGATAGATGTAGAATGAGAGAAAATATTTGTAAATTACAACTATATGCAGAATATACAAAGAACTCTCAAAACTCCACTGTAAGTTAATAAACTACTTATTTTTAAAAATGGGCAAAGGACATGAAAAGACACTTCACCAAAGAAGATAAAAGATGGCAAATAAGCTCATTAAAAGCCATTACAAAAACACAAATTAACACCACGATGAGATGCTGCTTTAACCCTATTTGAATGGCGGAAATAAAAAATACTGACAATATCAGTTTCAGAGAAACTGGAACCCCTATATATTGATGGAAGGAATGCAGAATGGTACAGCTACTCTGGACAACAGTTTGCCAAGTTCTTATAAAGGTAAACATACAAAGGCCACATAACCCGTCAATCCCACTCCTGGGTGCTTATGCTAGAGAAATGAAAATTTATGTTTACAAAAAAACTTCTGCATGAATGTTCATATCAATCTTATTCCTAATCACCCAACACTTAAAGCAATCAAGATGTCCTTCAACAGATAAATGAATGACCCATCCATTGAAACATTATTTAACAATATAAAGGAACTCTTGATAAGTGCAACAACTTGGATGAATTGCAAATGCATTATGCTAAGTGAAAGAAATCAATCTCAAAAGGTTACATAATTTATGATTATATTTGTATAACATTCTTGAAAAAGGTAAAACTATAGGGATGGGAAAGAAATTACTGGTTATCAGAGGCTTGGGATGGGGGAAATGGTTTAACTACAAAGTAGCAGAATGAGGGGAATTTTGGGGGGTAATATAATTGTTTTTTGTCCTGGGGCACCTGGGTGGTGCAGTCAGCTAAGCCTCAGACTCTTGGTTTCAGCTCAGGTCATGATCTCAGGGTCATGAGATCAAGCCCGAAGTCAGGCTGATGCTGAGCGCAGAGTCTGCTTAGGATTCTTTCCCCTTCCCTCTCCCTTCTCCTCTGCTCTTCCCCCTGTTTGTGTTCTCTCTCTCCCTCTCTCTGTCAAATAAATAAATAAAATCTTAAAAACAAAGAAAAAAATAATTATTTTGTATCCTGATTATGATGATGGTTACATGATTCTATCCATGTGTTAAAATTTGTGGTACTGAAAACCAAAAAAAGTTAATTTTCCTATATAATAATTCAAAGTAGATAATTTAAAAATTTTTAAATGTGTCACATATAAAGGATTAGGAATTATAATGGCATGCAAAATAGTAACAACCTTCTCAAAAGTGACATTTGAAGTTAGAAAACCATGGATCAATACTTTACAAGCCTTGGCAACATTTATTTTCAGCCTGAAATTATACATCAGCTGTCAATTAAGTATGAGATTAAAGACAATACTTATTCATGCAAAATCTTTTTTTTAATTTTAAATTCCAGTATACTTAACATACAGTGTTATATTAGTTTCAGGTGTACAATATAGCAATTCAACAATTCCATACATCACCTGGTGCTCATCACAACAAATGCCCTCCTTAATCCCCATCCCCTATTTCACCCATTGCCCCACCCCCTTCCCCTCTGGTAACCATCAATTTGTTCTCTATAGTTAAGAGTCTGTTATTTTGTATTTGTCTTTTTGCTTTGATCATTTGTTTTGTTTCTTAAATGCCACATATGAGTGAAATCATATGGTGTTTGTCTTTTTCTGATTGACTTATTTCACTTAGCATTATACTCTCTAGCTCCATTCATGTCTTTGCAAATGGCAAGGTTTCATTCTTTTTTATGACTGAATAATATTCCATTATATATATACCAAATTTTCTTTATTCTTTCATCAATCAATGGACACTTGGGTGCTTCGATATCTTAGCTATTCTAAAAATGCTGCCATAAACATAGGGGTACATGTATCCCTTTGAATTAGCATTTTTGTGTTCTTTGGATAAATACCCAGTAGTGCGATTGCTGCATCCTAAGGTAGTTCTATCTTTAAATTTTTGAGGAGCTTCCATATTGTTTTCCAGAGTGCCTGCACCAGTTTGCATTCCCACCAACAGTGCAAGAGGGTTCCCCTTTCTCCACATCCTCACCAACACCTGTTGTTCCCTGTGTTGTTAATTTTAGCCATTCTGACAGGTGTGAGGTGGTATCTCATTGTGCTTATGATTTGTATTTCCCTGATGATAAGTGACGATGAGCATCTTTTCATGTGTGTGTTGAACATCTGTATGTCTTCTTTGGAGAAATGTCTACTCATGTCTTCTGCCCATTTTTAAATTAGATTATTTGTTTGTTGGATGTTGAGTTTTATAAGTTCTTTATATATTTTGGTTACTAACCCTTTATTGGATATGTCATTTGCAAGTCTTCTCCCATTCCATAGGTTGTCTTTTAGTTTTGTTCATTGTTTCCTTCGCTATACGCAAACTTTTTATTTTGGTATCATCCCAATAGTTTATTTTTGCTTTTGTTTCCCTTGCCACAGGAGACCTATCTAGAAAAAAGTTGCTACAATCAATGTCAAAGAAGTTACTGCCTGGGTTCTTTTCTAGGGATTTGGGTTTCAGGTCTCACATTTAGGTATTCAGTCCACTTTGAATTTATTTTTGTGTATGGTGTAAGAAAGTGGTCTAGTTTCATCCTTTTGCATGTTACTGTCCAGTTTTCCCTACACCATTTGTTGAAGAAACTGTCTTTTTCCCATTGGATATTCTTTCCTGCTTTGTCAAAGATTAATTTATTTCTGGGTTTTCTATCCGGTTCTATTGATCTATGTGTCTATTTTTGTGCTGGTACCATACTGCTTTGATTACTACAGCTTTGTAATATAACTTGAAGTCCAGAATTGTGATGTCTCCAGCTTTGATCTTCTTTTTCAAGATTGTTTTAGCTATACAGAGTCTTTTGTGGTTTCATACAAATTTTTGGATTGTTTGTTCTAGTTATGAAAAGTGCTATTGGTATTTTTATAGGGATTGCATTGAATGTATAGATTGCTTTGGGTAGTACAGATATTTTAACAATATTTGTCCTTCCAATCCAGAAGCATGGAATGTCTGTTGTCTTCAATTTCTTCCATCAGTGTTTTATAGTTTTCAGAGTACAGGTCTTTCACCTCCTTGGTTAGGTTTATTCCTAGGTATCTTATTTTTGGTGCAAATATAAATGGGATTGCTTTCTTAATTTCTCTTCCTGCTGCTTCATTATTGGTGTATAGAAATGCAACAGATTTCTGTACATTAATTTTTTTATCCCATGACTTTACTGAATTCATGTACCATTTCCAGCAGTTTTTTGGTGGAGTCTTTCAGGTTTTCTATATAGAGTATCATGTCATCTGCAAATAGTGAAACTTTTACTTCTTCCTTACTGATATGGATGCCTTTTATTTTATTATTATTAATTAATTAATTAATTAATTTTTGCTGCCTGATTGATGTGGCTAGGACTTCCAGTACTATGTGGAATAAAAGTAGTGAGAGTGGGCGTCCTTGTCTTAATCCGGACCTTAGGGAAAAACGTCTCAGTTTTCCCCAGTGAGGATGATGTTAACTGTGGGTTTTTCATATATGGCCTTTATGACATTGAGGTATGTTCCCTCTAAACCCCATTTGGTTGAGGGTTTTTTTTTTTTTATCATGAATTGATGTTGTACTTTATCAAATGTTTTTTCTGATGTATTGAAATGATCATATGTTTCTTATCCTTTCTCTTATTGATGTGATGTATCACACTGACTGATTAGTGAATACTGAGCCACACTTGCAATCCAGGAATAAATCCCACTTGATTGTGGTGAATGATTATTTAATGTATTGTTAGATTTGGTTGCTAGCATTTTGTTGAGGATTTCTTTCATCTATGTTCATCAGAGATACAGGCCTGTAGTTCTCTTTTTTAGTGGTGTCTTCATCTGGTTATGGTATCAGGGTAATGCTGGCCTCATAGAATGAATTTGGAAGTATTCTTTCCTTTTCTATTTTTTGGAATAGTTTGAGAATAGGTATTAACTCTTCCTTAAATGTTTGGTAGAATTCGACTGTGAAGCCATCTGGTTCTGGACTTTTTTTGTTGTGAGTTTTTTGATTACTGACTCAATTTCTTTCCTGGTTATCAGTCTATTCCAATTTTCTGTTTTTTCCTGTTTCCGTTTTGGTAGGTTATATGTTTCTAGGAATTTAACCATTTCTTCTAAGTTGTCCATTTTGTTGGCATATAGTTTTTCATAATACTCTCTTATAATTGTGTTTCTGTGGTGTTGGTTGTTAGTGTTCCTCTCTCATTTGTGATTTTATTTATTTGAGTCCTTTCTCTCTTTTTCTTTATAAGTCTGACTAAGGTTTATCAATTGATTTTTTTTCCAAAGAACCACCTCCTGGTTTCATTGATGTGTTCTATTGTGGTTTTATTTTCTATATCATTTATTTCTGTTCTAATGTTTATTATTTCCTTCCTTCTGTGGGCTTTAGGTTTTGTTTGCTGTTCTTTTACTAGCTCCTTTAGATGTAAGATTAGATTGTTTATTTGAGATTTTCCTTGCTTCTTGAGGTAGGCCTGTATTGCTATAAACTTCCCTCTTAGAACTGCTTTTTCTCCATCTCAATGGTAGGCCTGTATTGCTATAAACTTCCCTCTTAGAACTGCTTTTTCTCCATCTCAATGGTTTTGGACTGTTGTATTTTCATTTTCCTTTATTTCCATGTACTTTTTAATTTCTTTTTTTGATTTCCTGGTTGACCCATTCATTGTTTAGTAGCATGTTATTTAACCTCTATGTATTTGTGGTCTTTCCAGATTTTTCCTTATGGTTCACTTCTAGTTTCATAGCATTGTGGTCAGAAAAGATGCATGGTATGACTTCGATCTTCTTGAATTTGTTGAGGCTTGTTTTGTGGCCTAATATGTGACCTATTCTGGAGAATATCTCATGTGCACTTGAAAATAATGTGTAGTCTGCTCTGTTAGGATGGAATGTTCTGAATATATTTGTTAAATCCATCTGTTCCAGTGTGTTATTCAAAGCCATTGTTTCCCTTGATTTTCTGTTTAGATGATCTGTCTCTTGATGTCCCTTGATGTAAGTGGGCTGTTGAAGTCCCCTACTATTATTGTATTATTATCAATTAGTTCCTTTATGTTTGTTATTAACTTCTTCTATATTTGGGTGCTCTTATGTTTGTTGCATAAATATTTACAATTGTTTTGTCTTCTTGCTGGATTGTCCCCTTTATGATTATATAGTGTCCTTTGTCTCTTGTCACAGTCTTTGTTTCCAAGCCTATTTTTGTCCAATGTAAGTACTACTACTTCAGCTTTCTTTTTACATCCATTTGTATGATAGAAGTTTCTCTATCCCCTCACTTTCAATCTGCAGGTGTCTTTAGGTCTAAAATTAGTCTCTTGTAGGCAGCATATAGATGGGTATTTTTAAAAATCCATTCCGCCTCCTTATGTCTTTTGATTGGAGCATTTAGACCATTTACATTCAAAGTAATTATTGATAGATATGTATTTATTGTCATTTTATTATTTGTTTTGTGGTTGTTTCTGAAGATTTTCTCTGATCCTTTCTTATCTTTCTCTCTCTCATGGTTTTCTGATTTTCTTTAGTGATATATTTGGATTTCTTTCTCTTTATTCTCTGTATATTTATTACTGGTTTTTGATACATGGTTACCATTAGGTTTGCATATAACATCTGCATATAGCAGTCTATATTAAGTTGATGGTCACTTAAGTTCATTTATTTTTTAAGATTTTATTTATTTGAGATAGAGAGAGAGCACAAGGTGGGGGGAGGGTCAGAGGGAGAGGGAGAAGCAGACTCTCCACTGAGCAGGGAGGCCAATGTGGGGCTTGATCCCAAAACCCTGAAATCATGACTTGAGCTGAAGGCAGATGCTTAACTGACTGAGCCACCCAGGCACCCTGATGTTCGCTTAAGTTTAAACCCATTCTTGGGGCTCCTGGTTGGCTCAGTTGGTTAAGCAACTGCCTTCGGCTCAGGTCGTGATCCAAGAGTCCTGGGATCGAGCCCCACGTCGGGCTCCTTGCTCAGCAGGGAGCCTGCTTCTCCCTATCTCTCTGCTGCTCCCCCTGCTTGTGCTCTCTCTCTGTCAAATAAATAAATAAATAAATAAATAAATAAATCAAACTTTAAACCCATTCTTTACTCCTCACCTCTCCATGTTTTAGGTATATGGTGTTACTGTTTGCATCCCTTTATTTTGTGAGTTACTTGACTGGATTTTTACAGAAATATTCATTTTTACTGCTTTTGTGTTTCCTAGCTTCATACTGTCACGTTTGGTCTTTCCTTTCCACTCAACAAGTCCCTTTTAATATTTCTTGCAGGGCTGGTTTAGTGGCCATGAACTCCTTTAATCTTTGTTTTTCTTTGAAACTCTTTATCTCTCCTCTATTCTGAATGATAGCCTTGCTGGATAGAGTAATCTCAGCTGAAGATTTTTCCCATTCAGGACTTTGAATATATCTTGGCACTCTCTTCTGGCTTGGAAGTTTCTGTTGAAAAATCCCCTGCTAGCCTTATGGGGCTTCCCTTGTATGTTACTATCTTCTTTTGTCTTGCTGCTTTAAAATTTTTTCTTCATCACTGTATTTTGCCATTTTAATTATAATATGTCTTGGTGTGGGTCTGCTTTTGTTGATTTTGTTGGGAGTTCTCTGTGCCTCCTGGATCTGGATATCTGTTTCCTTCCCCAGATTGGGGACGTTTTCAGCTATTATTTCTTCAAATAAATTTTCTGCCTCTCTTTTCTCTCTTTTCTCCTGGGACTCCTATAATACAAATGTTATTATGTTTGATGGAGTCACTGAGTTCCCTATGGCTATTCTTGTTTCACATAATTCTTTTCTCTCTCTTTTGTTCAGATTTCCATTACTTTCCATTACTCTGTCTTCTAGGTCATTAATTTGTTCCTCTACTTCTTCCAGCCTGCTGTTCATTCCATCAAGTGTGTTCCTCATTTTATTTATTAAGCCCTTTATCTCTGTTTTTCTTTTCTCTGTGTTAAGGGTCTCACCAATGTCCTCCACTCTTTTCTCAAGTGCAGGGAGTATCCTTATGATCATTGCTTTAAATACTCCATCAGGCTTGTTACTTATATCTGTTTCATTTAGATCTCTGGCATGGCCTTCACCTATTTTTTCATTTGGTATAAATTCCTCTGCTTTCTCATTTTGTGTAAGTCTCTGTGCCTGTTTCTCTCTGTTAGGAAAGTCAGATATACCTCCTGTTCTTGAGGGTAATAGCCTTTTGAAGAAGAGGTTCTGTAGTGCCCTGCCATGTAATGTTCCTTATTCTGCAGGGCCTGGTGCTTCTGAGAGTGTCTCCAATGTGTGCTGCATGTGCTCTTATATATTGTCCTGGCTGCTTCATCCTTCAAGCCAGTCATCTGCAGAGGCTCGTTTTGCCTGTTGTGGACAGTGTTTGGTCCTTGGCCTGGATATGGTGCATTTTAACTAGGTCTGCTCTGGTCTGCTTGTGAAATGACACCTGTCACCACCACGTTGGAACCCAAGTTTTGCAAAACTCCCATGTTGGGAGATGTGGTGTGAGCAGGGTTTGGGCTGGTCTTCTGGGGGAGGGGCCCACTGCATTGGGACTGAGGCAAATGTACCTGGGAGGGGCAGTTCCACCAGCATGCGAGGGCCAGGGCTTAGTGTAAGCAAGTTAGGCAGTGAGTGTGAGCAATGCACCAGTTCCCACAGGTGGCCCTGTGCTTATGCAGAGGGCCAGGGGTGGGAAATGGTGCTGGCCAGTTCCTTTGTTCCTGGAGGGGTCTCTCCATGAGTGCTGTCTCTCTAGGACACACTCCAAGATGAGCAAATAAGCTCTCCACTCTGTGTCCCAGATGCTCTTTAGATAGCTGTTTCCATGGTGTATGTCCACGGGTTGTTTGCCTTTGTCCTCTGCAAGAGCAGTGCAATGCCCCCTGGGCTGTCTCTCAGTCAAGCCCACTAACCCTTAGAACTCCAGGCTTTAATCCCTGCTGGTTGCAAGAATTAATGAAATTCAGGCCCTCTTGCTTTCCAAGCCGGTTGCTATGGGGGTTAGTTTTCCCTGTGTGTTTCCTTATGTACTAGTCTCTCTCTCATCCTTCTCCATGACCATGGCTCCCTCTCCACCACAGTGGCCATGATCTGTTTTTGTCCCAAAGCACATCTCCACACTTATTGCCTTCTTTGATGTGGCCTCTTCTCTACCTTTATTTATGGAGTTTGTTCTGCCAGTCTTCAGGTCAATTTCTGGGTTATTTAGGATGATTTGATAGTTATCTAGTCGTATTTGTGGGATGAGGTGGGCCCAGGATCCTCCTACTCTGCCACCATCTTCTAACTTCTCTCTCTGTATTTTAAATGTTTTAAACCACCTCCATACTGTTTTGCACAATGGCTACACCAATTTGCATCCCCACCAAGAGTGCAAGAGGGTTCACCTTTCTCCACATCCTCGCCAACACCTGTTATTTCTTGTGTTTTTGATTTTAGCCATTCTGACAGGTATGAGGTGATATCTCATTGTAGTTTATTCATGCAAAATCTTAAAAGAAATCATCACCCATAGTAACTGGAGGATGAGTCCCATCAAAACAGTGTATCAAACCAAGAAAAAGGAAGACATGAATTCTAAGAAGCAGAATATCCCACTTAGGGTCTTAGTAAAGAAATGTTTTAAGTCAGTGTAATACTCTTAGCCAATAAAGATTGAAGCAGGGCCTAGGAAGGTGATTTCCAAGAACAAAGAAACGGATATAGTTGAAGATTTGAAAAACATGGCCAATAGGCTTATGACAGAAATGTGAGCTCTTGAGGGCAGGAACTTCATCTGTTTTTCTTAATGATGTAGTTCCACATTTTAGTACAGTACCTGGCACATGGTAAGCCCTCAGTACAGATTTGTTAAATGGAAAATAGAGGAAGAGTGCATGAGAGGAGAAGAATTTGAGACAGCAAGTATACAGGACTGTTATAAGGAGTGTCTCTGTAAAGGTGAGCAGAGAAAAATGGTGTCATTTGAAGGGAAAGTAGAATCAAAAAAAGGTATTTTTAGGGGTGCCTGGGTGGCTCAGTTGTTAGGCATCTGCCTTCAGCTCAGGTCATGGTCCCAGGGTCCTGGATTGAGCCCCTCATCGGGCTCCCTGCTCAGCGGGAAGCCTGCTTCTCCCTCTCTCACCCCCCCTGCTTGTGTTCCCTCTCTCGCTGTGTCTCTCTGTGTCAAATAAATAAATAAAATCTTTTTAAATATTTTCTCCATAAGGCACATCACAGTCATTTTAAAAAAGGTATTTTTAAATTAGGAAAAATGACAATATACTCGTATGCTGATGGGAATGAGAAAATAGAGAAAAACATTTACGAATGAGGAAAGTTTTCTTCTGATGGCTTGTATATTCTCAGAGGAGTGGGAAGCAAAGTTATCAGGTGAGAGTGAAGATGGTTCATGATCAGCAAGTATCCCCAATATCCTGAACTTTCCTGGATCTTCCACTCATCTTCTTCTTTTTTTTTTTTAAAGATTTTATTTACTTATTTGACAGAGAGAGAGACAGCAAGAGAGGGAACACAAGCAGGGGGAGTGGGAGAGGGAGAAGCAGGCTTCCTGCTGAGCAGGGAGCTTGATGTGGGGCTCGATCCCAGGACCGTGGGACCATGACCTGGGCCGAAGGCAGATGCTTAATGACTGAGCCACCCTGGCGCCCCCCACTCATCTTCTTATATGGAATTTTTCATAATAAAGTGCTGTGAAAAATTAAAAAGAAATGCTTCTGTTTATTAAAAGGCATGATAAAGAAGAGTGAAGGCAAGCTACAAACCAGAAGGAGATATTTTGATTACATGAAATCATCTATACAAAGTGTATAGAATACATAGAGAACTCCCACAAATAAATAGGTAAACAACCTATGGAGAAAATGGGCAAAAGACATTAAATAGACACCTCATAGACAAGAAAATCCCCAAGGCCACATATCTGAAAAACTGCTCAATATTATTACTAATCAAGAAATTGCAAATTAAAAGTATAATGAGATACTATTTCACTTTCACTAGATTGGCAACAATTTTGTAGTTTCTTAATATCAAATGTTAATAAGAATGTGGATCAACTGGAGCAGTTAAACACTCTTGATAAGAGTGTAAATTAGTATAATCATTTTGTAAGAAAATCTGGCATGATCTAGTAATTCTGGAAATGTGCCTCCTCTATGAGTTGACAATTCAAGTCCTAAGTATAAACACTGGAACACAGCTTCTCAGCCATTTTAGTCTATAGCCCACACAGGAAATGCTGTTTGTATGACACACAGGAGTAAGATGACAAGGTTGTTCAGGGCCAGAACCAAGAGATCCAGGGTCTGTGGTCTGGCTGCCTCCAGGGCTAAAGGGGTCTCAGTGTTTCAAGTCCAAAAGTTGGAGGACTCTTGCACATAGGCATCAGGAATCATGCTCCCAGAATGTTTATAGCAGCAATGTTTGTAATATCCTCCACAAATAGAAACAACCCAAATGTCCATCAATGATAAAATGGACACATAAATTGAGATACAGTTGATTCTTGTTATTTGTAGAGTCCATATTTGCAAATTTCCCTACTTGATAAAATTCATTTGTGACTCCAAATCAATACCAGGGTGCTTTCCTTGTCACTTGAGAGAGCAGTGAAAAATTTGAGTCACTGGAAACACATGTATGTTCCCAGATGAGGTCAAACAAGGTGACAATTTGCCTTCTTCTTTCAGTCTCATACTGTAAGCAAGTGTCCCTTCATGATGTAGTTAGTGCCATACATTTTGCATTTTTGTGCTTTTTGTTGGTTACTTCACAATTAAAGATGGCCTCCATGCTTAGTGATAACGTGCTGTCTAATGTTCTTGAATGAAAAATGACTGTGATGTGCCTTATGGAGAAAATATTTGTGTTATATAAACTCTGTTCAGGTATGAGTTATAGTGCTGTTGGCTGTGAAGTCAATGTTAATCAATCAATAATGTATATTAAACAAAGTACCTTTAAACAGAAACACAAATGACATATGGATATGTATTGATTAGTTGATGAAATGTGACTAGAGGATCATAGGAACTTGAAATTATATTTCCCTTAGGAGCAATATTTCAAGACTGCCTAATTCAGTGTTCATGGCAACTTTATAGAACATAGCTACCACAATAATGAGAATCTACTGTATATTCATTTGGTGAGATAGTATATGGCAATGATAACGAACAATTGCCTGCCACATGCAACAACAGGGATGAATCTCAGTTACACAAATTATTCCACTTGTATAAAGAGCAAAGGAAGCAGCAAAAAACAAGATATTGTTAGGATTATGAATCTACCTAGAAAATAACTAAAAGAAAAGGGAGAGGGACACTTAGGTGGCTCAGTCGGTTGGGCGTCTGCCTTTGGCTCAGGTCATGATCCCAGGGTCTTGGGATCGAGTCCGGCATCAAGCTCCTTGCTCAGCAGGGAGCTTGCTTCCCCCTCTGTCTGCCACTCCCCCTGCTTGTGTTCTCTCTCTCTCTCTCTGACAAATAAATAGATAAAATCTTTAAGAAAATAAATAAAAGAAAAAGGAGGGAACAATGAAGACAAAGGATAGAGGTTACCCCTGAGGAAAGTGAAAGGAAAGGGATCGAGGGATACATGCAAGAAACTTCTAAGGTAATGGTGATGTTTGAAAAAAAACACTGCTGTAGAAGTTTACTGAGGGAATGAATGACTCCTACATCTGTCTCTCTGCTCTAACCCCTCATTGGAGCTCCAGAACCAAATTCCTAAGTGCATTTTAGGTAATTATGCCTGCATATCCTATAAGTACCTCAACCTTGACATATCCAAAGTCCAATTCCATCATTTTCTTCCCACACTTGCTTTTTTTCCTGTGTCCCTCTGCTAGTGAATCCTCCCAACCAGGAAATAACTCAAAAACAGGAATTTTAGTCATCTTTGACTTCTGCATCATCTTTGGCCTGTGGTGACCCCAAAATGTGCCCTTCAGATCTCCTGTTAGAGGGAGCATAGTGGAATGACAAGCGCTAGATGCCACCTCTTTGACTCCACAACTAAGTTTGTGCCAAGACGGCACATCCTCTGGGAAGCTGCCAGCCAGTGACTGAGCATGGCAGGGACACACTGCTGCAGGACAGGACTCCTCTTACTGTCGGCCCTGGGTTGGGGATTCCACGTGAGCCTGAATAAACTAAACTAAAGTCTACACTTTAGTTTTAGAACTAAACAGCATCTGAGATTCTTCTTATTTGACCCCCTGGCCCCCCACCCCCATTCTCCCGCATTTGTCTTACAGATGTCAAACATGCATCACACTCTAAATAGTCTTACTGCCTACTCTTGCTGCTTCTCCTTTATTCTGCACATGCCATTCCCCCACAATGATCTTTCACATCCAATCATGTCTTGGTGTCCATATTTTTGTAGGAACCAAACTAACAACAGGGGTAGCCAGGAGTCGTCTGAGTAACAGGCCGGAAGGTGGGGGGGTTATGGACTGGCTCACTCGTTACCCAAATGGTAACAACAGTAAGTACCATCCTGAATGTTCTGTGTGGCATGGATAATCAATAGCACAAGGCTAACCCCTGAGCGCTTAAGGTTTCGCTTATACATACCTGGGGAAACATCCCAGTGGTGGCTTTTACCCTAGCTTGTGAGATGATTCAGGCCTTTGAATGGTATGAAGTGCACAAAGTCCAAGGGAGGGCAGAGGTGGCTGGTCATCACTAAGTTGTACTGATGCCCTGAAGAGACATAATGAGTAAGTAAGGAACATTACCAAAAAGTTAAGGGCTGAGGGTGAGACACACAGGACTTCCTTGGTAACTTACAAAAAGGCCCTTCCATTCAGCAGAGAAACAGCAAACACACTGAGGAGCTCACAGATGATGTGGCGGCAATAGAAGCAAAACGTCAGAGAGGGTTACATCCTCAACTAAAACAGGTCTGTTACAGGAAGATCAGGGTCCTGTTTGGAAAAAGGCCAGACACTGAAATGGAGCCCAGATATATCGCCATGCATGTCCCTGAGGAAGTTGGTTTTGCAGAAACGGTTTTGTAGCTTGATTACGGTGATAGTTACATGATTTACCCATATGTTAAAAATCAGGGTACTGAAAACCAACAAAGAAAAAAAGGTTAATTTTACCATAATAATTTCAAAGTTATTATTTTAAAAAAATTTAATGGGTGACATAAAAACAATGGGACTGATAATAGCCTTCAAAATCATGGGAGGCTTCTCAAAAGTGATATTGGAAGTTTAAAAAAAAACAGTGGATCAATGCCTTCAAAATCCTTGGGGGAAATTTCAGCCTAAAATTTATACATACAGGTATCAATTAAGTATGAGATAGAGACAAACTTTGCCCATGTAAAGTCTCAAAAGAAGTCACTTACCATGTGCCTTTTCTCAGGAAGTACCTGGAGGATGTGTCCCATCAAAAGCATTGTAGTAAAGAACAACAACAAAAAAAGTGGGTTCCAAGAGGCCCCAGACCGCACTTGGGGGTCTAGCAAAGGAATGTTCTAGGTTGATGCAGCACCCTTAGCAACCAATAAAGACTGGAAGGCATGCTCCAAGAACAAAGGAAGGAAGATATTTGAAGATTTGGAAAAGACGGCTGATAGGACTATGACAGAAATGGAAGTTCCTTTAGTCATGTTCACCGATGTAGCTCCAGATCTTAGAACAGTGCCCAGCACGTGGCAAGCATTCAGTAACGTTTTGCTAAATTTGAACAAGAGAGGAAGAGTGAATGGGAGGAGAGGATGTTGATACAGTGAGTACAAACAACATTTTATGTTTTTAAGATTTCTTTATTGATCTAAGAGAGAGGGCAGGGGAGCATGATCGGGAGGGGCAGAGGGAGAGGGAGAGAGAATCTCAAGCAGACTCCGGGCTGAGAGCCTAGCCCAGCACAGGGCTCGATCTCACCACCCTGAGACCAAGAACTGAGCCAAAATCAAGAGTCGGATGCAGAACGGACAGTGCCACCCAGGCGCCCCGCCCCCCCGACACAACTCTTTAAAAGGAGTTTTTCTGTAAGGCTGAGCCGAGAAATGTAGGGTAGCTCAAATGGAAAGTGGGATCAGAAGAGGGTTTTTGTTTTTTTTTTAAGTTAGGAGGAATGACATGATTGTACGTTGGTACCAGTGATCCCAAATGGAGGGACACATGTAGGAGGAAGGAGGGAAGTTTTCTACTGGTTGCCCTCTATTCTCAGGGAAATGGGAAGCAAAGTCACCAGGTGAGAGCGAAGAGGGTGAGTGATCAGAAAGGACCCCAATATCCTCAACGTCTCTAGATGTTCCCCAAATCATCTTGGTTGTCCCAAAAGCTGGCTGTTTCCCAAGATCATTTTCCTTGAAGCGTTCCTTAGGCGGTATTGAGTCTCTCACACACCTCTACCACCACAGCGCTAAATCCTTGCATAATTTAGATCCCTTCAAAGTTGTTGAGATTAGATTCATGGCCCTCAGGATGTTCTATCCTAGAAAATGGTGATGTGGACTTGAAAAGAATGTGGACTGGAAGAAAGAAACAGATGAGCCTAGGGGAAGGGAAGAAAAAATAAAATAAGATAAAAACAGAGAGGGAAGCAAACCATAAGAGACTCTTAACTCTAGGGAACAAACAGAGTTCTGAGGGTTTCTGGAGGGGAGGCGGGTGGGGGATGGGATAACTGGGTGATGGGCATTAAGGAGGACACGTGATGAAATGAGCACTCAGTGTTATGTGCAACTGATGAATCACTAAATTCTACCCTTGAAACGAATAATACAGGATATGTTAACTAAATTGAATTTAAATAAAAAAAAATTTTTAAAAGAAAAGGGTGTGTACACAACTGCTGTTGAATGGAGTGCTCTGTAGGTGTTAGTTAGTTCAAGTTCATGGACACGGCTGTTGAGGTCTTCTACACCCTTGCGAATTTTCTGTCTAGTCCTTCTGTCAATTATTGAGACGGAGTATTAAAGCCTCCAGGTATCACCGTTGAATGCTCTAGTTCTGCCATCAATTTTGTCAAGTTCTGTTGTATTTTGAGGCTCTGTACTTATGTGCATCTAAGTTTACAATAGTGATGTCTCCCATATCGGTGGATCCTTTTATCATGGTAAAATGTCCAGTTCCGTCTCTGGGAACACTTTCTGCCTTAAAGGTCTACTTTGTCTGTTGTGATCATGGCCAGGACAGCACACGCTGGCTGCTGAACTCTCAGTAGATCATCCTCGGTCCTTTCTCCCTCAGTGGGTTTGGGGCATTATCGGAAGTACATCCCCCGCCCAAAGCATACAGTTGAATCCCCAGGGTCTCACACCGGGTTGATCCTCTCTGTACCTCGCGGTTAATGCATTCAAACTAGGGGTAAATTTACAGATGATGTATTGCCATGAGTTTTATGCATTTCTCGTGTCTTTTTGCGCCTCTGTTTCTCCGGGACTACCACCTTTTGTGTTAGATAGATGTGTTCTCATATGCCCTTTGATTCCTTTGTTCCGGGGCCCCACCCCCTGAGGTCTCAGAGCTTCCAGGGTGGCCCTTCGCTCCCTAGCAAGACCCAGCATGTGCCGATAGATGCTACAGAGAATGCTCGCCGCCAAAGCCACAGGTGCCCCTCCCAGTGGAAGCCCTGATCTTCTCTCCATAACCTCGCTGGGGATATGCCAAGCCTGATAAGGGAGAGAAGAAATCATACGCCGAGGGAGTTGCAAGAAATAGCCGGTCTGTACTGGTAGGAGCAGGGGAAATATCCCTGGGATTGGATTTTGAGGGTGCCGGATCAAGAGGACAGGAAAGGGAAGACTGGATAAGCAGGTTTTACTGAGTGGGGGGGGGCACGATGTCGTCCCACGGGATTTCCCATACTGGCAGGGACTCCAGGAGATGGAGTAAATTCACCACCAGAGTGGCCCTTCAAAGCTTTAAGGAAGTGATGGCCCACAGGGAGGGAAGCGCGAGTCCCTGCCTTGGACCAGCAGGTGGCAGAGGAAGGAACAAAGGGGTTGAGTGAGGCAGGCATGCTGGAACGGACAGAACCCGTGAGGCCGGGCACATGGCCAGACGGTTATGCTCCATGGGAGGGCCGAGAGGACACACCATTCACCAAAGCCATCGGGGGTGTTCTGGTGAGAGGGGGCCCCAGCATCACCAAGAAGCTCAGCGGCTGCTCCCCTCTGCAGGCCGATGCAGATGACGGAAGGAAAGTGGTCCCGGCCTGGGCGCATTCCCATCCATGGGAACGATGGAATTCTGACGTAATAGAGGGCAGGGGTGGCTCTTGATCAAGAGACTCCAGGAGACCAGGTCTGCAGTAACAACCGGCAAGGTCAGAGGGGCAGTCAAGAGTGCTTGACTTGGGGCGCCTGGGTGGCTCAGATGGTGGAGCATCTGCCTTCGGCTCGGGTCATGATCCCGGGGTCCTGGGATCGAGACCCACATCGGACTCCTGACTCAGCGGGGAGCCTGCTTCTCCCTCCCCCTCTCCCCCTCTCCCCAGCTCATGCAATCTCTCTCTGTATCTCTGTCAAATGAATAAATTTAAAAAAAAAATCTTTAAAAAAATAAAAAAAAAAAAAAGAGAGTGCTTGACAGGCACGGAGCTGAGAGGATGCTTCCGACAGCCTGGCTCCCTCGGGGTAATGACAGCCAGAAAAAGGCAAGAGAAAAGAGGGTGGTCGTCCCAGGAAAGAGTCACGATTTGTTGCTCAGTTCCCGGTCCGGAGCCGATTTTGAGACCGGCCCCACTGGCTGAAGAGGTGGGGGAGTCCTGAGGAGGAAGGGTCTGGAAACCAGGCGGTGAGTATATATACTGTTTATGATGCCACTGTCCTTCTCTGCAGAAAAGGACTGCCCTTTCTCAAGTGACGGTGCCCTGGGGAAAGAGGAATACCCAGACGTGTCTAGGACGATTGGACACGGTCTGAGGTGACATTGATTCTGGAGCCCCAAAGTGTCACTGCGGGGCCTGGTTAGACTGGGGCTTAGGAGACCCTGGTAAATAAAAGGAGTTGGGGGTAGGGATCCAGTCATGGACCAAGGCAGGGGTCACTTCTCCAGTCCACGGGTTGACAACTGATACACGTGGCACTTGGGGCAAAAACCCCCACATTGGGTCATTGGTCTGTGGGGTAAGAAGCTATCATGGTGGGGGAGGCCAAGTGGATCCTCTGACATAGGTCCCCACCGCAGACCGAACAGGTGAGCCGAAACCAATATTGGATCCTGGCGAGGCTGAAGGGGGAGAGTTAGCAGAGATTATGGACACCAGTGGCGACCTATAGGATGCAACCAAAGAGGAGGTGGGAGAGCCCCAGGGATGAGGAGAGTGGGGAAGGTGTGAAAAGGCTCTAGGATTCTGTCTGTGGGGGAGAGGGACAAGGAGGCCTCCACTGGATCCATCGGCAATGTTTCCTAGGAGGGTGGTGGGTAGAGGAGATTCTGCTCTATCCCTTGTGATCCATTTTAGCATGTCTGAAATAGCACACCATGACCTTAAGAGCCAATGGGAGAAGTGGGAGAGGGCGTTTTTCACACACAGGCAGGGATAGTGGGGGGCACGCTTGAGGAGGAGGCTTATCGCAGACTTAGAGTGTGCCCAGTCTCCCCGGCTCTGTAACCTTCTCCAGCACGACAGGCTTCTCAGGCGCAGACCCAGTGACACTGGGCCTTGGAGCTCACGCAGGCAAGGAGTGTTCAGGCACCCCAGGCCTCTCTTGGGGATCAGCCAGAGTAGGATGCGGGAAGGAGAGGCGAGGGGCAGACAGAGGAGCATGAATGGGAAAGCGAGGACGGAAAAGTACGGAAGGAACGGAGGGCCCTTCGGGTAGGGGCTGGGTGGCAAGCAAGGGAAATTCTAACACGCCAGGACCTCCCAGAAGCCAAGGGAAGGAGGGACCGCTGCCCAGCTATCAGGACTGCTCAGCTCAGAGAAGCTGGGGACGGGTAGTTTCAGGAAAATCTGAGAGACAACTGGCGCCCCACCCCCACGGCCCCCACCACCGTTAGGCCTACTTAGTTGTGCCTTGCTCCAGACCTTTCGACATACTTGTACGTACACCTCTACGTAGTCTCGATATAGGAGTGGCTCTTGTTTTCTCTTCATTTCATTTCATTTCATTTCATTATTTACAAATGTGTGTCCAGCTCCACTGACCTCCAAATTGCTCTATTCAGTCACGAGGGTGCTTTGAAATCTGTGAACGTGGCCTCTCGCGTTCCTTTTGCCTGCCGCCTTTCAAGTCTTCGGGATGCACACACTTCCCGTTGCTTGCCTGGTGAGAGGCACCATTTCCTCACTGATGGGAATTTAGAGCGTTCCCAGTTTTTTCTCATCACCAACGTCCTAGTGCACGTGTCCTTCCTTATCCGCTACATGAACGAGCGAGTCTCCAGGAGAAGTAGCCGGCAGCAGATTTGCTGGGTGGCAGAGGGAATGTGCGTCTTCTCTGCTTTAAGGTTTTCCGCTCAAAGCGAGGACTCGGGAGCCACACTGCGTGCTTTTGATCCTGCCAGGGATCCCAGCAATCCTAATGACCTTGGGCGAGGGGCTGAACCTCTCAGTGCCCGTTTCCTCCCCTGGAAGAGGGCGGGAATAGTGGGTACCCCGACTCTAGGAGTGTCTTGTGGATGCGTGACTAGTCAACTACAGCGCTTACGTGAGGGCCAGGCATGTAGTACCTCTTGTGTAAGTTGCTTTGCATTGATTCTGCCAAATACCCTCCCAAAGGGCTGTTCTGCGCCGCCCCCGCCCCCACCCCCACCCCCAGCCCCAGCAGTGGGCAAAAGCACCGGTTTGCTCACAACCGCTCCCGCCCTTGGAATGGTTCAGGTCTTTGATCGTCGAAAGTCTGGTGTGTGAACACCGATTTGAGGTTTTAGTTCGCACCTCCGGGATTAGCGACGGTGCGCGACTTTTGGTGTGTGCACTGGCCACTGGGATTCCCTCCTCCTTTTTGAATTGCCTCGGAGAGGAGGAGGGGCCGGGAGGAGGGGGGCAAAGCCCAGCCCGTGCGCCAAACCCGCCTGCCAATAAAGTTCCCTGGGCACAGAGCCACGGACCAATCTGATCGCCCAGCGTGGTCGAGGGGTTGCGACAGAGACCCAAAGGCACGTAAATATGACAACGTTTGCTCTCGGACCCTTCGCGGGGAAAGTATGCCACCCGTCCCCCGATGGCTGACTGCAGGCTTCCCGTGCCCCCTTGCCCATTGGGTCCTAAGTGCCGCGGTGGAACAGAAGCCGGTGAAGCCTCTGTGCGCTAGGTGCCTCACCTCCGTCCCGACCTGTCGTCCCCACGACCCCGGAGACAGGTGCCGGCACACCGGGCTCGGCGGATGGGGAAGACGGAGGCTCAGAGCCGTGACTCCAAGTGGAAAGCAGGTTCTGGCCCAGGGGCGGCGGGACCCGAACAGCCGGACCAACGCCCGGACTCGCGAACACCCAGCCCGCGACCGGCTCCAGGGCGAACCAAAGGACCTCGACCCTATTGGTTAGGGCCTCGAGGGGCGGGCCAACAAGGGGAGGGCCAAGGAGGAGCGCGGACCAATGAGGAGGCCACGGCGCAGGCGTCAGAGGCGCGCACAGAGCCGCGCGTTGTTTGAGGAGATCTCGTGCGGTGCCTGTGGTGCCCGCCTGCGTCGCCAGGAGGCCTCGCGGCTCCCGTCGCACGTCGCGCGCCAATCGCCTGGCGCCTCTCCGCTCTGGCCTGTCGCGCCGGGACCAGGGCAGATCGTCTCCCTCGAGCCCGGGCTGCGCGGCGTGGCCGGCATGAGCGCTCCGGAGGAGGTGTCTGTCTTGGGAGCGGGTTTGGGCCCGGAGGGCGGGGGGCAGGCCAGCGTCCTCCCCGCCGGCCCCCGGGCCCCGCGGGCCCCGGCACGAGGTCTGGATCTGGGGCCGCCGCCCAGCGGCGAGGGCGAGGGCGAGGGCGGGTTCCCAGACGCCGAGGGCTTCGAGTCCGAGCGGGAAGTGATGGAAGCGGGAGGGCCGGTGCTGTGGGGCCGCGAAGGCCGCCCCGGCTCCCCGGCCGACGACGAGGGGGACGCCCGGGACTACGCGTGCCACCTCGCCGACGAGTCCGCGGCGGACACGGCGCAACAGCTGACAGACCGCGAGGCCCTGGGCCTGCGGAGAAAGCCGTCCGCGGAGAGCTGCGGCGCGGAGGCGTCGGGCGGTTGGGCCGGCCTCGAGGCGGGGCCCAGTGGGCGAGGCGCGCTCGCCCTGGGCCGCGTGAAGTCGCGGCCGCCTTCCGCCGCCCCGCTGCACGTCGGTGGGCCCGAGGGGGGCCGGGCCTGGGGGAACCCGACAGGAGGCGCCAAGGGCCCGTCGACCGTCCGGGTGGATCGCCAGCGGCCCCCGGCCGCCGAAGGCCCCGGCGGGCTGCCCTCCGACCCCGAGTCCTCAGATGAGTTCAGCGAGATACAGCTGATGAGGGTGAGCATTCACTCCAAAGAAGGCGGCCCAGCCAAGCCCAGCAGCCCCAAGGATCCCGGGGACACAGCCAGACACGCTTATTTCCACGTCAGGGAGAGTTTCCTTCACGTGCCGGGCCCTTTCCTGACCTCCGCTGCCCGAGGGTTCACTTCGGTAGTGGAGAGGCCGGCCGTTGGAGAGCTGGACATCGCCTCCTCTAAGAAAATGCCAAGTGTGGTCTGGGGGAAGGGGGAGAGCAGGCCCAGCTACCGGGGAGCTGCTGCTGTTGCTGCTGCTGCAGGCGGCCTGCCCCAGGCCCCCTCGAGGAGGAAGGCGGCCCAGGAGAAGAAATGCCTAGGGGGGGCCTCAAAAGTGGTCCCGGGCAAAAGCTTCCCCTCCTGGGGGCAGAGAGTGTCGGCTGCTCCCCCGGAACCAGCCACCTTCCCCCCAATCTCCGGTGTCCCGCTGCTTGGGAGGTCCAAGAGGTATTCCTTGGTCCCTTCGGGACCCAAACAGTCCAAGCACGCAGGCGCCGCCGGCAAGAAATCTGTGGCCAGGAGGACGCGGGAGGCAGAGGTGGCGGCCGCTGCGGGAGAAGGCAGTGACTCGAACAGAGACGCGGTCCTCCCAAAGGGCCAAGTGAGTAGGCCATGCTCCTCCTCTCGGGGTGCCCTTCCCCTCCCCCTCTGCCCACTTCTTTACCCATGCTCCCTCTGTCCCTACTTCAGGGGTTGCCGTGGGTGCCCCTGGGTCACTGGGATCACGGGCACGCCAGATCGCGTCGTGGGTCGTCTTCTCAGGGGCAGACATTAACCTAGGGTAGCAGTGCGTGTGTGCCCGCCACCATTCCGGACCCTTGGCCCGTTTCCTGCCTCCTTCCCCCAGGGAGGGGCCGCGATGAAGGGAGGGCTGGTAGCTGATTTCCAGGCTTGGTCCACGAACCTTCAGTCTTTAGACGCCTGGGCTTTGTCAGTGCCCTGCTCTGCTCCCTGGCTCAGCTCTGCCTCCTGGCCCGGGGCTGACTGAGGGAGGAAGCGCCAGCCAGACCAGCCTCTGAGTTCCCCTCCCTATTCCCTGCCTCACCCCAGCTGCTACACGCACGTGCACACGTGTGTACGCCTACCCACACTCACACACACACGCGCGCACTCACACGCACACACCACATCCCACATCCCAAGTCCAGGTCGGTGAGAAATTTTTCTTTTAGCTTCCAACACGGAGGCCAGGCCCATCTTCGTGCATGCATCGCAGGGTGTGCAGCAGCGGTGACCTCCACACCAGAGCCCCCCAAGTTCCAGGAAGCTCGGAGCCCTTGGCCCTGAGCCAGGGAGACGTCCTGCACAGAGGGCCTGCCCTCGCCGGTGAGTCTTGTGGGTGTCACAGGAGTGCGGGGGGTAGGGAGGGGATGAGGAGGGAAGCCTCTGGCTCCGGCTCTGCTGGGGGCTCAGCTTTGTTCCCCGCCTCCCTCCCTCCCAGGGCAGCTTCTCCCACAGGAAATGGGGTCTCGACGGACCGGCCTTAAGCCACATCCTCCCCCGCGTGGGGTTTGTGCAGCAGGGGTTCCGCGTGGCAGCGCCCCAAACTGCAGCCCCGGACGTAGACCTTCCGCAGAGCAGAGCCTCAGATTCTGTTCCGTCCTGTTGGGCCACGTTGCTCGTCCCAGGCGCTGGCCGTGCTGCCGCTCTGGGAGAGTCCAAGCCAGAGCCCCAGTCCCGGGGGGGGGGGGGCCACCTTCAAGGATGGGCTGGCCCTGGGGGGCAGGGGGGACGGGCCCGAGAGAAGGCTGTAGCTGCTGCCAGAGCAGGGGCCGCTTGCGGCCAGCAGAGGGTGGTGCTGCCTCACGTTCCACCCCGCGGAGGCCCTTTGCAGCTCCCTGGGGGCCTGGGAAGCTGGGTCGGACGTCCTGTCCCTCGCAGGTGACCAGGAGCCGCCGGGCCAGCCCGCAAGGCCAGGAAGGCAGCAGGAACCACCGGCTGGCGCGCAGGGCTGTCTGCGGGTAACGCTCCCCGGGGCTCCTAGGAATGCGGGCCCAAACCTGAGGGTGGGATCCAGGTCCAGGCTAGACTGACATAGGTGTTCCCCCCCTCCCGTCCGCTCCCCGCAGAGGGAAGGCGCCCCCTTTCCACTGAGGAGCCTGTGCGGGTCTAGCCACTGGGCCTGGGGCCGTAGTGCCCGTGGGAGAGGGGGAGGTCGAGGAGAGAGGAAGCCAGAGGATACTAATGGTTTGTGTCTCTCTCTCTCTGCTGTCTGCGGGCCTAGTGTCTGGTGCTACAGAGGGAAATAGACGACCTTAAAGAGCAGCTTGGTATGAGGAACCTCGGTCCGGGGCCGGGTTGGGGCAGAGGCAGGCTGGGGGGCTGGGGGGGGTCCTTGGTGCGGAACCCAGGATGGGCTGCAGGTGCAGGCGGCCTCCCAGGGACCGGCATTCCTGTGGGGACAGGACCTGGCAAGCCTGGCCCGGAGCCTGCTGTGCGTGTGCAGCTGGGTGTGTGCACGAACGGGAAGCCCTGCCTCGACTGCGTGCGCGCTCTGCCGGTGCCAACAGAGGTCTCCCTCTTTTAGGACGTTTGCAGATGCCTCCTTCATTTTCCCGTTAACTGCTCCTTGATACGGCTTGCAAGGCGTGCGTGCGTGCGTGCGTGCGTGTGTGCGTGCGCGCGCGTGCGTGTGCGTGTGTATGTGTGCGTGTGTGCATGCATGTGCATTGTGCGTGTGTGTACGTGTGCGTGTGTGCGCATGCATGTGTGTGCGCGCAGTGTGTGGACGTGTGCATGTGCATGTGCACTATGTGCACATGCATGTGTGCGCGTGTGTGCGTGTGCGTGCATGCATGTGCGCGTGTGCACGTGTGTGTACGTTTACGCATGCGTGTGTGTACGTGTGCGTGTGTGCGCGCGTGTGTGTCTGTTCTGTAGGCTGAACGAGTCCGATGTGCCCCAAAGCTGGAGAAGTGCTGGCCGCAGTTTGTTCCCTTAGAGGACGTGTCCATATGGAATTGAGGTGGTGGGTGAGGGAGTCAGGCCCGGGGCTGGAGGTGATCTCGGGGCGCAGGGCTCGGCGGTTCCCCGCGGGGTCGGGGCCCGGGCTTCTCTCTCCCCATGTCTGGAGGGCGTGCTGACGCCTGTCTCTGTTTCAGCAGCCATGCAGTCCCTGACTGACAAGGGCCAGAGCCTCTGAAGGGAGCGTGACACACCCCGCTGCCCTTTGCATGGCCGTGGCTGGCAGCAGGGCCGGGGGCTGGCCCTGGCTCGGGCTCTTCCCGGACCCTGCGCTGTCGGGCCGGCTGAGCCCAGCATCTGTGTCCCAGAGGGGCAGCTGGTGCCTTCGGAGCCGGGGAGCTGCGGCCAAGCCGGTTCCCTCCTGGCCGCCCTCAGCCAAGGCTTCCTCTCCCTGTTCTTTTGCCCCCCTCCCCGCCCCAGTTCACAGCAGTTTCAAATTAAAGTACCTCTCAGGTCTGTGGTCTGCCCTCTCTGTGGGGTGTGTGGGGGGTGCTCGGCCTGGGATGGGAGAGGGGCAGGGCGGGGCAGGGAGCTGCTCCCTGTCACAGCCTTTTCCAGAACAGGACCTCCGGGGTCATGTGGTAGGCCTTGCCCTTGCGGGGAGTGTGGGCCGGCCTGTGCTAGGAGCCCTGCCATCCCGCCCGCAGCGTGCCCGCCACCCCACTCTGGGATCCGTGTGGGCATGTGCTCCCTTTCCCCCCGCGGGCCCCCTTCGGTTTCTCCCCTCATCTCCCCCTCTTTTTGGGTCCCGGACTCCCCATCCATCTCCGTTCTCCCCCCTGCCCCCTCCCCTTGCAGCAGGAACCCGGGGCCCCTTCCAGAGCTGCAGTCCCCCTTCCCTTCCCTCCTTGGGATCGCTGTCCTGCTCCTCCCAGCCCCCCTGCTCTGCCATCTGAGTGTCCCTGATCACTCCCGGGGCTTGCCCTCACTGGCCTTCCCTGCCCCTGTGCTTCAACCCGGGGTAAAGAGCACACTTGAGCTCCTCTTGCCCCTTCCTTCCTGGGCCCAGTCCCCTCGGCGGAGTCCTTCCCTCCCTCTGCTGCCACCGCGCACAAGGACCCCTGGCCCGGAAACTGGCGCATCCTCCCCCTCTCCTCTTTAGCCCTGGGCCTTGACACTGGGATTCCAGGGCCTCACTTCTCCCTCCTTGGGTTCGGTGGCGGTGGCGGGGTGGAGGCAGAAGTCACAGAAGTCACAGCCCACTGGGGTGCAGAGCCAGAGGGGAGGTACGGGAAACAGGGCAAAAGCACAGGTCGGTCTCTGGGCTGGAGGTGGGGGCGTCGAGGCTTGTGGGGGCTCTGGGCCACCCTGGGGCAAACTGCCCACCAGCGGCCGGAAACGGATGGTCTAGCCATCAGAGTCCTCCTATCCCTCGTGTGCAAGCCACCTCCCCCCCCGCCCCCCCCCCCACCTCCTACCTGCTCGTCTCCGGACCCTTGGTTGGAAAGTGGCCGCCCGCTTCTATGGCAAGGGTGCGTGATGGGTCTCGATGTGCCTGCCTGGTCCCCTTCCAATGCTGTTCGACCACCACCATGACCCAGGTTTTTCCGGAAGCGCTATTTCCGTGTCCCCGCTCCGGCTCCCTGACTGCCCCTTCAGGCCACGGGAGATTTTGTCTGGACTCCGTGTTCCATTTCCCCCTTGCTGACGGGTGGGGATGGCTTCCTTCCTTCAGCCGGGACCCAGGGCTGTGCTGGCCTGAGACTCAGAGGGACAGATCTGGGTCTGAGTGAGGTGAGGGTCGCTTCTGCCAGACCAGACACCCTTCCCGAGAGACCGGGTGTTTCACGCACAGAAGCCGGGGTGTGGGCGGGTCGATGGTCCCCAGAACAGTCAAGGTTGGTGTGTGCGTTTGTTCATCTGTGGGTGTGTGTGTGTGAATAAAATTAATCAGGGATAATGTCCCTGGGGGGAGAGCGGTGTGAGTCAGGGAGTAAAGGGGGGAGACTGTGGTCAAGAACCGGTAAGATACTGAATGAGCAGAAGCAAGGGGCGGATCTACCTTTCAGGGGGTGCTGTTAAATTCCCTCATCAGGAGGGGACTGTCATGGAAGTCCCCAGACCCCGGACAGGGTGCGGGCATGCTCAATTGGGAGCCCGCAGAGGAGGCTGTGGATCCGACTCTGTGATCCTCTGAGCTCTGAGCCCTCCCGTGTGTGTTGAAGGAAGGACAGTGGCAGGGAAGGCTGCCTCAGAGGGGCTGGCGCAGGCCTCATCTTAGCAGCAGGGAGCTCGTTCAGGAGACTGCTCTGCCAGGAGCTAACAGGGACAGGGGCAGGATGGGCGCAGTGAGGATGGGAAGTAGAGAGTGGCTTCCCCACGAAAATTGGGCCGACCTGGTTCCCCACACACACACCCCTTCTCAGCCTGCCTTCCTTCGGGGCCCTGTGCCATGAGCTCAGGTGGCCAGACCATCCCGCACGGGGTGGGACAAGCACAGAGCTCAGCCTGGAAAAGGACATTCGTGGGACTCAATCCTTCCCCCCCAAATCCCTCACTTGAGAAGGTGGGCTTGTTTGCTGAGGCTCCGGCCTTCACCCGGACCCTGTGGTTCTCTCTTGGCGGGGTATCATGGCGCGCTGTGGTCTGACTGAATGTGTTTGGGAGAGACCTTCAGCCGGGGTGTCCGCGGGCAGACAGGCGGGCAAGTTGTGACTGGGGAGAAGTCCAGCACCCACACCCCCCAGGGACCACAGAGCCATGGTGGCCAGCGTGAGGAAGGGGAGAAGGGGACCGGGGAGGGCATGATCGCAATCCTGGCTGACCAGTTTTGCTGGCCTCCCTTCCCTCCTCTGAGCACACGATCCCGGTCGCATATTCAGACCAAGTAGCCCCAGGTCATGTTGCTATAAACACATATATCGCGGGCTGTGGCTGGGCACCTTCCCGTCCCAGGAGGAAGTGAGTGGAGACGGTGGGGCACAGATTAAGGGAGGACATGTGGGTCCCAGGGGGAAGGAGGAGGTGGGTCCCCTGCCCTCCTGTAGTGTGCCCCTTTTGCCTTCCCCCTCACGCCTCCTCTCTAGCCAGGGAGGCAGTGGCGGCTGGCCTGGGGAGCCCTAGGCCCCGTCCTGCCTCGTTCTGCTGCCTGCCCAGCTCCGGGCCAGATGCCTCCCTCTCTACCACCTCCAGCTCCAGCACCAGCGCCACGCCCACCAGCGGCCAGCCTTTCTCTGCAGATGCTTGGGGGGGATGGGCACACCCAAGGAGGGCAGGAGGAGGTGAGCCCTGGACACGGAGCTGGGCGTGGTGGGCAGAGGAATGGTCCCCAGAGGTGTCCACGTCCTAGTTCCTGGAATCCGCTTGTATGTTACCTTGCATGGCGGCGATGGGGTGAAGGTTGCAGATGTAATTCCGCTTGCTACTCAGCTGGCCTTAAGGTGGGGACGCTGTCGCCCATGTTTGCTGGGTTGGCTGGCCCGCACGTTGGGGGTGTCAGGTGGCCATGTGAGCTGTTACGTGCGTGATCCCGGGTGCACCCTTCACATGATTGGAGGGTGCTCGGCGGCCCTGTGCTCCTGCCAGCTTGTAGTCCTGGTAACTACCTGCCAGGTAGGTAACTACCTACCAGATTTAGGAGAAACTTGACAGTAAGTTGAAACCCTCCTGACGCTAATAGTTATTTCTAGGATTTCAATCCATCCCATACAATCTTCTCTAAGACACATTATAATAGAAGTATGTAAAATCAAGGATAAAGTAAGAATTTTAATAGTTGCATGGAAAAAATAACCTCTCATACAAGGGAACCCCCATAAGGTAGCAGTGCATTTCTCAGCAGAGACCTTGAAGGCCAGGAGGGAACAGGGTGATAATATATGTTCAAAGCAATTATAGAAAGATACTTCCAACCAGGAATACCTTACCCAGCACATTTATCCTTCAGAAATGATGAGATAAAGACTTTCTGTAATAAATAGAAGCTGAGGGAATTCATTGCCACTAAGTCTGCCTTACCAGAACTGCTGAAGGAAGATCTTCAAGCTGAAACAAAAGGATGCTAGTTAGTATCATGAACACATGAAAATATATACAACACACTGGTAATGGGAAGTGTATACTCAGATTCAGAATAATCTCATAATGTAATACGGTGAAGTAGCTAGTTTAGTATAAAGATTAAAAACAAAAGTATTAAAATTGCTAAAACTTCAACATAATGTAAAAATATGAAAATGAAAAAAATTATGAAAATGGCAACATCAAAACAAATGAGGGGGAGTAAAAGAATAGCATTTCTATACGTGATTAAATAGTTATCACTGTAGGGCGCCTGGGTGGCTCAGTTGGTTAAGCGACTGCCTTCGGCTCAGGTCATGATCCTGGAGTCCCGGGATTGAGTCCCACATCGGGCTCCCTGCTCAGCAGGGAGTCTGCTTCTCCCTCTGACCCTCCTCCCTCTCATGCTCTCTGTCTCTCATTCTCTCTCTCCCAAATAAATAAAATCTTTAAAAATAAATAAATAAATAAATAAATAGCTATCACTGTAAAACACAGTTATATCTGTAAGATGTTTTATATAAGCCTCGTTGTAACCACAAAGCAAAACTATACAATAGATTCACAAAAGATGAAGAGGAAGGAATTAAAGCATAACACTAAGGAAAATCATCAATTCACAAAGGAAAGGAACAAGAGAAAAAGAAAGGAATTAAGGAACTACAAAAATAGTCAGAAAACAGTAAGATGGCATTGGTAAGTCCTTACATATTAATTATCCTTTTGCCCCATGCCAGTCACTTATCTCCTCAGTTTTCTTGAGATGACTGCTGTCTTGACTTTTCCACTTTCTTTTAAAGGATAGCAATCGCTATTTAACAAGTAACCTTTACAAAGATAGGATAAATTACAGGAAAGTACGTATTATATTTATGAAACACTGTATGTATACATAATTGTAGAAAGCCTACAATTTGACAAATGGATAGGAAGTGATCAAGCCATGTAACTACTACCCAGGTGAGGAATGGTACATTGCACTTCCAGAAGTGCCATATGTGTGGGTCCCTTTCTGTGAAGGACACCAAGTGCTAAATTTATAAACCACAGGATTCCATTTTTGTGATATTCTTGCAAAGTCCAAACCATAGGGACAGAGAGCAGATCAGTGGTTGTTAGTGTCTGGGGGTTGAGAGAAGGGGTTTAGCTATCAGAGCATGATGGGTTTTGGCAGGTGATGAAAATCTTTTGTAGGTTGATTGTGGTGGTGGTTCCCTAACAGTATGAGTTTGTAAGGACTCATAGACCTTGATGCAAATTCTATCTCAGTAATCTTGAACTCTGCTTTCTGGGCTCAGAACTAGTTTGAAGTAACATGGCTAAATGCACCAAGAAGTTTGGAATTGCCGGTAAATATGCCACCCATTATGGTGCCTCCGTCAGGAAAATGGTAAAGAAGATTGAAATAAGCTAGCACGCTAAGTACACTTGGTCCTTTTGTAGGAAAACCAAGATGAGAAGACAAGCTGTGGGGATCTGGCGTTGTAGCTCCTGCATGAAAACAGACCCCGGTGGCTCCTGGACCTACAACACAGCTTCTGCAGTCACAGTAAAGTCTGCCATCAGAATACTGAAGGAGTTGAAAAAACAGTAGAAGCTTCACCAGTTGAAATACTGCTAGCCTATAATAAATGGGTTAATTTATGTAACAAAATTACTTTGTTGTTAAATTTATTAATTAGATCTTCTGATTTGTGTTGCATTAATTTTGCTTTCTCAAAAGACTTGGAAATTAAAAATCCTTCTAATTAAAAAAAAAATCTTGAACTTTTAAAAAATTGTGAAAAATACATTACTAATGGATACTGTGTCTTACCAATTATTTTTCTGAATTTGAGGTTCAGTGATCTCCTATAATGTGTGAATGTGAAATATTGTAGTACTTTATTTCTGAAGTTAATTCAAGTTTGTGTGTCTGGGATGGATCCGGTTTCATCATAGCGCATTGTTTTCCTTCTTATATCCTGTAGGATTCAGATTGCTAATATTCTGTTTCTGATTCTTGCTTCTTTATCATGAGTGTGTGATTGACCCGTGATTTTCCTTTCTCAACTTGTCCTTGACAGGATTTAGTATCCAGGTTACTGTATTCTCACAAAATGTTTTAGGGAGTGTCCCTCTTTTTCTAGTTTGTCTATGAATTTGTGTCACATTGAAAAATATTTTTGCCTAAGATGTTTGTCAGAAGTCAGAGGAGAAGCCTGGATTTTTTTAAAAAAGCTTTTTGACTAGTGATATATTTCTGTATGGTTATAGAACAATTCAGATTGGCTATTCCTTCTTGAGTCAGTTTTGGCAAGTTATTTTTTTTCTAGAAATTGGTCACCTAAGTTTTCAAATTGACTGGAATAAAATGGTGTATAATTATCTTCTTTTTCTCCAAATTTTATTTTTGAAATGTCTCTCCTACAGATAGTTGCAAGAAAATTGCAAGGAACACACATATATCCTTCACCTGCATTCATCTGTTATCATTTGTTATATTTGTCATTTTCTTTCTTTGTGTGTGTGTGTGTGTGTGTGTGTAATTGTTCCATTGAATAAGTTTAGTTACTTGAAGATATTACAGTACACTTTCCCTAAATACTTCAGCCGGTATCTCTTAAGAAAAGGAAACTACTGCTACAAAATCTTAAAATTATTACACTCAGAAAATTTAACATTGAGAGAATACAACTACCTATCATATAATTCTCACAAAAAATTTCTGATTGTCTCAATATTGGTTTTTGTGCATATTTCTTCAAAACACACTGTCTCCAGTCAAACACCATCATTGCATTCAGTTGTCATGTGTCTCTTGCGTCCTTTAAACTAGAGCAATTTTCAAGAATTTTTTTTGTCTTGCACAACATTGACATATTAAAGATCCAGTTCAGTTGTGTTTCAGAAAATTTTGATTGGATTTGCATTTTCTGATTCGAATTTCCTCCTGCTATTCCCGTTTTCTTCTAACAGTTTTAAATTTTTGTCTCTTAAATTTAAGTTAATTCATTTCAAATTTTTGTAAGTGGTGTAAGATAGGAGTCCAATTTAATTCTCTGCATGGGTTTAACCAGTTTTCCGAACAGCTTTTATCAAAGAGACTATTGTATCTCATTGATAGGAGAAGCAAATCCATTTACCTTTAGGATAATTAATATGTAAGGACTTACCAATGCCATCTTACTGTTTTCTGACTATTTTTGTAGTTCCTTAATTCCTTTCTTTTTCTCTTGTTCCTTTCCTTTGTGAATTGATGATTTTCCTTAGTGTTATGCTTTAATTCCTTCCTCTTCATCTTTTGTGAATCTATTGTATAGTTTTGCTTTGTGGTTACAACGAGGCTTATATAAAACATCTTACAGATATAACTGTGTTTTACAGTGATAGCTATTTATTTATTTATTTATTTATTTTTAAAGATTTTATTTATTTGGGAGAGAGAGAATGAGAGACAGAGAGCATGAGAGGGAGGAGGGTCAGAGGGAGAAGCAGACTCCCTGCTGAGCAGGGAGCCCGATGTGGGACTCAATCCCGGGACTCCAGGATCATGACCTGAGCCGAAGGCAGTCGCTTAACCAACTGAGCCACCCAGGCGCCCTACAGTGATAACTATTTAATCACGTATAGAAATGCTATTCTTTTACTCCCCCTCATTTGTTTTGATGTTGCCATTTTCATAATTTTTTTCATTTTCATATTTTTACATTATGTTGAAGTTTTAGCAATTTTAATACTTTTGTTTTTAATCTTTATACTAAACTAGCTACTTCACCGTATTACATTATGAGATTATTCTGAATCTGAGTATACACTTCCCATTACCAGTGTGTTGTATATATTTTCATGTGTTCATGATACTAACTAGCATCCTTTTGTTTCAGCTTGAAGATCTTCCTTCAGCAGTTCTGGTAAGGCAGACTTAGTGGCAATGAATTCCTCAGCTTCTATTTATTACAGAAAGTCTTTATCTCATCATTTCTGAAGGATAAATGTGCTGGGTAAGGTATTCCTGGTTGGAAGTATCTTTCTATAATTGCTTTGAACATATATTATCACCCTGTTCCCTCCTGGCCTTCAAGGTCTCTGCTGAGAAATGCACTGCTACCTTATGGGGGTTCCCTTGTATGAGAGGTTATTTTTTCCATGCAACTATTAAAATTCTTACTTTATCCTTGATTTACATACTTCTATTATAATGTGTCTTAGAGAAGATTGTATGGGATGGATTGAAATCCTAGAAATAACTATTAGCGTCAGGAGGGGTTTCAACTTACTGTCAGTTTCTCCTAAATCTGGTAGGTAGTTACCTACCTGGCAGGTAGTTACCAGGACTACAAGCTGGCAGGAGCACAGGGCCGCCGAGCACCCTCCAATCATGTGAAGGGTGCACCCGGGATCACGCACGTAACAGCTCACATGGCCACCTGACACCCCCAACGTGCGGGCCAGCCAACCCAGCAAACATGGGCGACAGCGTCCCCACCTTAAGGCCAGCTGAGTAGCAACGGGAATTACATCTGCAACCTTCACCCCATCGCCGCCATGCAAGGTAACATACAAGCGGATTCCAGGAACTAGGACGTGGACACCTCTGGGGACCATTCTCTGCCCACCACGCCCAGCTCGTGTCCAGGGCTCACCTCCTCCTGCCCTCCTTGGGTGTGCCCATCCCCCCCAAGCATCTGCAGAGAAATGGCTGGCCGCTGGTGGGCGTGGCGCTGGTGCTGGAGCTGGAGGTGGTAGAGAGGGAGGCATCTGGCCCGGAGCTGGGCAGGCAGCAGAACGAGCAGGACGGGGCCTAGGGCTCCCCAGAGCCAGCCGCCACTGCCTCCCTGGCTAGAGAGGAGGCGTGAGGGGGAAGGCAAAAGGGGCACACTACAGGAGGCAGGGGACCCACCTCCTCCTTCCCCCTGGGACCCACATGTCCTCCCTTAATCTGTGGCCCCACCGTCTCCACTCACTTCTCCTGGACGGGAAGGTGCCAGCCACAGCCCGCGATATATGTGTTTATAGCAACATGACCTGGGGCTACTTGGTCTGAATATGCGACCGGGATCGTGTGCTCAGAGGAGGGAAGGGAGGCCAGCAAAACTGGTCAGCCAGGATTGCGATCATGCCCTCCCCGGTCCCCTTCTCCCCTTCCTCACGCTGGGCACATGGCTCTGTGGTCCCTGGGGGGTGTGGGTGCTGGACTTCTCCCAGTCACAACTTGCCCCGCTGTCTGCCCGCGGACACCCCGGCTGAAGGTCTCTCCCAAACACATTCAGTCAGACCACAGCGCGCCATGATACCCCGCCAAGAGAGAACCACAGGGTCCGGGTGAAGGCCGGAGCCTCAGCAAACAAGCCCACCTCTCAAGTGAGGGATTTGGGGGGGAAGGATTGAGTCCCACGAATGTCCTTTTCCAGGCTGAGCTCTGTGCTTGTCCCACCCGTGCGGGATGGTCTGG